>NC_138190.1:79176369-79776369 GCF_964194105.1 Spermophilus citellus
TTGTTGTTTGTCCTCATAATAGCTGCCATTCTCACTGGAGTGAGATTAAAACTTAGAGTAGTTGTGAATTGTGCTGCTATAAATTTGCTTTTCTCTAATTGCTAGAGATGATGAACATTTTTTAATATATTTGTTGATTGGTTGTATATCCTCTACTGAGAAGTGTCAGTTCAGGTCCTTGGCTCATTTATTTATTGGGTTATTTGTTATTTGGTGTTTAGCTTTTTGAGTTCTTTATATACCCTAGTAATTTGTGCTCTGTCTGGTGTGTGAAAGGTAAAGATTTCCTCCCAAGATGTAGGCTCTTTATTCACCTCACAGATTGTCCCTTTGTTGAGAAGAAACTTTTTAGTTTGAGTCCATCCCATTTATTTATTCTTGATTTTAATTCTTATGCCACAGGAGTTTTATTAAGGAAGTTGGGGCCTAATCCCACATGATGGAGATTAGGGCCTACTTTTTCTTCTATTAGATGCAGAGTCTTTGGTTTAATTCCTAAGTCCTTGATCAATTTTTGTGTTGAGTTTTGTGCATGGTAAGAGAAAGGGTTTAATTTCCTTTTGTTGGATATGGATTTCCAGTATTCCCAGCACCATTTGTTAAAGAGGAGATCTTTTCTTCAATGCTTGTTTTTTTGCAACTTTGTCTAATATAAAATAATTGTAATTTTGTCAGTTAGTCTCTCTGTCTTTATTCTGTACCATTGGTCTACCAGTCTGTTTTGGTGCCAATACCATGCTGTTTTTGTTACTATTGCTCTGTAGTATAGTTTAAGGTCTGGTATAGTGATGCCACCTGCTTCACTCTTCCTGCTAAGGATTGCTTTAGCTATTCTGGGTCTCTTATTTTTCCAGATGAATTTCATGATTGCTTTATCTATTTCTATAAGGAATGTCATTGGAATTTTGATTGGAATTGCATTAAATTTGTGTAGTACTTTTGGAAGTATGGTCATTTGATAATATTAATTCTGCCTATCCAAGAGCAAGGTAGATATTTCCATCTTCTAAGGTCTTCTTTGATTTTTTTCTTTAGGGTTATATAATTTTCATTATATAGCTCTTTCAGCTCTTTTCTTAAGTTGATTCCCAAGTATTTTATTGTGTTTTCTTTGAGGGCTATTAAAAATGGGGTAGTTTTCCTCATTTCCCTTTCTGAGGATTTGTCACTGTCAAACTCAAGTATATAGGATGTATTACATTCCCCAGCAAACTACCAATTTTCTGCAGAAATTAAGGTTCAAAATGATGCTGATAAGAAGAGTACAGGTTATCCTAAATTGTGTGTGGGTGTATGGAAATGGTGGCTTTTGTGAGCCTTATACAGACTAGATCCCAGAACTGAAGGAAATTAAGTATTATTTTTCCCAATCACAAATTTGGTAAGAACAAGATCTAATTAGACCTGGAAAGCATGGGCCAAAGGGACCTAGAGATGTCATGGCATTGGGGACTTAAAAATCTGATGTTACCCTTCTGTCAGCCAAAAGTCAAGAAGTGGGCCTAGGTGGGACTTTCTGGAAACTTCTCTGGAATGCCCAACAAAATTAAAGGGCAAGAGAGGCATGTTCTCTCTTTCTTTTCTGAGAGGACCCACTCTCTCCCTGAAGAGTGTTCACTTTTCCCCTTTCCTATCCTCTCTAACAAATTCTTCCTTGATACTCTTGATTCATGTGACAAGTCTAAAATATTTCTGACCTGATCACAAGAATCCAGGTTTGAAGCAGGGTCTTCAAGCTGACTCAGTTTCCCAGAAGGCCCCAACACTGCAACAATATGAGAATGGCCATTTATATTTGCTTTAAGACAACATTTGCATGGTGCATCATTTAACATATTTTCACTTGAGTCTTTAAATGTCTTTTGCCAGTGAAGTGTGTTTTTTGGAGATAACATAAAATTTGGTCTTGTATCTTTTCATTGGAGAATTATGACCCATTATATTCATTGTTATTACATATAGGTACATGTTGCTTTCTCTCATTTCATTTTGTTTCTAATGTTTTAATCATGCCTAATCCACACATGCTTATATACTTTTCTAATATGGTTTATTCTTTCCCATGCTCTTTTTGTTATTTTTATCTTTCTTTTCTTTGTGTATTCTGCCTTTCAGTATCCTACGCAATTCTGGCTTAATGGTCATGAACTACTTTATGTTTATCTTGAAATGCTTTTTATTTCTCCATTAATTCTGTGATTCTGAAGGATATAAAGACATAAAAATCTACATTGTTATGGTTTGGATATGAGGTGTCGCACAAATACTATCATGTTAATGTGGGAGGTAAAATGATTAGATTATAAGATCTGTAACCTAATCAGTGAATCAATACTCTTGATGGACTAGTAATTTGAATGGGTGATAACTGTAAGCATGTGAGGTGTTGGTAGATAAACTGGGTCATTGGGGGTCTGCCTTGGGAATTATATATATATATATATATATATATATATATATATATATATATATATATATATCATATGCTTTGTTATTAGTTCTTAGGAGTTTCTCTGGTTCCTGGCCACCTGAGATGAGCAGTTTTTCTCTGTCATGCACTTTTGCCATGATGTTCTGCCTAATTTCTGGCCCAGAGCAATGATTTCAGCTGACCATTGACTGATACTTCTAAAACTATGAGCCAAAATAAAAATTTCCTCCTCTAAGTTGTTCTTATTAAGTATTTTAGTCACAGCGTTCAAAAGCTGAGTAACACAAAGCTATCAGTTGTTTACTTTCAGGGCTGGATATATATCACTCAATGCCCTACAGACCTTTGGAATTTCTGGCAGGAATATGCTCTTATTCTGATGGATTTGCCTTTATAAGTAATTTGATATTTTTATGCAGCTTTTAGAATTCTTTATCTGTTATGAATTATTGGCATTTTATTATTTTTAAATTTTTAATTTGTTTTAATTAGTTATACATGACAGTAGAATGTATTTATGCACTTTGATATATCTTACATAGATGAGATGTAATTTCTCATTTTTCTGAGTGTACATGTTGCAGAATCATATTGGGCATGCAGTCACATATATACATACAGTAATAATATCTGCTTCATTCTACTATCTTTCCTATTCCCCTATGCCCTCCCCTTCCCTCCCATTACTTCCCAATACCTAATCTAAAGTAATGCTATTATTTCCTAGTACCACCTGCTTTATTGTGAATTAGCATCCACATATTAGAGAAAACATTTGGGAATCAATCTTAGAAAAGAGGCGAAAGACCTCTACAATGAAAACTGCAGAACACTAAAGAAAGAAATTGAAGGAAACCTCAGAAGATGGAAAGATCTCCCATGCTTCTGGATAGACAGAATTAATGTTGTCAAAATGGTCTTACTACCAAAAGTGTTATACAAATTTAATGCAATACCTATTAAAATCCTAATAACATTCTTCATAGAAATAGAAAAAGCAGTCATGAAATTTATTTAGAAAAATAAGAGACCCATAATAGCTAAAACAATCCTAAGCAAGAAAAGTAAGCAGGAAGCATCACAATACCAGACCTTAATCTATGCTATAGAGCTATAGTAACAAAATGGCATGGTATTGACACCAAAATAGATTTGTAGAACAATGGTACAGAATAGAGGACACAGAGACAAATCCACATAAATACAGTTATCTCATACTAGACAAGGGTGCCAAAAACATTTACTGGAGAACAGATAGCCTATTCAACAAATGGTGCTGGCAAAACTGGAAATTCGTATGTAACAAAATAAAATTAAACCTCTATCTCTCACCTGCACAAAAATCAACTCAAAGTGGTGCAAAGACTTAGGCACTAGAACAGAGAGCTTGCAGCTAATAGAAGAAAAAATAGGCCCAAATCTTCACCAAGTCAGCCTAGGATCTAACTTGCTTAACAAGACTCCTAAAGCCCAAGAAGTAAAATCACGAATCAATTAATGGGATAGATTCAAATTAAAAAGCTTCTTCTTAGCAAAGGAAACAATAACTTGAGGAAAGAGCCTAGAGATTGGGAGAAAATCTTTACCACATGCACTTCTGATAAACCATTAAACTCTAGGATATATAAGGAACTCAAAAAAATTAACATCAAAAAGCAAATAATCCAATGAATAAATTGGCTAAGGAACTGAACAGACACCTCACAGAAGAAGAAATACAAATGGTCAACAAATATATGAAAAAGTGTTCAATATCTCTAGCAATTAGAGAAATGCAAATCAAAACTACTGTAGGATTTTATCTCACTCCAGTTAGAATAGCAATCATCAAGAATACAGGCAACAGTAAATATTGGTGAGGATGTGGGGAAAAGGTACATTCATACATTTCTGGTGAGACTGCAAATTTTGATTAAAATTCTTATCTTTTCTCTCTTTCAGACTATTGAAATTAAATTCATCCATTTAATCATTGAGGGACTAACTTGTGTCATGCACCATTCTAGGAACAGGGAACAAAAGCAGTGAATATGGCAGGCAAGGTTCTTGCTCCTTAGACTTTACATTCTAAGTGGGAAAAGATGAACTACCATATAATAAAAAGGAAAATATAAAGTAGTAATAAATTAAATAAGGAGAATAAATTAATGTGTGACAGAATGTGACAGGGCTAACATTAATTAAGACCACATGGTCAGGAAAGACATGTGCAAACTAGGTCTTAATTGGAGCAACACTGCAAGCCATGTGAAGATTAACAATCATAATGTTTGAGACAAAAGGAAAAGAATATATAGAAAAATACATGTTCTTGGTACAAAATTATTATTACGTTTGGCTAAATCAGACTAATGAATATAGTAGTAAAAATGAGGGAAGAAAAACAAGCATATTCTAAATAATTTGAAGCCTTGGATGTCATGATAAATAGATTTTCCTAGGTATTATGGGAAGTCTACAGAGGGTATTAATCAGGGGAGTACAAAATCATCATACCTTTATAAGGTATAATTAACAAATAAGCATTATATATGTAATACAATTTGCTATTTCACAATGTGTATATTGTGAAATGATTTCCACAGAATAATTAGCATGTTCACCATCTCACATAATTATCTTTTTTATGGTGAGAATACTTGAGATATATTCTCTTAGCAAGTTTAAATATAAAGTGCTTTTTTATGATTACTGTGCTATAATTAATTCTCTAAAAGTTATTAATCTTTTAATAACTAGTTTTGACCCTTTGGACAACACCTCTCTGTTTCCCCTAATTCCATAGATGTTCTTCTACTCCCTACTTTCTATGACATTCAGTTTTTTAAATTTAGCATGTAAGTATTTGTCTTTCTGTGTGTGGTTTATTTTGCTTAGCATGGCATCTACCGGGTTCATGCATGTTTTTGCAAATGACAGTATTCCCTTCTTTAAAAAAAACTAAATAATATTCCATTATGTGTGCATGTATACATATTTAATTTCTTTTATATTTTATGTATATATATGTTTATGTAATTTCTTTTTTTATTCACCCATTGATGGACACTTGCACAGTTGGGTTGCTTCTATATCTTAGGTAAATAAATAATATTGTAATGAACATGGAAGTGTAGACAAGAGCAACCTTTATGATTGAGCAGAGCTGTTAGTAGGTTTCTGTGGCCTCCCATTATTATTACACATTCTCCCAACCACTAAGATATGCTGAGGGCTTCAATATTCTTGGATGAAGATAAAAAGAAGTGGGGAAAAAGTGGGCATCTGGGGTTAGCAACCTGTATGATTGAGGGAGTCAGGTATTAACTCACTACATACTCACTTTCTCTGGCTGGAGAAATTATTGGTCAAAATCCTCTCATAGCACTCAGCTATACTGACTTCAAAAAGCTATATTGCAAGTAAAATGAAATTGTTCTAGTTACCCTCTTCAACACATTTATTCTCAGTTTATTATCCAATGGTATAGTGGAACTTCTCTGATGGACTCCCACAAAGGTAATCTTATCTGTGTATATTTGTCCAAATCAATGCTTATATGGGTAATGATGGTAGAAAGCTTCTATTTTGCCATTGCAATGATATCAATTCCTTCTGATGAAATCTTATTTACATTGAAGAAAACAAAAACTGTGACAAATGCATTAATTTGAGTCAACAACTGAGAGTACATCATCCTAGGTAGATGTTCACTACTTATAAGGTATTCACTCCTCAAAAGTACAAATGTTCAATATGATTTTGTCATTAAAAAATTAACATGATATTAGCCTAAAGAAAAAAAAGAAGTCTTCAGATGTCAGAAATTAATAGAAATCTCAAAACCGAGGGATGGATGCATACTATGAGTTGTATGGTAGCCTAGGAGGCTAAAGTATAGAAGTACAAAGTGGCCTTAATTTGTGTGAGCAGTTGAATTAAAGCCATCTGCATAAAACTGAAACACTAAATAACTGCCATATTCATGTAAATGAAACTAGGAAAACTCCACCCATAATGTTCATCGAATCTATGAGCTATCATGTGCCCACTAATATAAGAAGAAAAAAGAATATTCTTTAAAAAATAAAACCTGAGGCTGTACAAATAGTGGATATGTGATTAAATTTAAATTATCTTCATACTTTTGGAAACCAGAGTCAGGGCATTAGTATGAAACCTGATCAAAGACTAGTGAAACCATGGGGAAAACAAATAGAAAGGCATTCTTTTGTGACTCTTCAACAATCCAGGGCTCACTGGACAACTAATGGAAGAAAATAAACAGAAAAATATGAGTTTTATATTTATTAGTTTTATTACATGGGTAAACTATTCACAGTTAGAGATATGTGCACACACACACACATAAAAAATAATGAAAAAAATTAAGACAACTGAATGTTATGAAAGAGTCTCTGAAATAAGTAGTTTAAAATTTATAAAAGAATTTAAGAAGGAATGTAGACCACAATGGATTGGAGAATGCTATAAAAATAGGTTGTATTTGAAAAATAATCAAGCTCAAATAGAAATCTTATAAGTCGGTCATTAAAATTAGAAACTCAATGAAATAAATAGTTTGACATAGAGAAAGCATTAGTGACTTGAAAGTCAGAGATTATGAAAAACACACAGCAATACAGAAAAATAAAGATGGAAAATAAGAAATAATTTGAAATGTGAAGAATATAGAGAAAGTTTAACATACATGTTGTGGACTGAATATTTGTGTACTCACAAAATTCATATGTTGAAACAGTAATCTCCCATGTGATGGGGAGGTGAGGACATTAGGAGATGAATAGGTTTAAATTATGTCATAAGGATTGTAACACTGATGATGATATTAGTTCTCTAATAAGATAGGAGAGGAAGGTAATGAGAGAGAGAACATAAAGAGGAAAGGCCATGTGAGCACACAATAAGAAGGCAGCAGTCTATAAGGCAGAAAGAGATCCATTGCCCAAACCTTACCCTGCAGGCACCTGGGTTTCAGACTTCCAGGCTTCCAAAACCATCAAAAATAGTGTCTGTTGTTTGAGACAACCAGAATATGACATGATATAACAGACCAAGCAGGATAAGACATACCCGATGTAAAGTGGGCTAAAGAAGGAGAGAATAGAAGGACTCATTGATAATTTCTCCAAATCTGAAGAAAGACATATATCTTTAAATTGAAAACACAACAAAAGAAGATTTTTTAAAGTAGAATAAATATAAATGAATATAAACCTGAAAATATTGTGGTATAGACCTACCGAAGAATAAAACAAAGAGAAATGTTGAAAGAAATCAGAAAAATACCGTTTATCTACAGTTAGACAGATAGTATATTTATCATTAGCAATAATTGAATCTAGCAAACCAAAGGATATTATGATTAAATCACTAAGGAAAAATAACCAATCTGGAAATCCATAACCAAATAATCTATTAGTCAAGTGTGAAACACAGAATATTTCAGAACACAGACTCATTTAAGGGAGAATTTGAACTGTTTCCAGAGGGAGATTAAATCACTATATTTTCAAACAGAAAAAGACAAGAGAATTTACCATTTACAGACCTTTGCTGTGTAAAACTAAATAAGAATAGATACTTAACAAAAACAATTATTATAATTCCTATGAGAGATTAAAAACAAAGTAGATATAAAATATTATACATATGAATTACAAGCAAGAAAAAATAAGTTGAACTTATAAGTTGTGCAAAGAATATAATTAAAGAAGCCCTATATACTCTACTTCATTTCTTAAATTTTATATATAAATTATTAATTTTAAGTAGGTATTATGTTTACATTACTGCAGTAATGTTCACTAAGTGGCTTAAAAATATAAAGTAATTCTATGTAGCAGTTTCACTGACTAAATAGTTTAATAGGCATTTAAATAGAAAAATCTCAAATGGTCAATGAAGAAAAGTTTAATTGTATATGTATGGTATACATATGTTTCATATAGACATATATGATATAAAAAGTATGTATACTGTGAAATCATTTTTTTAAAAAATCAATAAATATTTGGTAAATGGATCAATATAATTTCAATATTCTGAAACTTAGAAAGGATAAGAATTATAAGTTCTTTCAACAATGAGGAATTTTTTGCCCAGAAATTTTTATTGAATAGAATATTTAACTATTTCCAGATTGAAATTTTGAAATTTCTGATTCCAACCTTAACGGTCTATTCACCTTAACACACAAATCTCAATTCATTCACGACCTAAGCCTCTTTTGTCATTTAATGATTTGTTGAGTAATATCACTCAGATAAATAAACTGATATGCAGAATTCTTGCTTTCTGGACTGAATGTAAAGATGTTCAAAAAACTGAGCTATTAAAAATAAGAGTTAAGATAGGAGGAAGTATATGGGGTTAAAATTCTTAAAAAGCATTTTAAAATATCCACACACCTAATACTAGGTGAAATCAAATGAAATGTTCAATCTTTTAGCTAATAAAATGCCAATTTTATATAATTTAATCTAAGGATTCTGTTTTATGGGCTACATTTATATGTTTGTAAATTTCATAGAAAAAGTTCTGAAAAGATACATAGCAAATTTATAAATCACCTTTAAAGATAAAAAGAAAGACATAATTTAGGGATGGTAGTCACAAGAGTGACTTAGAAATACATGTGAAATTTTAACTTTTTAAAAGAAGAATGTGCCAGGCATGGTGGTGCACGTCTGTATTCCCAGTGGCTCCAGAGGCTGAGGCAGGAGGATCACAGTTTCAAAGCCAGCCTCAGCAATTTAATGAGGCTGTAAGGAACCTACTGAGAACATGTCTTAAAATAAAAAAAATGAAAAGGATTGGTATGTGGCTTAGTGGTTAAATCCAATGAGTTCAATTCCAAGTACAAGAAAGAAAGAGAAAGAAAGAAAGAAAGAAGAGAGAGAGAGAGAGAGAGAGAGAGAGAGAGAGAGAGAGAGAGAGAAGGAAGAATATGTAAGTGTGTGTGTGTGTGTGTGTGTGTAGTTAAAATCTGTTTTCCAAAATTATCTCATTACATCTATCAAGTGCCTATTAGGTACTAGTCCCATGGCAGCAAAGTTTTTGTGTATTTTTACATTTTTTTTATTGGTAACCCCAAGCTGAGAAAAAAAATATTCCTGAATATTTTTAACTAAGCCTGTTAACAATAGGCTTTTGATACATTCTTCGAATTGGGACTATACACAATCTATTGTCAGAGCTGGATCACATTTATCAGATGAATACAATATTTTTTTTATTATTGGTTGTTCATAACATTACAAAGCTCTTGACATATCATATTTCATACATTTGATTCAAGTGTGTTATGAACTACCATTTTTACCCCGTATACAGACTGCAGAATCACATCGGTTACACATCCACGTTTTTACATAATGCCATATTAGTAACTGTTGTATTCTGCTACCTTTCATATCCTCTACTATCCCCCATCCCCTCCCCTCCCATCTTCTCTCTCTACCCCATTTACTGTAATTCATTTCTCTCCCTTTTTTTCCCTTTCCCCTCACTTCCTCTTATATGTAATTTTGTATAACAATATTTTTAAATAAAAGTTATTCAACATTGTCCAAGCCCTTTAATTTAAAGTTACAGTATTGATCCACTCAGACTAGAAAATTTTTAATTTAGCAAATAAAACAAGCTTTCAATAGGGCTTCATCTTCCAAGTTTGGGAAAAACTCAGTATTCATCCCAAATTGCTGCTGGGGTGAGAAGGAAGTGAACTGCAGAGTGAGCTGTCAGCAACTCCCCAGGATCTGAAGGAGTTCAACACATGCTCTCCACATTCTGACCTCTGCTGTCAGTCATGATTCACCAATAGCCTATTCTTCTTAAACATTTATCATCTGTTCCCCAGACATCAACAATTGGATATAATTTTTGCAGGCTGTCATTTGTCATTATTTTGGAGATAAAGAGAGAGTGAAACATTCTTTGGAATTTAGTATTTCTTCTACTTTCCACATATTGTGTACTTACAGAGAAGAGAGTTTCTTCCTTTTTATATCAAAGTGAACTACACTTCAGCAACAGAAATATTAAATGTAAACAAAGTAATCTATAATGAAAATCATTATTTGAGAGATTTCAGCATCTATACCAGACAGATTTAATTTAAAATATTAAGCTGCATAATTGTCAGCGTGTTAATCCAAACAGACAATAAACTGTGGGGAGCCATTCTCACACGTGACTGGGCGACTCCCGGTTTGGGTCTGAGGCGCTCTGGCTGTGTCGGAGCTTTCCCTGCCCTCTCCTGATGAGAACCCGTCCGTGTGGGGGTGTGACTGACCACTGACCCCGGGGGCCCAATCACTGACCCTGACCTTGGAGTGCGGCCCCCCCTCAACCTTCATTGGATGGAATTCTCCCCTGAATTTCTTGTTCCCCAATAAAAGGCTACTCCCTGGCGTGTGCGCTCTCTCTCTCTCTCTCTCTCTCCTGCTAGCCCTGAGTAATCCTTGCTGCCCTACAGGTGGTTCGAGGTGGGAGCCAGAGAGGGGAGCCGTCTCAGACCTGGTCATAGAAAAAGGTAACTGAGTCTGTGTGTTTTATTTTGATCTCTGCTAGCTAACTTTTATGCCAAGAACCTCATTAATGAAACCATTGCGCTGGCCGCATGGTGGAATAAACAAGCACAAATAAAAATCTGACACTGTCATTTGAGTAATTCGTTACTCACCTTCTCTAATAAGTAATTATTCAATTAAATGCCAGGGGAAAAGTTCCATGTGCTAAATTATAATCATTGGCTTAATTCATGTCAAGTGATGTGAGAGGCCTCTAAATTTTTTTCCCAATTTGAAAAAACTTTCTGATTTTCTAATTGTTTCTAATTTATTTCTAAAATCAGCTTTCTGATTTTCTAATTCATCTGTCAAAGTGTCAGGCATGATCTCAATTTAACTCTCTAGTCAAATTAGGCTTCATATTGCCTTAACTTGTTTTGTTTTTTTGGTATGGAACTCAAAACCCAGGTGTGCTTAACCACTGAGCAACATCCCTAGCCCTTTTTCATTCATTTATTTATTTATGTATTTATTTATTTATTTATTTATTTATTTATTTATTTATATATACATGACAGTGGAGTATATTTTGACATATTATATATGCATAAAGTATAATTTATTCAAATTAGGATTTCAAAATGTTTTTTTAAATCTCCAATTTCCACACAATTTCAGTCTTTTTTTAACTTGAAGAAAGATGAAGACTCCCTACATTAATTTTACAAAAAAATTACTTATTGAAGTAATGGTCAAGAGAGAATTAGGGAATGTCAGGAAATTATTCTAAATAATTCAACTGTTTCTATATGTACCTGTGCTCTCATAGTGTATTGCTTTCATATTTCCACTGGTAGCAACGCATTATTTCTTGCTCCCCATTTATGCTATGAGAATCACACTGTGAATAATAATAAGAAAATATAGCATTTTGTTCCTTCAAATTAGCTCATAGATAAAAGGATTTACAGGAAGAAGTGTGAAGAAATTGATTTGCATACAAGACATTACTCCAAAGCAGAAAATCACAGAGCCTCCTGATATTAAACGAAGGAAAATTAGAAAATAATTCCACATTTTGTAAATAAACAATTTGGGGTTTAGAAAAGGTAAGTTGATTAACTAAGAGCACACAGCAAGTTAATGGCAAACTGAGTCTAGAATTTGGATCCCCTAATTCCTACACTGGTTAATTTCTACTACCAAAGGTTGAGAAAAGATTTATAGAATAATATAAAGGAAAAGGACATGAATGAAGTCATTTGTTTGATACTGTTTTAAGACACAATACCAGTAAGAGCATCACAGATATTCAATTTTAGAAACAGATTGAAACTAATATAGCAGCTCAAGTCCTAGATTATTTAGTGTTAATCTTGGGAGAAAAGAAGAAAAATAATGATCTAAGATATTCTAGTTATCACAAAGCAATTAGAATGCAGTTTATTTAGATAAAATTGTCATAGCTGGGTATCCCACACAGCAAAGTAACATGGTTCAAAGATCTATACCTTAAGCCCTGAGTTTATATTGATTTCCAGAGTGGTGACATCACCACTTCCTTCTCTTTGCAGGGCAAGTACTGCAATGTTCAAACCAGGTAGAATGAAGGTGCTCTTACCTTCTTGCATACTGCATATTACATGAGTTATGGAAAGGTTCACATTTGTCCTTGGTATCATATATGAGAAGTTATTCTTCAAAGTCAAGGTTTGGGTAAGTAGAGGTAGGTCCATGGAGTCAGTGTCTGGCAGCAAAACAAGGACTTGCTAGCTTTCATAGATACCTCACAAGATACTTTAAATTTTAAAAATAAAACTGCAATAAAAGACATTTGGGCATCTCAACAAATTCACAGAGATGGGACAGTTATTTTAAGATTTTGAGGAAAATCAACAGCTGTAACATACTCATTGCACTACAACTAGGAGATAAGTACAATTACAACATTAGATCCTGGTAATATTCCTTAGACTGTCACTTGTTTGTGAAGTTGGGTATTCTGAAGTTGTTGTGGCAAAAGCAACTACAGCTAGAGATGAGGATATGAAGTGGGATAGCGCCAGGGTATTCCTTTATGATGATTTTGAGTATTTTGTTTGTGGGGGTGGATATACAAATCTGTGCATGGGATAAAATTGAAAAAAAAAAGATAAAATGTGCACTAATAAATGTATATAAAACTGATGAAATCTAATTTAGGTCTAATGCTTGTACCAACTTCAATTTCTTGCTTTTAATATTATACTATAGTTATGTAAAATATTACCATTTGGGGGAAAATGATGAAGGGTTAACAAGACTTTTCTGTATATATTTTTAAATATATTTATTGAGATATCATTCACATGCCATGCTATTTTCTCATTTTAAAAAAGCATTTTTAGTGTATATAGAGTTGTACAACCATCAACACAATTTTGGAATATTCTTAATAATGCCAGATAGAAACTCTGTAGCTGTTTAATATTAGACTAATTCCTCTCTTCCTAGGCAACCACTGACATTCTTTTTGTCTGTAAAAATGTGTCTGTTATGGAAATCTTGTATAAATGGTGTCATATAATATATATATATGCTATTGTAGTGGCTTTATTTACTTGGCATAATTTTCCCAAGGTTCATCCATGTTAGAAAACATATTAGTATTTTATTCCTTTTTATCACTAAAAATTCTCTTGTGTGGTTAGGCATTTTTATCCATGTATCAGTATATGAGCATTTAAATTTCTCCATTTTCTATAGTGCTGCCATCAACATTCCTGTACAAGTTTTTGTATTGACATGTGTTTTGTTTTTTAAAATTTATGTTTCAATCCTCTCATTTTTATACTGACTCTGCAATTGTTGAGTCATATGACATCTCTGTTTAACCTGCTGAGTAACTATCAGACTATTTTCTATAGGAATTGTACAATTCTATATTTTTACTAGCAGAACATAAGGTTCTTATTTATTATCCACATTTTCTCTATCACATTACCTTGATTTAAATTGCCTCAGTCCTAATGTATGTGAAGTTTTATATCCTTTGCTTTTGATGTGAATTTTGCTGGTGACTAATATTCTTGAGCATCCTTTTCATTGTTTAGTGGCCACTTGCATATGTTTTTTGGAGAAATGTCCATTCATATACTTAGCCTATTTTTTAATTACATTATTCATCTTTTATTATTGAGTTGAAATAGATACAAATCACTTTAAAGATATACAATTGAAAAATGTCTTCTATTCTTTAAAGATAAAGTAGGTGGTGGCCTGACGTGGATGGAGCTGTAGCAAGAGGGATGTCTGGAGTTTCTATTGGCCCTGGACCTCCCATGCCAGGTAATTTTAGTCCCATTTGGGCTCCTGATAGCCCATCATCCTCTGCATGTGGGCAATGCCAGGTCCATGACCCTGAGGCTGTTTACAGCCTGGGACTTCCTCTCAAGGAAAATAGTGTCTGGCTAGGTTTCTGAGATGGAGTAATGCAGGATAGTGATCTATCAGGTATTCCAGTGGCTACAGGTCCGATGACCTCCTGCAGATCTGGGTTTGTAAACACCACCGAAGGTGTGCTGTTTCCCAAGACAGTGAAGGAGTCAGGATCCCTAGGCAGCCAAGATTACAAAGTGCTGTGTCTGCTGAACTTTGGGGCAGGTTTCTGGGGTGGCCAAGGGGGCCATCTCCTGGGAAGCCATCTGTCCTGGGAAGTTTCATTATCCCTCAATCTGGCCATTGTGAGGTAACAGGACTTGCTATAAAGGAGACTGTACTGGAGGGAAGCTCTGGGGGAAACCCATCCATACTTGAGGTACCATCAGAGGCTCCTGGGACCCATGCCCCATGATAGGATTGGGTGACATCAAGCCAGGCCCCATTGAGACACCATGAGGAGGTATGTTGTGTCCCATGGCATTCAGAGAGGGCATCTTATTGGAGTGAGAAAGTGACTGAGTCTTTCCCATTTGGCTAAGAGCTGGCATCAGAACCATGGGGATTGGACCTGAAATTTAAGGATTCTGTGTATGAATGCCCATTCCTGGCATATTATTCATTGATGGTAGGTTGGAAGAATGAGCTGGAGGGAAGTCATCATTAGAATTGGCCACAGTCTTGTTGGCATCATGGTATAATGAGGTCAAACTGGGCAAACTTGGGCATTCGAGACATGAAAATTGACAGTGGGTTCTGGGAAAGGATCGGCTCTGGAGGCATAGTGTAAGGTATACTAGAGGGACAACTTCCAGGGATATTCACATAGGCAAGCTAGCTGGCTGTAGGAGGTGGGGGGGGGCACCTGACTGTATACTTCCCAGCATGGCTGGGGAGGCCAGGGTGAGGGGAGATTTACAGTTTGTAGAAATCCCAGCACTCTGAAGGGGAGGTTTGGGAGAGGAGGTCCATCCAGATGATAGGGCAGGAACTGATGAAGACTTGAGGTGAACTGGTGATGCAGCAGCAGACCCCAAGACAGGGGAGGACTTAATGGAAGCAGCAGCAGCTGAGCTCACCAGCATGCCTGCCTGCTGTGATGGAGTCTGGGAGGTCTTGAGGTTCCTCGAGGACAAGCCCAGCATCAGGGACTGAACTTGGTGCATGACGGGAGACTTTAGATATTAATTCCTTGTGAAATATACCTGGAAGTTGCCACAGATATATCCAAGGGCTTCCATCCCAGGTCACGCTAAAGTGGAGGAGCTATGTTGAGGTTAGTGGCATTACTAGAAGGGTTAAGAGGAGTGGTGGCATGTGACTGAGCTGGCTGTTAGTTCATTGGTTGGGCCCAATTGATTCTCTGATATTCTGCAAGGCACTATTGCTGCCTGGACTCTGAGACATGGGAAGGAATGGCTTGGGGTCCATGCCATACTCCTGTTGAGAGTTCTCACCAAATGACAGGGATACCATCTTCTGCTGTGCAGGCAGCATGTCTGAACTACCTGTGTGTAATTTCATCATCTTCTCAGGGCCTGCCCTATCCTCTCTAATCTTCTGAAGTATCATCTGAGTGTTGGATCCCATGCTGAAATTTCGATCGAAATCTCCCTTTACCTCACTAGGAACCATCTCAAATTCAAGTTCCTGACCAGGGCCTATCTGTCAAGGCATTCCTTTTGGAAAGTCACCCCTGGAAGAACTCAGTGGACACTCAACTGGTAGTCAAGGAAAAATGGGATTGTTCCTATGCTTCATGTAGCACTGGGAGCCTGGGATCATCTTGTTCATTTCCATGCTGGGCCTGATGCCTTTCATGCTTATCCCTCAGGGAGAACCAGTTGTTTCTCTGTAAGGTACTATTGAAATATTTCTTCAGGCAATCCTTGGGGGTTAGGGAAGTGTTCCCCTAATCCAGGACTGCTGAAGGCTCCTTGGCCAGAAGGAAGGTTTCAACCATCTGGAATTTTTGGCCTATTATCTGACCAACTGACTTCAAAAAGGCCTGATCTAGGTGAGGGACTGGGCACATTTGGCCCTTTTATTTCATAGTTTATCATTCCTGCAAATATAGGGAGATATATTTGGCTTCCTGGTATGTTGTGATGGGGAACCATGTCCTTCAGGGGCTGAGAATGTGAAATATTGATATCATCAGAAAATGTCTCCTGTGCTCATATATGAATACATGATAACTCCACATCATGTACAACCACAAGAATGGGAAGTTACACTCCATGTATGTATGATATGTCATATACATTCTACTCTCATATATAACTAAAAATAACAAATAAAAAAGAGAGAATGGTTCTGTAAACCCAGGCAGCCAGCCTTCACTAGGAGTCATTTGTTTTGAAGGTGGTGGCCCTTGAACCACTCCCCACAGCCCATGCTGATGGACCATCATGTCCTGGAAGGAGCACTTCTGTACACCACTTGTTCCTGATTCCTCCTCCTGTCTTCATAAAACTTCTGCTGCAGTTTCAGCCACATTATCTGCTCAGGGGTCATGTATTCAGGGTGTCAGGTCCTATAGGCTCAGACTGGGAGTTGATAAAAGGTGGAACAATTTCATCTGGAGAAAAAGATATATCTCTATATCCTTGAGTTCCAAAGGGAGCTACCACATCTGTCAAGGGCCCAGGTCCTTACTTAGGCTTTGGGATTGAGCTATCATGGCCTGTATTGGCTCTTCTGTATTTTTCTGAGTTCCATCTAATATGCCAGAATTCTGATGGGGTCCCGATTTTGTCCTCCATTGAATTCTTTCCGTCAGAGAAAAGTATAAGCTGCATATCTCTGAGAGTTTGCAAGGAGTGCCCACAGTGCTCCAGCTGCTCCTGAGACAGGCTATCAGGGATTTCTCCCAATGTCGGGAGCTCACCGCTAGACACTGATAGAGATGGAGAGGTTTTGGGATCTTCTGATGAGCTATTGCTCCCCTGAGAGTTAGGGGTCACTGCTCCATTGTTGGGCATCTATTTTGGTCTGGTACCATCTGGGGGCAATGGAGTGGAGATGGCAGAACTGCCTACAGAAGGAATCAGTTTATTTTCTACCACAGAACTGTCATGGTACAGGGTATTTAGGGGTGCATCAGGCTTGGGTGCTGATGCCAGAATGAGTTAGCTGTAGTTGGGTGTTTTAGTCAGCTATTTTGCTGCTGTGACTAAAAGGACCAACCAGAGCAACTGTAGAGGAGGAAACATTTATTTGGGGGCTCATGGTTTCAGAGGTCTCAATCCACAGACAGCAGGCTCTATTCCTCAGGGCTTAAGGTGAGGCAGGAAATCATGGTGGAAGAGTGTGACAGAGAGAAACAGCTTACATGATGATCAGGAAGCAGAGAGAGAGGTATCCACTTGACAAATACAAATATATACCCCAAAGTCATGTCCCAGTTCCCACCTCCTCCATCTACACCCTACCACTTCAATTACCACTGAGTTACCCTATCAGGGGATTAATTCACTGCTTGGGTTGAGACTCTTATAATCCAATCATTTATCCTCTGAACCTTCTTGCATTGTCTCACATGTGATCCTTTCAGGGACACCTCACATCCAAACCATAACATCTGGTGTTCTGAGAAGAATTCTGTTCCTGGTTGGCTGGAGCTGGGGGTAGTTGTGGGAGAGGTTTCCAATAACTATCAAAGGCGGATGTCTGTGTATTCAGAGGGACTGTGCGTCTCTCTGTCTTGCTGTTAGTGATGTTCTAGGTGTGTTCAGAGAATTGTTTCACCCTGGTCCTTCAATACAGCTTCTTCAGCTTTATTGGACATCTCAATCGAAAACACATACACCACTTTGGCTGTAATCTTCTGAGTGGGTGTGGTCTTTGGGGCAGTACTTTGGCCATGGGAAAGGGTGGAAGACCTGGGCCTGTAGCAGTTGATGGAGTCTTGAAGTATGTTTTCTTTGGGAATCCTAGGACTTTATAAAGTCAGCAGAATTATATTCTGTCTTGCCAGAGTCATCTGGCATGTTTGGAGTCCCAGTTTCTCTCTGATTAAAGGAGTTGGTGGACATACTTTGTTGTTTTCTCCTTGCCCTGGACATCATTTCCAGCCCCATTCTTCAGCCTAATGCTCCCATCTGGGCCAGGGTATGACCACCACTCTTGGAGTCATAGGGGGATGGCTGGGATTGGTTGGCTGAGTACCCCCAGTTTACTCTGATTAGAGATTCTGGAATCCAGCTGGGGATTTCCAGATAAGGACATCACTGCAAGAGGATGAACCATCACGTCCTGCTTGATTTGTAGCTACACTGTGGGTTTTCTGATGGAGAGTTCCTCAATTCAGGGTTACTGGAATGCATTGATTGAAATCCTGAGCTTGCAGTCACAAAAAGGGATGG
The DNA here is from genome assembly GCF_964194105.1 of Spermophilus citellus. Classification (NCBI taxonomy): domain Eukaryota; kingdom Metazoa; phylum Chordata; class Mammalia; order Rodentia; family Sciuridae; genus Spermophilus; species Spermophilus citellus. The sequence goes on from NC_138190.1 coordinate 79,195,098, forward strand.
TCTTACTGAGTTCCTCTTGGGCAGCTGCTGGGGGCAGCAGCAGTGGTCCACTGCTTTCTTGGTGTGTCCCTTAGCATTGGTCACCTGCATGCCTTTTTCCTCTTTGTTTTTCTCTGCTGTGGAAGTGGGTCTTTTTCCCGTGTAGCTCCCACATTCTTTGGGTGTGTGCCTCCTGCTGCCAAAGGAAAATCTTGCATCTCTAGGGAACTTAAAATCCCAAGGGTCACAACACCACAGTGCTCATCCTAGAGGTGGTGAGTCCAGGAATTCCTTCATTAAAGGTGACACTCACCTTTCAAGGTGTCCAATTTATTCTCTTCTTCTACATAGATAAAAAGAGCTTTCTGAGAATGATCTCTGCTACCCAAACAAAAGGAAAATTTTAAGACTTAAGTGGAAGGACACTACCTAATCCCACATTCAGTCAATATCTATCTTTCCACTCTCTGGTGATCATCTTTGCTTACATTTCTGCAATTTCACCACTAATCCTGTCTTGCCACCTGGAAGTAGGAGTGGGGGAGGGGCAAGGAGAAGCAGATTAGGGGAGGTGGTTTCAGTTAGGGGCAGCTTTGAATCCCCCAGTGGCCAGGCTGGGGTCAGCGGCAGCAGTGACACAGCATCTCCCCCTGCAGCAGGAAAGGCAGCAGCGGTGCCACCCCACTTCTGCAGGCACTCATAGGCTCCATTATCTACCTGTGCCTCCGCCTTTCCAGCTCCCCTCTCCTGATACCACCCCTTTCCCCTCCCTTTGACCCTGCCCCAGCTGCACTGCACCAAGAAAGTTACTGCCACCCTGCCTCAGATGCCAGGAGAGAAGTGCCCCCTCCCCTGGCCCCAGTGTTCCACGGGTAGGGGAATGGGGACTGCCCGTACCAAATGCCTAAAGTGTTTACTAAATTTATTTCTGGATGGCCTATTTCTTGGTGAGATCATTTGTTATTTCTGAGTAGCTACACCACCAAAGTTTGGGATATAAATCTTTAATATTATCATACTTTCTTGTTAGATTGTTCCCTTTTCCATAATGAAGTGACATTCGTTTTCTTTTCTGATTAATATTGACTTGAAGTCTATTTTGTCAGATATGAGATTAGCCACTACTGCATGTTTGTGATATCTGTTTGTGAGAAATATTCTTTTCCATCCTTTTACATTTAATCTGTGGATGCCTTTGCCAGTAAGTTGAGTCTCTTGTATACAACATATAGTTAGATCTAACTTGCCTTTTAACCCACTCTGACAGACTATATCTTTATTGGAGAATATAGACATTTACATTTAATTTTATTACAGAGGGATAATTTTTATTTCCTTCCATATTCATTTTTATTATAGATTTTTAGTTATGGATAGTAGTTGGGTTCATCCTGACAAACTCATTCATGAATGGAATTCAGTTAACAATTCTCCCCTTTTTCCTCTGCCTTTCCCTGCCATCCTTACTTCCTTCTCTCCATTTTAATTTATTTTGAATGTTTAATTCATTCCTGATTTTTAATTTCTTACATGCACTTCTAATGAGTTCTGTTCATTCATTGGCTCTAAAATCTGTTGTTAATTTTACTTACCTTACAAATAAGTTCTCTAATACTGGCTTTGTAGTCATGAGTTATTTGTTTTATATTTATCTTGGAAGCTTTTCTTGTTTAATTTGTGAAGGATAGCTTTGCTGGATATAGCACCTTGGATGACAATAATTTTCTTTCTGGGTATAGTATACATTTTTATAAGCCCTCCTGGTTTTTAGAGTCTATAATGAGAAATGAGCTTAACTCTAAATGGCATACTTCTACATGTGACCTGCTCTTCTTCTCTTGAGGTGTTTACAAGTCTGTTTTTGTTATGGATATTAGACATTGATTCATAATAAGTCTTGGAGACAGTCTTTTAAAAAATCTTGTTGATGTGGGTTTCTGAATGCCTCATGTATTTTGATTTCCATCTCATTCCCAAATTCCCATTGAATTTTTTCCTCATACTTTTTTACCAAAAAGCTTAAGCATGCCCTTGTGTATCTTGGTACCTTTATCACGGCCAATCATCCTTAGATTTGGTTTATTAATGTTTTCTTGGAATTTCTGAATAGCTTAACCATGGTCTTTTATCATCTATACTTTATCGCAGATTGAATTTTCAAGACAATACATCTTGATTCTGAGGCCTGAATATATTTAATATATTTCTCTAATATACTAGTTTAATTTTGATTTTGACTAAGTTTTTAATAGGATTCTTTTTTTTTCTTTTCAAGGTTATCTGTTTGGTTCTTTTTCACAATATCTATTTCTTTATTGAGATTACCTTTAGTCTCTTGTGTTTTTATCTCTTAGTTATTCCTTTGATCTTCTGTTAGTTTGTTTGTCATTTTAGCCATCAACATTTTGAATTCCTTGCCTGGAATTTCATCCAATCAAATAGCTGAAGATTCTGTTGTTTTGTAAACTTTTTTGAGATGTCTTATATCCTTGCTTCCTCACTTTTGCTGTACTTCTATGTTGCGATTTGCCCATCTGCCAGAAATGATCTTTCTTCCTATTTTATCTATTGGTTTCTTTAATAGACTGCTTTCCCTTAACTATGTGTCTTGAGCCCAGAGCATATCTCTGAATCAAAAGATCCAGTCAAAATTTTATTGGAGCTTTGTTCAATCCATATGAGGGAAGATGATAATAATGTGAGGCTGAGACAGGAGGATTAACAATTCAAGGCCAGGCTGTAAGCAACTAGTGGCTAATCTCATAAAATGAAGAAATAGGTTTCAAGTCAATATTAATCAGAAAAGATAGGAAATTCACTTCCTATCTGAAAAGGGAACTATCCAACAAGAATATATAATAATAGTAAATATTTATACCACAATCAGATGTTCACATGGGAAGCTAGCAGCAAGGGTACCTCTCAACCTTTGCAATCCCCAGACTTCATTGCTCTACGTGCCTGACCCAAAAGTAGGCAAATTCTGGGTCAGGCTGGCAGCTTCTTTTATTAGTTTGCCACCCCCAGCCTATGCTAACTGTGGTGGGGGGGCATGAAAAATGGTTCTCACCCTTATAATTCTGATTTTGCTCAGAATCTCTGCTCCTTAGCCAAGACATTTTAGTTGCTTTTTTCTCAACAACTTCTCCCACTATCTCTGGGTCAGTTAACTATTCCACAGGTTCCTCCATGTCCATATTATTTGCTGCACTTCCTCTTTCTCCTCTCTCCTCTCCTTTCTTTCTTTTCTCCTTGTTCCACCTCCCCTCAGCAGTAGGCTGGTGGCACTGACACCCCTTCCAGCCAAGCTGACATGTCTTTAATATATAATTTCTTATAATTTATTCAGTTTCCAATTTTCTGTGTCCTTATGATTATCTAGCTGTCCATTTTTTTATTTCAGTGAATTACCTTAGTAATCCACCTCACTGAGGAATACTCTTCCCACTTTTTAAATCTTGAGCTGAGGAACAGTTAGGAAGTGCACCCCTCTTCTGATCTCATAGCTTCTCCTTTCCAAATTCAACTTTTAAATTTACACATATAAGTGAAATAATGTGGTATTCGCCTTTCTATATGTCTTATTTCATATAACACAGAGTCCTCCAAGTCCATTCAATATTTGCAAATAACGGAAATTTGTTCTTTTTTAAAACTGAATCATGCTCCATTGTGCATACATATACCACAATTTCTGTATGGACTCACCTTTTGATGTACACTTAAGTCAATTTTATAACTTGGCTATTGTGAATAATGTTGCAATTAATATAGGACTTCAAATATCTTTTTGGCACACCACATTATTTTCCTTTTGTGTATTTTCAGTAGTGGCATTGCTGGGTTATATGGGAAACTCTGTGTGTGTGTGTGTGTGTGTGTGTGTGTGTATGCGTACGTGTGCACACACATGTGCACTAGGTTATTGAACCCAGGGCCTCATGCAGGCTACAAATTTTTCTTCTACTATGCTACATTGCCAGCCATATTTTTAATTTTTTGAGAAACTTCCATGTAGTTTCCCACAGTGCTTATACTATTCTATATTTCCACCAACCACTTAAGAGAATTCACTTTCCTTCACATCCTTGAGGATTCTTTTTAAATCACTTTGTACTAGCCATTCTCACAGGCATGCAGTATCTCATCATGAGTTCAACATTTGCACTTCTCTGAAGACTAGTGATATTAAGCATTTTTTCATATAGTTGACCAATTGTATATTTCTATGGCCCTTGCCCATTTTTAAATCAAATTATTACTTGAGGTTGAATTGTGTGAGTTTCTTATATATTTTAGAAATTAACACTTTATCAGATTATGGTTTGCAAATTCTTTCTTTAAATTTTAGTTTGTCTTGGGGCTGGGGATGTGGCTCCAGCGGTAGCGTGCTCACCTGGCATGCGTGTGGCCCAGGTTCGATCCTGAGCACCACATACAAACAAAGATGTTGTGTCCACCAAAAACTAGAAAAATGAATATTAAATTTCTCTCTCTCTCTCTCTCTCTCTCTCTCTCTCTCTCTCTCTCTAAAAAAAATTAGTTTGCCTCTCCACTTTGTTGATTGTTTCTTTTGTATCTTCATTTTTTCGTCTACATTTTTGGTGTCATATCAAATAAATCATTGTTTAGACTAATGTTATGAAGGATAATATACTTGAACCTATAAAACTACAAGAAGAAAACATAGCGTTATTTAGCTTTTCTTTAATAGAATACTTTTATTAGTGATTAAATATTCCTACTCATTATTGACCTGTTCATATATTGTATTTCTTCATGATTCAGTCTTGGCAGATTGTATGTGTCTAGGAATTTATCCATTTCTTCTAGGTTATCCAATTTATTGACATATGTTGTTTGTAGCAGTTTCTTGTGATCCTTTGTATTTCTGTGGTATCAGTTATAATATCTTCTGTTTTTTTCCGGTTTTATTTATTTTATTGTTCTACCTGGGACAGAAGTTGTGGGAGATTTAAAATGGAGATTGAGGTAAGAGTCTGGAATATAGGGTCAGGAAGGCAGAATATTGGTCTCAGAGAATCATGCAAAGCTGAAATTGTCAGACAGTGTTAGAACTGTCAGGGAACAAAACAGAAGAAAGGATTCCAGGGAATCAGATAAGACCAAACTATTAGAAAACATGTATCCATGAAGAACAAATAATGCCCAAATAAATAAATAAATAAATACAGAATTCTAGATCCAAGGTCGGTAGAGAATCAAAGAGTGGGATACTAAATCACAGAGGACAATGTAGTGCCCTTTGGTACTAGATGAAAAGTAGTCCCTTCATTACTCTTGTGGACTCTTAGGAGAACCTGGGCTCATAAATACTTGATGCTTTGCAGTGTCTATGCTGAGGGTTTAGTTGGATTACCAGGCTTTTTGTTTTTATTCATGTTTTAGAAGATCTAAATTGAATGCCTTTAAGGTGAGCTGTACTTTATCCTGCTCACCACATCTCCCCTCCCCTTCTCTATCAACTCCTAGTTTAGCTTGTATCCAGCCTTCATAGATTATTTTACTTGCTTAAGCCCCTCAAGGCATTTGAGTTTTTGATCTCTGACCTTCTTCCTGCTAGTGAAACTCTCTTAAATGTAGGTAAAAGTTCAGGTGCTTGGCCCATTTGTTGATTGGGTTATTTGTTATCTTATTGTCTAATTTTTTGAGTTCTTTGTATACTCTGGATATTAGGGCTCCATCTGAAGTGTGAGGAGTAAAAATTTGTTCCCAGGATGTAGGCTCCCTATTTACCTTTCTTATTGTTTCTCTTGCTGAGAAAAAACTTTTTAGTTTAAGTAAGTCCCATTTGTTGATTCTTGTTATTAACTCTTGTGCTATGGGTGTCCTATTAAGGAATTTGGAGCCCGACCCCACAATATGTAGATCGGAGCCAACTTTTTCTTCTATCAGACGCAGAGTCTCTGATTTGATATCAAGCTCCTTGATCCATTTTGAGTTAACTTTTGTGCATGGCGAGAGAAAGGGGTTCAGTTTCATTTTGTTGCATATGGATTTCCAGTTTTCCCAGCACCATTTGTTGAAGACGCTATCCTTCCTCCATTGCATGCTTTTAGCCCCTTTATCAAATATAAGAAAGTTGTAGTTTTGTGGGTTGGTTTCTGTGTCCTCTATTCTGTACCATTGGTCCACCCGCCTGTTTTGGTACCAGTACCATGCTGTTTTTGTCACTATTGCTCTGTAATATAGTTTGAAATCTGGTATCGCTATACCGCCTGATTCACACTTCCTGCTTAGAATTGCTTTTGCTATTCTGGGTCTTTTATTTTTCCATATGAATTTCATGATTGCTTTATCTATTTCTACAAGAAATGCCGTTGGGATTCACTTCTCAGAGGAGGATATACAGTCAATCAACAAGTACATGAAAAAATGCTCACCATCTCTAGCAGTCAGAGAAATGCAAATCAAAACCACCCTAAGATACCATCTCACTCCAGTAAGATTGGCAGCCACTATGAAGTCAAACAACAACAAGTGCTGGCGAGGATGTGGAGAAAAGGGTACACTTGTACATTGCTGGTGGGACTGCAAATTGGTGCGGCCAATTTGGAAAGCAGTTTGGAGATTCCTTGGAAAGCTGGGAATGGAACCACCATTTGACCCAGCTATTGCCCTTCTCGGACTATTCCCTGAAGACCTTAAAAGAGCGTACTACAGGGATACTGCCACATCGATGTTCATAGCAGCGCAATTCACAATAGCTAGACTGTGGAACCAACCCAGATGCCCTTCAATAGATGAATGGATTAAAAAAATGTGGCATCTATACACAATGGAGTACTATGCAGCAATAAAAAAATGAAAAAATCATAGAATTTGCAGGGAAATGGATGGCACTAGAGCAGATTATGCTTAGTGAAGCTAGCCAAAAAAAACAAATACCAAATGCCTTCTTTGATATAATGAGAGCAACTATGAACAGAGCAGGGAGGAAGAGCAGGAAGAAAAGATTAACATTAAACAGAGACATGAGATGGGAGGGAAAGGGAGAGAAAAGGGAAATTGCATGGAAATGAAGGGAGACCCTCATTGCTATACAAAATTACATATAAGAGGTTGTGAGGGGAATGGGAAAATAAACAAGGAGAGAAATGAATTACAGTAGATGGGGTAGAGAGAGAAGATGGGAGGGGAGGGGAGTGGGGATAGTAGGGGATAGGAAAGGTAGCAGAATACAACAATTACTAATAGGGCATTATGTAAAATTGTGGATGTGTAACCGACGTGATTCTGCAATCTGCATTTGGGGTAAAATTGGGGGTTCATAACCCACTTCAATCTAATGTATGAAATATGATATGTCAAGAGCTTTGTAATGTTGTGAACAACCAATAAAAAAAAAATTTAAAAATGTAGGTAAAAGTGCTAGACCCCCTGGAAAGTTTTCAAACTTATCTGAGAAGACAATGTGAGGGCTAATACAAAAAAGGAAGGTTTGCACTGGATTTAATTGTACTTTATATAATGGTAATTTGATGGAACACACACTGTTTAATACTAGTATATGGTAGGAAATATGCCTATATAATATACATAGGTACATATATTTGTACGTATATGTTTAACATTGTGGGATATCAATATGCTTAGAGTGCTTGAAAAAAAAGTTAGTATAAGCTGAAGTCATGAGAGAAGGCTTCTTGATGAAAATGGGATATAGGCTTGGCCTTGAAAGATAGATAAGGTTTAGATTTAGGAAATGAAAGGCATTCTATTAGATTGAGCCGTATAATATTTTATACATGAAAGTAGATATTCCACATCAACAAATCTAATAAAAGTAAAAAAAATACATTAAAAAACAGAAATTCCATATGGTTAATCTTAACAGGTTAGGAAAATAACATTATAAAAGGAATTAAGGTAAAGTTCTGGCCTTTCTGGAGTTAAGGAGTTTGTGAAAAGGAGAGGACAGTTAAATGGTTAGTAAGTGGATAAATTTAAGAATAATCTTTCTAGGTGATGTGGCTCATGCCTGTAATCCTAGCAGCTTAGGAGGCTGAGACAGGAGGATGCGAGTTTGAAGCCTACCTCAGCAACTCAGAGAGGCCCTAAGCAACTCAGCAATACACTGTCTCTAAATAAAATAATAAAAAGAACTAGGGATGTGGCTCAGTAGCTAATAAGTAAACAAGAGTAATATTATATATCAAACTCAGTAATGCGGTCTTAATTATAGGATATAGAAAACTATTATAAGCAGTCAGTAGAGTAGTGACAAGTTGAAAAAAATAGAGTTTTGATGGAATAAACTGTGCATTTTGAGGCCAGAGACATGGATGATCACAACCATGGTACAAATTTTCAAAGTTTGTCAAGTTCATTTACATATTATTGTAGAGCAGGGTGGACCTATCAGTGTTGCTGAGCTCTTGTCTTTCTTTAGGGCAGTATTTACAAAATCACAATTTAGGGGCATGTGTATATACTTATGGATATAAGGACATTAATTTTAATTTAAAATTACAAAAATAAAATGATTATTTAAATACATTTACAGTTTTAAATTAAATCATTTGAAAATGTGTACATATATATGAAGTAAGCTGGTGTTGGTTAGAAGAGACCAAATGAGCATATTCATGATGCAATCAATTTGTCAATTTGTTACAGCTAACTACTTCTACCTGTAGTGTTGGTTTTGATCTTCACACATTCTTCAATTATCTAAATGTTTTTTCTGTGATTAATTATGAGTTAAAACAGAACACACTAGGAACACTGATACAACATACAAAAATTAAATCAAAAGCATAAAACAATAAATTTGGAAATTTGTCTCATGACACTAGTCACAAGATATCCAAGTTGTATTCATCTGATAAAAAATTTATGCAAAAGGGAGGGCATGGTTGTACATACCTGTAATCCCAGCTACTTGGGAGGGTGATGCAGGAGGATTATAAATTTGAGGTCAACCTGGACAATTTAGGAAAACTGTGAAAAATTAAAAATTTTAAAAGGCAAAGGGAATGGCTCAGTATTAGAGCCCTAGACTAGCATTCACAAGGTCTTGATTCTAACCCTAGTAACATAACAACACAATCCTGATGCAGCATATTGAAATATCTCTAATATCTCAAAAATCAATGAATCAGTGTAAGAAACAAAAAAGACAAAAATTCACATTTAATTTAGTTTTTCCTTCCTATATCCTCTTATTTAGTGATGGCAGCCTAAAATCTCCCATAACTCATTATTTTTAAATAAAATACAAAATTATATTAATTAATCAGCTATTTAAAAAAGTATAAAACTCAGGAATAATAAATACCTGACATTTGGCTGAATTTAACTATTATTATTCAAAATCTAAGTAAGTAAACCCATTGAAATATTTTGCATAGTTGAAAACTTCAGAGATATTTTCCATACACTAGAGATATCATCAGATATTCAGTCCATTTAATTTGAAAAGAAATGCAACGTGGTATCTTTCTCCAATAATAAAATATCTCAATAAATGCATGATATTTTTGAAAGGATAATTCTATTATTGAAAAAAGAATGAGGATAAAATATAAGAAGAAAAAAATGAAAGATGAAACCTCTAATTTTCTAATCTATTCATTTATATATATTCAATTTTCAATGAAATATATGCTAGTTTGAATATATTTATTTATAAATCATAATTTTACTTACCTTATTTACATTTATTAATGTTTTTCCTTGAAATTAAAATTTCAAGGAAAAAGGTATATGTCCTTAAACTCTAATTGTTTTTCTTTAAATTAACAAATACTACCTAAGTATACAGAGTATAAAATGTTTATTTTTATTTTAAAATAACTACTTTGTCTTATATAATGAAAAATGAAATGATTTTTTATTTTTAATTTTTCTTGGGTTAAAAAGATTAAATGTAATTTAAAAGTAAAAAAAAAGTTGGGAAAACACTTTTCAAAGTCTTTTAATGCTGAAATAAATTATTTTGTATTTACTCTTTCAATACTAAGAAATAAAATTGGAGCCTCACACCTGCTAGACAAGTGCTCTACCACTGAGCTACATCTCCAGCTAAGTTACATACATTCTTAAGGCTGAGAATAGCAATTATCTTATACTCCTATGTAAAGAATTTCAATTTATTACCCTAGAAACTCTTCATTGGACATATCTAGCAGTCGTGCTGTTTCTGTTTTGTTTAGACTTTTAGATTCTTTTTTTTTTTTCATTTTTAATGGGTAATTCATCTGGAAGCAATTATTTGCATAAATGAGAGCCATATTTTTCACTTTTTCTGGCAACTAGTTCCCAGGCAAGCTCTCATTCTTTCTGTTTCTTTTAAATTCAGAGTAATTAGCCCTTTTGGGGAGTCTTTAGAAAATACAAAAGAAACAGATGCCATGGCCATTCACTTAATCTCCTTGCCAGCCAGGAGCACAACTTGTGCAACTTCCCCTTTCTCAGCACAGATGGAGCCACACCTGCCAACCCATTGCTTTTTCAGAAGCATATAAGTCACAATTGTTTACCTGGCCATCAAGATTTCCTCAGATATTTATCTGAAGTTTCCTTGTGCTTTTTTTTAACTCATTAATTCTACTAACCCCAATATTTATCATTTTCTTGTGGTGAGAATGCTTTAAAACCTTTCTTTTTATTATTTTGAAATATATAGTATATTATGATTAACGGTAGTCACCATGCTGTTCAATTAGAACAGTAGAACTTATTCCTCCTATCTGTAATCTGTACCAGCTGACTAACAGTTCCCTATTTTCCATCCATCACTTTCCAGCATCTGGAAACCACCATTCTACTCTGTACTTCTATGAGTTTGATTGTTTTAGATTCTACATAGAAGTGAGAACATCTAGCATTTGTCTCCCTGTGTCGACCTATTTCACTTAACATAATATCTGTTAGGTGCATCCATGTTGTCATAAATGACAGAATTTTCTGTTTCTAAAGGTTGTATAGTATTCCATTTTGCATATATACCACATTTTTAGAATTCATTCATCTATTGGCAAACACCAAGGTTACTTCCATATCTTGACAATTGTGACTAATATCGCAATGAAGGTGAAGGTACAGACATCTCTTTGACAAACCAATTTCAATTTCCCAGTAGTGAGATTTCTGGATCACATATTAATTCTATTTTAAGTTTTTTGAGGAACCTCCATACTGTTTTATAAAATGGCTACACTGAGGGCTGGGGATGTTGCTCAACTGGTAGCGCGCTCGCCTGGCGTGTGTGCGGCCCAGGTTCGATCCTCAGCACCACATACCAACAAAGATGTTGTGTCCGCCGAGAACTAAAAAATAAATATTAAAAATAAAATTCTCTCTCTCTCTCTCTCTCTCTCTCTCTCTCTCTCTCTCTCTCTCTTAAAAAAAAATGGCTACACTGATTTACAATACCACCAACAATGTACAAGGGTTCTCTTTTTCCTACATCCTTGCCAACATTTGTCATCTTTCAACTTTTGATAAAAGCCAATCTAATATGGATATGGTGATATCACATTGTTTTAACTTCCATTCTTTTAATGATTATAGATATTGAAAATTTATTCATATATATCTTTTGGCTATTTGTATGTCATCTTTTAAAAAATGGTGATTCAAGTAATATGCTCATTATTTACCTAGGTTACCTTTTTCTTGTTATTAAATAGTGTGAGTTTCTTATATATTTTGGATGTTGGGCTATTATCTGATACAGGATTTGCAAATATTTTCACTCAATCTATAAACTGTCTCCTCATTCCATAATTTGTTTCCTTTGGTATGCAGAAGGTTTTAAGTTTGATCCAATCCTATTTGTCTGTCTATTGCTTTTGTTGCCTGTGTTTGGGAATCAAATCCAATAAATCACTCCTTAGACCAAAATCTTGGAGCTTTTCTTCTATGCTTTCTTATACCAGGTCTACAGATTCAGGACTGATGTTTAAGTTTTTTTAAAGTAATTTTCAGTTTATCTTTATAGGGATATACATATACCCATATATCTTCTGTATGTGCATATCCAATTTTCCCAACATAATTTATTGTATAGACTGTCCTTTTTCAATTGTATGTACTCACCATCTTTGTGGAAATCAATTGATCACAGGTGTGTGTGTTTGTGTGTCTGTGTCTGTGTCTATGTATATGTTTCTGGGTAAAACCATACTTTTATTTATTTTCATTAGAGCATTATAGTTTTACATAACAGTAGCGTTCATTTTGACATATTCATAAATATATATAACATAGTTTTCTCCATTTCAGTACTCAGTACTTCTCTTTCTCTCCCTTCTTCCTTCCCCTTGATACCCTCCCTTCTTTTCTCTCCCTGATACCCTCTACACAATTGGTATTTAATTTCTTTCTTTATTTTTTTATTGGTATAATATAGTCATATATGAAATTAGAGTGTGTTGTCATATATTCATACATACACATAGTTAAATTTGGTCTACTTCATTCCCAATTTCTTCTTCTTTCCCTCCCTACCTCCCTTCCCATGGATTCCCCCCTACTATTCTACTGACCTTTATATTTTCACAAGGTCCCATTTTTATATTACTTTTTCCTTTCAACTTTTCGTATATGAAACAAAACTTTGGAATTTTGACTTTCTGACTCTGGCTTATTTCATTTGGCATGTGGATGTGTGGGATTATTTATGGGCTTCCTAATCTGTTCCACTTGTTGATGTGTTTGTTTTTATGCCAGTACTATGCTGTTTTGATTATAATAGCTTTGTAATATATTTTGAAACCAATAGTGTGATGCATCCAGCCTTTTCCTTTTGGTTAAGATTGATCTGACTATTCAGGGTCATTTTAGAATCATTATGAATTTCAAGCTTGTTTTTTTATATTTCCCTGAATAATGATATCTGCATTTTCATATGGATTACACTAAATTTGTAGATTGCTTTGGGTAATATGGACATTTTAGCAATATTATTTTTTTAATCCATGAAAAATAGATTATTTTTCTATTTATTTGTATCATCTCAATTTTTTCTCATCAATATTTTATACTTTTCAGTATACAGATCTTTAACTTCCTTGGTTAAATTTACTTCTTGGTTATGCTCATGTAGCTTTATTGAATTGATTATTTAGGGAAAGTGTTCAGTAAATTTTGTATAGATAGATAGGTAGATAGATCATATCATCAGCAAATAAAGCCACTTTCATTTAATCTTTTCTATTTGGATGTCTTCCATTTCCTTATCTTGTCTAACTGCTTGACTAGGACATCAAGAACCATGTTAAACAGAAGTGAGTGATAAGCATAGGCATTCTAATCTTGTTTCTGATCTTAGAGTAGAACAATTTAATTTCTCATATTTAAATATGATGTTAGCTGTGGAGTATATATATATATATATATATATATATATATATAGCCTTTACTGTGCTAATATCTAATTTGTTGAGAAGTTGTTTTTTTTTAATCATGAAAGACTCTTGGATTTTGTCAAATGCTATTTCTGTATCTATTGAGACGGACATGTTTTGTCCTTCATGCTATTAATAGGATGAATAACATATATTGATTTTTGTATGCTGAATCAACCTTACTTTCCAGGATAAAGCCCAATTGAAACTGGTGAATGATGCCCTTCAGAAGGTGAATGGTAAATAACTGTTAAATCTATGCTGTGGAATATCATGCAACAATAAAAAGGAACAAACTATTGATACAGGAAACAATCTTATAGATTTCAAGTATATTATGGCTAATGAAAAAGCAAATCTCAAAATGTTAATTATTTTATGTTTCCACTTAGATAATAATTTGCAAATGATAAAATTATATTTATAGAAAGCATATTGTAGTTGACAGGTTTTAGGGATGGTGTGATAATCATCTTTTTTGTGGCTGTGACAACATAAAGGACAAAAATTATATTTTGGTTCCCAGTTTCAGTCCATTGTCAGCAGGCTTCAATGTTTTCAGGCATATGGTAAGGCACAAATACCATGATAGAAGGACATGGCAGAGGAAACCTTCTTGCCTCACAGCAGCCAGGAAAGAGAGAAAAGGCAATGGAGGGTCCAGGAACAAAATATCCTCAAGGACTTACTCCTTCCAACAATGCCCCACCTCCTATAATTTCTACCATTTCCCAGTAGTTCATTCAGCTATGAATCCATCAATGAATTTATTCATCGATGAGGTTAGAACCCTTGTGACCAACCACTTCTCAAAAGCCCTACCTCTGAACATTGCTGTATTGTCACTAAGGCCCTAGCATGTGAGTCTATGGTGAACATTCCAGATCTAAATCATAACAGATGGCAAGGAATTGGGAGGTGAAACTATAAAGGGGTGGCACAAAGAAAATCTTTGTGGTAGTGGGATAGCTATATATAGTGATATCAATATCAGTTACTGGAATCTACATAGAGAATAAAATGGCACAGATCTACTCTTCACACACACAAATGAAAAACATGAAATAACTGAAAATGTAAAAGGTGGTGAAAACTAAATAGGATTTATAGTTTCTTAAATAGTGTCACAACAATGTCAATTTCTTAGATTTGATATTAAACTACAGTTTTTTATCAGTGCATATTAATTATAAAAGAACAACAGATTTCATTGTATTATATTTAAACATGCATATAACATATTTTGATGGTTACACCTCTCATTGCTTCCCCTTCTCCTTCCATGCTTCCTACCCCATTCTTCTTCCTCTAATAATCTCCCTTCTGCATTCAGGTTATCTTTATTAAATTAGTTTTTCTATTTTTCCATATATAAGAAAATACTTGTTTTTCTCAATCTGTCTTATTTCACTGAAAATGGTGATCTCTGGCTCTATAGATTTTCCTTCAAACAGAATTTTTATGGCTGAATAATACTTCATTGTCTGCATATTTTTGTGTGTGTCATAATTTTGATATTCACTTATCTGTTGTAGTACATCTAGTCTTATTCCATAACTTGACTATTGTGAACTGTGCTGTGATAAACATGGGTATGCAGGTATCTGTGTAGTATGTTCTTTTTACTTCTTCCAGATACATACCAAATAGTAGTATAACTGGATTATGTGGAAGTTCTAGTTTTAGATTTTCAGAAATTTTCATATTGATTTCCATAGCGACTGTACTAATTTGCTTTCCCACCAACAATGTATAAGAGTTTCTTTACCCCCATATCTTTGCCAGCATTTATTATTTGTGTCTTTGATGTTTGCCATTCTGACTGGGATGAAATGGAATCTCAATATAGTTTTAATTTTCTTTTTTCATAATGGCTAATATAATCATTTTTTACATAATCATTTTTAATATAATTATTGAAAATTTGTACTTTATTTTAGTGTCTGTTTAGTTCATTTGTTCATTTATCCACTGAATTTTGGCTTTTGTTTCCATGTTAAGCTCTTTGAGATTTTTATGTATTCTGAATATTAATCCTGTGTCAGAAGAGGGACCTATAGCTATGTATTTTTTCAGATACATAGGCAAATTTATTTAGGAAGAGGAGAATTCAGGCTATCTCAAGGGAGATATTTCTTTTGAAGTATAGCAGGGAGTACACATTCAAAGGACAATGCGGGCTATCTTCAGAGGGAGGAACAGCCACCTAAAGCTATTTACGATATCATCATGGAAAACTGAAAGAAGAGTACAAAAGAAAATATGTACTACTTTTGCAACCTCCTGTGAGACTGTAATTATTTCAAACTAAAAAGTAAAATATAAGCAAAAGGAAAGCATTAAGGAGGAATTTGATTTGTGAGTCTTTGTACCACATCCCCTAATTCTTGGTAAAGAATAAAAGTCTCCTTGGTTGTTTAATTGGAGCTTGGTCTTATCTATTGGTTCTGTAATTCCAAGAGGGAAAAGGGACCCAATTTGGGGTCAAAGCTGCTAAGTTATTTGGAACCCCAGATGAGATACTTACTCAAAAAACACTTCTAGGATGCCCTACACTGGGGTTCTTGCTTCTAGGACACTGAAAGACATTTCCACCATGAGAATAGATCCCTAGTTCTTCAAGTATCTCTCCTGGGAGGTAGAAATACATCTCTACTGCAAACTTGTGGCTCTTGATGGGGACATGATCATCAATGTTTTAATTCTGTGCTTGGAATTTTTCTGACTTTGGAATCTTGGCCAGGTAATGGATATACACCATTATCATGTTTACCTACATATCCTGTCTTAACTGTGACATTTTTTTTTACTCTATTCAGCACTCTTGCTCAATGGCTGAAGGGAAATTTTATTGTAACCTGTATGACCCCTGGTCTTTGGGACATGCTTTTTCCTTTCACTTTCTCTGCAGTTGGTTTCCATACTGTAAAACTATCCCTCTCTCTATGAATCCCTCTCTCCTTCTGCCTTCCAGGCTTTTTGTCCCTTTCATTAAGGATCTTATTTCTCTTAGGAGAACAACAGGGGACGACCACTGCTCTGATTTAATTTTAATACTCTGGCAAGGGTAATTTGTATACACACCTATTTTTTTGTCTCTCTTCTTTGTATACCCTTCTGACTCAAACACTTTCTCCCCTTCACATTTGATGATGGCCTTCTAGGAACATTCTCTTATTGCTTCCTCCATTGCATTCTGAGCAGCCAGTTTTCAAATTCTAGGGCTCTTCATCTTAACCACTTTCTAATAAAAGAAAGGCAGGGGCAAAAGGGCATTACTGAATGGGCATCTTTGGGGTAAGATCTTATAGTAGATACTTGGATGAAGAAAAATGTTTTGTGATTTATGGCTAGAGGTCTCTTTGATTTCCCAGGCTGTAATCAAACTAATGGGTTCTCATACTTTTGATATCTGGTCTCTCTCTCATTTGGCCTGGAAGTGCAATATAGTTTAGTGTAATTGCATTACATTTTCTTTTGTCTATTTGTCTGGTAATGTAGTGCAGCTATCTATTTGTATGTGTGTCTCCTTCTCTGCTGATGGATTATATATTTATTTTTTCTTACTGGAGATTGAACCCAAGAGTGCTCTACCACTGAACTATAATCCCCAACCTTTTTATTTTTATTTTTTTTTTTATTTTGAGACAGTGTCTCACTAATTTGCTTATGACCTCAAATTTGAGATCCTTCTGCCTCAGCTTCCAAAGTCTGTGGGACTACAGGTATGTGCCAACACACCTGGCTCCTGATTGGTTCTTGTAATAGTGAAAGATATTAGTTTAAATATGTATAACAACCCTTAACACTTTATTTTTTTTTCATTTCACTGGGCTTTATCAATGGCAAATGTTTGGGTTATATTCTCTTTGAGATATAAATTTTTTATCATTAAAAAATGTTTTTAATTTGTTCCTTTTAGCGATATGTGACAGTGGAATCCATCGTTTAAGTAAGAGTCACACATTTGGAAGTGCAGATTTAGGGTTAAGAATTGCTTATGGCCACAGGGGAGGCAACCGGATAAACAGACTTACTTTATGAAAACTGGTTACTGATATATCTAAATGAAAGTTATCAAATCTTTGGTTTTTTTCAGCCTCCTTATATCAGAGAAAACATTCAGCATTTGTTTTTGTTTTTGTTTTTTTGAGATTGGCTAAATTCGCTTAGCATTATCTTCAAGGAGGCTGACTCATAGTCGGGTAGGGAGGTGGAGCATGAGAGGATTAGATGAATTCTAGATAGGGAAGAGGGGAGGGAGGGAAAGGAAGGGGCAGGGGATTAGCAATAATGGTGAAATGTGATAGACATCATTATCCAAAGTACATGTATGAAGACACGAATTGGTGTCAACATACTTTGTATACAACCAGAGATATGAAAAATTGTGCTGTATATGTGTAATAAGAATTGCAATGCATTCCATTGTCATTTTTCTTAAAAAATCAGTAAAAAAATCTTTAGTTTTCCATATATTTGTGTGTATGCATGCATATGTTATGTCTATGTGTGTATTTATATTTGTGTAATGTTGACATGGTCCCAAAATGACTTAAAAATAAACAATCACTCATAAATTAGAAAATATAGTGAATTTGACACATCATTATTGAAAAATTCTGAGACAAAAATATACTTTTAAGTTAAAAGACAAATAATAGTTGCCATTCTGACTAGAGTAAGATGAAATCTGAAAGTAGTTTTGATTTGCATTTCTCCAATTTCTAGAGATGTTGAGCATTTTTTAATATAATTGTTGATCAATTGTATATCTTCTGTGAAGTGTCTGCTCAGTTCCTGAACCCATTTATCGATTGGGTTATCTTTTTTATAGTGTTAAATTTTATATATTTCTTTATATATCCTGGAGACTAGTGCTCTATCTGATGTGAGCATGGTAAAGATTTTCTCCCATTCGGTAGGCTCTGTCTTCACATTATTGGTTGTTGCCTTTGCTGAGAAGAACCTTTTTAGTTTGAATCGATCACACTTATTGATTGTTAATTTTATTTCTTGGGCTTTAGGAGTCTTTTTAAGGAAGTCAGGTCCTAAGCCTACATGATGAAGATTTGGACCTACTTTTTGGTCTATCAGGCACAGGGTCTCTGGTCAATCATCAAAAATAAGCAACAATAACTGTTGGTGAGGATGTGGGAGAAAAGGTACACTCATACATCCCTGATGGGACTTAAAATTGGTGCAACCACTCTGGAAAGCAGTATGGAGATCACTCAGAAAACTTGGAATGGAACTACCATTTGACCAGCTATCCCAATGGACTTAAAATCAGCATATTACAGTGATGCAGCCACATCAATGTTTATAGCAGCTTAATTCACAAAGTTAAACTATGGAACAAACCTAGGGTGCCCTTCATCAGATGAATGAATAAAGAAAATGTGGTATATATACAAAATGTAATGTTACTCAGCCTTAAAGAAGAATAAAATTACATAAAATTAAATAAAATTTTATAAAATTTTATAAAGAAGAATAAAATTAAATAAAATTTTACCTTTTGCAGGTAAAAGTATGGAGTTGGAGAATATCACGGTAAGCAAACAAGCCAATCCCCCAAAACAAAGTCCAAATGTTTTCTCTGATATATGCATGATGGGGGAAAAATGGAGGAAATTTGGATTGGGCATGGGGGAGTGAGGAAATAGGAAGATGGTGGAATGAGTCAGACATTATTACCCTAAGCACATGTGTGATTCCATGAATGTTTTGACTCTGCCTTGTGTTCAGCCAGCAAAGTGAAAAGTTGTGTTCCATTTGTGTTCAGTGAGTTGAAATGCATTATGCTGTCATGTATAACTAATTAAAACAAAATTTTAAAAATGTAAAAAAGAAAAAGAGGGAGCTCTTCCAAATTCATTCTATGAGGCCAACATCATCCTGATTCCGAAACCAGACAAAGACACCTCAAAGAAAGAAAACTACAGACCAATATCTCTAATGAACCTAGATGCAAAAATCCTCAATAAAATTCTGGCGAATCAAATACAAAAATACATCCAAAAAATTGTGCACCATGATCAAGTAGGATTCATCCCTGGGATGCAAGGATGGTTCAACATACGGAAATCAATAAATGTTATTCACCACATCAATAGACTTAAAGATAAGAACCATATGATCATCTTGATAGATGCAGAGAAAGCATTTGACAAAGTACAGCATCCCTTTATGTTCAAAACATTAGAAAAACTAGGGATAACAGGAACTTACCTTGACATTGTAAAAGCTATCTATGCTAAGCCTCAGGCTAGCATCATTCTGAATGGACAAAAGTTGAAGGCATTCCCTCTAAAATCTGGAACAAGACAGGGATGCCCTCTATCTCCACTTCTATTCAATATAGTTCTCGAAACACTGGCCAGAGCAATTAGACAGACGAAAGAAATTAAAGGCATAAAAATTGGAAAAGAACAACTTAAATTATCACTATTTGCAGATGACATGATTCTATACCTAGAAGACCCAAAAGGGTCTACAAAGAAACTACTAGAACTAATAAATTAATTCAGCAAAGTGGCAGGATATAAAATCAACACGCATAAATCAAAGGCATTTCTGTATATCAGCGACAAAACTTCTGAAATGGAAATGAGGAAAAACACTCCATTCACAATATCCTCAAAAAAAATAAAATACTTGGGAATCAACCTAACAAAAGAGGTGAAAGATTTATACAAGGAAAACTACAGAACCCTAAAGAGAGAAGTAGATGAAGATCTTAGAAGATGGAAAAATATACCCTGTTCATGGATAGGCAGAACTAACATCATCAAAATGGCGATATTACCAAAAGTTCTCTATAGGTTTAATGCAATGCCAATCAAAATCCCAACGGCATTTCTTGTAGAAATTGATAAAGCAATCATGAAATTCATATGGAAAAACAAAAGACCCAGAATAGCAAAAGCAATTCTAAACAGGAAGTGTGAATCTGGTGGTATAGCGATACCAGATTTAAAACTATATTACAGAGCAATAGTGACAAAAACAGCATGGTACTGGTACCAAAACAGGCGGGTGGACCAATGGTACAGAATAGAGGACACAGTAACCAATCCACAAAGTTACAACTATCTTATATTTGATAAAGGGGCTAAAAGCATGCAATGGAGGAAGGATAGCATCTTCAACAAATGGTGTTGGGAAAACTGGAAATCCATATGCAACAAAATGAAACTGAACCCCTTTCTCTCGCCATGCACAAAAGTTAACTCAAAATGGATCAAGGAGCTTGATATCAAACCAGAGACTCTGTGTCTGATAGAAGAAAAAGTTGGCTCCGATCTACATATTGTGGGGTCGGGCTCCAAATTCCTTAATAGGACACCCATAGCACAAGAGTTAACAACAAGAATCAACAAATGGGACTTAATTAAACTTAAAAGTTTTTTTTTCTCAGCAAGAGAAACAATAAGAGAGGTAAATAGGGAGCCTACATCCTGGGAACAAATTTTTACTCCTCACACTTCAGATAGAGCCCTAATATCCAGAGTATATAAAGTACTCAAAAAATTAGACAATAAGATAACAAATAACCCAATCAACAAATGGGCCAAGGACCTGAACAGACACTTCTCAGAGGAGGATATACAATCAATCAACAAGCACATGAAAAAATGCTCACCATCTCTAGCAGTCAGAGAAATGCAAATCAAAACCACCCTAAGATACCATCTCACTCCAGTAAGATTGGCAGCCACTATGAAGTCAAACAACAACAAGTGCTGGCGAGGATGTGGAGAAAAGGGTACACTTGTACATTGCTGGTGGGACTGCAAATTGGTGCAGCCAATTTGGAAAGCAGTTTGGAGATTCCTGGGAATGCTGGGAATGGAACCACCATTTGACCCTGCTATTGCCCTTCTGGGACTATTCTCTGAAGACCTTAAAAGAGCATGCTACAGGGATACTGCCACATCGATGTTCATAGCAGCACAATTCACAATAGCTAGAATGTGGAACCAACCCAGATGCCCCTCAATAGATGAATGGATAAAAAATATGTGGCATCTATACACAATGGAGTACTATGCAGCAATAAAAAATGACAAAATCATAGAATTTGCAGGGAAATGGACAGCACTAGAGCAGATTATGCTTAGTGAAGCTAGCCAATCCCTAAAAAACAAATACCAAATGTCTTCTTTGATATAATGAGAGCAAATTTGAACAGAGCAGGGAGGAAGAGTAGGAAGAAAAGAGTAACATTAATCAGTGACATGAGATGGGAGGGAAAGGGAGAGAAGGAGGAAAATTGCATGGAAATGAAGGGAGACCCTCATAGCTACACAAAATTACATATAAGAAGTTGTGAGGGTAATGGGAAAATAAACAAGGAGAGAAATGAATTACAGTAGATGGGGTAGGGAGAGAAGAAGGGAGGGGAAGGGAGGCGGGATAGTAGGGGATAGGAAAGGTAGCAGAATACAACAATTACTAATAGGGCATTATGTAAAATTGTGGATGTGTAACCGACGTGATTCTGCAATCTGCATTTGGGGTAAAATTGGGGGTTCATAACCCACTTCAATCTAATGTATGAAGTATGATATGTCAAGAGCTTTGTAATGTTGTGAACAACCAATAAAAAAATGTAAAAAAATGTGACAAATGATAGAATATATAATATTTGCAAAAATAGAAAGAGGACTAGTTTCTAAAATGTTTAAAGAGTTCTACAAAATTAATAATAAAAAGAAAAACATTCAAGTTAGAAATTTTCTACATTATAAACATTTTAAAGAAAGGAATAACCAAATTATAAATAAACATATAAAACCCAATTATGGATCAGCATCTGCATATCATTAAAAAAACATTTGGCCTTTGGTTTCTGTGGATAGGCTCATTTCACTTAGCATGATATTCTCTAGCTCCATCCATTTACCTGTAAATGCTATAATTTCATTCTTTTTGAAGCTGAGTAATATTCCATTGTGTATACATACCACATTTTCTTTATCTGTTCATCTATTGAAGGGTATCTAGGTTGGTTACATAGTTTATCTATTGTGAATTGTGCTGCTATAAGCATTGATGTGACTGCATCACTCTAGTATACTGATATTAAGTCCTTTGGGTATAAACCAAGGAGCAGGATACTTGGGTCAAATGATGGCTCCATTTCAAGTTTTCTAAAGAATCTCCAAATTGCTTTCCAGAGTTGTTGCACTATAATAATTTTATCTTGTTAAAGAAAATTAATTAATTGGATATTTTTATATTACTTCTCTTTAAACAATATTTTTGGGAAGCCAAGATTGGTTCCTAAGTCATCACCCATTCACCTTGTACTCAGAATTGGAAGTCATAGTATCCAGAAAAAGTAAGCTAAGCTTGACAAATAAAGGTCCAAACAATTTATCTTTACTCTCTTGAAGATAGATACTGTGTGTATACTTCCTTTAGTCTCAAACTTAGCTCTAATTCAAGTGCTAAAAATTATCAAGTACTTTATATTGATGTTTATTCCAGCAAACACATCATGTGCCTTATATGCTTCATTCTAGAGTAGATGTTCTAGAGTAGATGTGGATATTCAAATTAGCAAGAAAAACTGGAGAGAATTAGTTTAAAGACTTTTCCTACCTCCAATCATCCCAGACAGGCAGAAGCTACCTAAATTGTAATGAAGAAATGGACTTCTGAATACAAGGGAAATTTCAAGGTCATTTCAACCCCAACCTGTAAAGGGGTAACACTCATATGCTTTGAGATCAACTCTTCTTTGAAGGTAAAACATAAGAAGTTCTGACCTTCAATAATCAGAGAACTAATCTGGGCTATGTGTTTATTTGGTACTTAGAAATGTTTATATATTTTTCTTGAGTTCTTCATGAAAACCAACAAACATAGAAACATTGGAGTACAGTAATTATACACTCGAGTTCCAGATTCAGTTAGGTGGGTTCTGGATTCTACTAATTATAAGTGAGTGACCTTGGGCAAATAACTTGTCTTTGTTTAATTTTCCTCATCTATAAAATGGGCATGAGGTTGCTTGGAGGACCAAGCAAGAATCCATGTAACATTCTTAGAATAATGCCTGACACCTGGCAAGAGATGAACAGATATTATTTTCATCCCACTTGGTATAGAGATAAGACAAGTATACTTTTTATTTACATTTTATTCAACCTTAAACTTTCACTGTCACAGCCAAATTCATTCTATCAAAAATAGTGTTCTAATTAAACATTCAAAGTATTTGTCTTACTGACTGATTGGCATAATATAACCATCTCAGAGAAGTTTAGGTGAATAATCCTAGACTCCTAAACAGTAAGAGTTGGGCATTTATAATTTTTTAAAGAGAGAGAGAGAGAATTTTTTAATACTTATTTTTTTAAAGAGAGTGAGAGAGGAGAGAGAGAGAGAGAGAGAGAGAGAATTTTTAATATTTTTATTTTTTAGTTCTCGGTGGACACAACATCTTTGTTGGTATGTGGTGCTGAGGATCGAACCTGGGACGCACGCATGCCAGGCGAGCGCGCTACCGCTTGAGCCACATCCCCAGCCCCTTTAATACTTATTTTGTAGTTTTTGGTGGACAGAACATCTTTATTTTTTTTATGTGGTGGTGAGGATTGAACCCAGGCCCCGCGCATGCCAGGCGAGCACGTTACTGCTTGAGCCACATCCCCAGCCCTAAGAGTTGGGCATTTATTATGTTAATATGGTATTCTCTCTCTCTCAACTGCTCTCTCTCTCTCTCTCTCTCTCTCTCTCTCTCTGTCATAATTTATATAATGTGTGAATATGCTATCCCATGTGGCAAAAGGACTTTGTTATAGTTTTGATTAATGGTGTGGACCTTGATATGGTGAGATTATCCTTGATTATCTGTGTAGGTCCAGATATATCCCATGCATCCTTAAAATTGGGAGAAATTTGGGGACTGTGGTCAGGAGATGACTAAGGTAGAATGGTCAGACAGATGCAGGATTTGTGGCCTTGAAGGTAAGAGAAGGGGGCCATGGGCCAAGAAATGAAGGTAGTCTCTAGATGATGAAGGCAAGAAACAGAATTCCCCCTATAATGTCCAGAAGGGAAGGCAGCTCTTGATTTTAGCCTGATGAGACTCATGTCAGACTTCTGAATTTGGGAGTTTCAGTCTAAAAATATTTGGGCAAATTGCCCTCAATTGCTCTGAACTCAAGATTTTCCTATCCCTTTTTAGTAGAATAGATCAAATGGCTACCTCAAAATACTCTGACTGCACCAAAAGAACATAGAATAGATTCATATTCTCAAAGAAAGAGGCAGGATTATCTTCTACTTTATCCTTCCTTTACTCACTTTTAGTCCTATAATTCACAATACATTAATGTACCACAGCCAACATATAAATTGGGGTTTTTCATGCCTGATTCTCCCTTTGAAGACAGTCTATCCACATCTCAAAAGGTCAGCTTGACTATAATTTCTTTTTTTGTTCTACTTTTGGTGTACACCTCCAGTAATTTATTGGGGATATTCTGTTGCAATTCTATTCTTCTTCTTGAAGGATTTTCAGCTGTGCTAGAAAGACACACCAAAGGATCAGAATAGTTAAGTGATTATTCAATCACATTTTTTTTGTAATACAAGGTCAAAATGACTATGCAGCATCTTTCAAACACAGATATACCTTACTTTTACTAAGCTAATTTGAAGGGATTATGGAACAGGAAAATTATCTTTTATTTCCGTATCTGCCTGGAAACCAATAGGAATTTCTTCCTCACCAACAAGGATGGCTGCAAACTTAACTGCTATACAGTTCTGAACTATGCAAGTCTCATGGAGTGTTTTGAGCTGCAAATCCAGCATCTGTCACTCTTCTATCCCTCACTCTCTTCCACAATCTTTCCCTTCTTCCCTTCACTCACTGTCTCAGTTTCCCCCCTTTCCTCTTCTCTCTTATCCCTCTTTCTCCTTTTCTCTATCATGGAAGAGTGGAAAACTTTTCCTTGCCTAGGCAAAAGCTTATAATCGCCATCTACTGGTTGTAAGATTTAAGTACAGGCTGTGACTGTGTATGAACCTGCTTGATTATTCTATCTCAGTGAGGTGATTATTTCACTCTTTGACTGCATTCCTGAAAAAAATATGAAACTGCTGTTTGCCAAAGTTACTTTTTAATTGAACGTGCATCTAAGTGATTTTTAAACTATACCTTTTAAATTATAATTTATTAAACCTCTCCAGGAGAGGGATTCTGCTTAACTCACTAAGCATTTGGTGTATAGTGAGAAGTTAAGTGCATTTTGGACAAATATTTGTTGAACTTCTCCCTTGACACAGAAAATTAAAGGCTCTCTTTCTGCGAGCTGGCTATAACAATAACTACCTAACTAGATTCCCTGCCTTTATTACCTTCTCTTCTAACCTGTCACATTGGTTGCTATTTTAATTTTTCTGAATTTGAATTTTTGTGGATACCAAAAACATTTGTAAAGTCTCTATTGACTCCCTTTTTGCCACAGAATGAGGTTCAGAATAATGTGTCTGAATTTTATGTCTCCCACCTCTCAAATCTGACCTCATCCTAATTTGCTCATTTCATCATCTACAGAACTCTTTCTAAACAAAACAAATTATGTATAAGTCCCCATTCTATTTATCTCAACATATGTGTACTTCCTATTAAAAATTTAATTCCCCTTCCTGCTCTACATTTTGCAATCTATATCCTTTTTCAAATTTTGTCTTGTAAACTGCCATCTCTTCAAAACCTGTTTTGATTGTCAACAACATACAAATTGCTACCCTTAAAGTGTCCTCTCTTGCTTCTGAACTCCAGGATCACTTTCTATTAATGTTTCTTGTCCCTTTGCATTTCTACTTTTTTTTAAATCTAGTAATCCATGTGTGTGTTGTATTCTTACTCTTAGATTGTGAAAACTATAATCATGATAGCAAATATTAATATGTACTGATTACTTATAGGTCAGAGTTGATTAAAGGTAATATAGGATACAGTACGTAGCAATGGCTAAGTGTTAGCTATCAGTAACATTATTATTGTTGTTGCTCCTTTTAAAAGAAATACCCCCAAACGTATCCACTATTCTTTCAAAACTATGTAGCTTTAGAAGTCCTGAGTCCAACTGTGCTATTGTAACTCAAAACTTTTGTTTCTTTTCCTTTTTCATGGACTTTTCTTATGAAAAGTTGTTGGAGGCAGCAACAATCAGTCATTCTCCTTGTTTAAATTCTAGCTTTGTTAATTCACAGATGTGACCTTGGGCACACCAATTCTTCAGTGCTTAATTTTCCTCATCTATAAAGTGGGCACAATAGTAGTATCTGATTCAGGGTCATTATATAAGTTAATGAGAGTAAGTACTTATAACAATTTTTCAAACATAGTACATATTATAAAATTGTTAGATATTGTGGTTATTATTGGTATTGAGCAATATTACAAAACAGGCATTTTGACATACATGTCTCATTTAATCCTTCCAATAACTCTTTGAAGTAACTATAATAAATTTTTTTTGCAGATGGGTAGAACAAAGGTCAATAAAATTAAATATTGTCCTAAGGCTGTACAGCTAATAAAAGCCAGGACTGAATGCAAATCCAGGTGGGTTTGGTGCTCCCTAGAAATCTAGGGAAGCATTCTTGTTAGTATTCTGGAGAGCTAAGAATTTTTGTAAATGTAGACAAAAGAAGACATTGTCCATAGGTAAGGTGTAAAGGAGGCCCTGCCACAAAAATTCTTCTACTTCCTTCAATGCTACAAGTAATATCACTATCATTACTTCATTATATGGGGTAGGCATTGCCACAGATTCCTGGAAGAAATAACACTCCAGCATAAATGAGTTTATCACATTCATTAATACCAATAGGAATGTTTGAAAGTGAAATCCTCAAATGGGAACCATTTTCCTTAGGCAAAAGTTTATATACTGCACTCATTCAAAGAACCTGATCAAACTTGGGTTTATCTGAATTTGGAAGCAGCAATTTTGGAGTAATCATGATAGGTCCCATATTCAAATTCCAGCTTTATCATTTCCTAGCTGTATGAGCTTGGGCAAATCATTGAGACTATTTTCTTATCTGTGAAATGGAGCGAACAATATTTCTATTTTTTTTCCTCTTTGATCACTAGCCAATGTGTGTATAAATCAAAACATCACATTGTACCTCATAAATATATACAAATATAATATGTCAAGTTTTTTTTAAAACTAGAAATAAAAGTTGTAGTGACTAAATGACTTGATACACACAGGGGCTTAGCACAGTTCTTGGCACATAGCAAGTTCTGTTGAGTCCATTGTGGGGAGCTTCCTGCCTCTACAAAGGGAGACTTACCACTGCAGTTTAAAAAAAAATCATCATTATAATAGCACTAACAATTGTATGGCTTAAAGATTTGTAATATTTGGAGGTTCTACACAATTGTAATAGACAGATTATTATACATACTGTATTACCCTTGCAAAAGGTTCAGTCACTTATATGAAGTGATACATTTAGTACTGGAGCAGGCTATCTGCAAGTCTCTTGGCTAATGTTTTTTTCTCATAACTAAATTAACACTAAAGAATTGAGATTTGAATTCTCATAGATTTCTGGTTCTTCAGCTTGCTCTATTTGTCTCTTATATGTAGCTGTCATTCTCTACAATGGCTTTCTCAGTTGCCCTTTCAACAAAACATAGGTGATAAATTTAATATTAACTTTTATATCTATTTCTTTATCAGTTTTAAGTCTTTGAGAAATTGCCGGTACATTATACATATGAAAGTATCTCTCAGCAGTATGGAAAAATAAGATTGTCCAGTACAAAAAACATTTGTAACACACAGTAGATAAAATTGAGTAGCAGAAGCAGAAACCAATAATTAAAATTTTCCATGGTCTACTTATTTTTTTCTGCTTTTTGTCACCTTTTTTCATTTTGTTTTCTTTGTTCTTTTTACTCTCCAACTGTTCATCCCATACTTGTGTTTCCTGACTTTTGTCATTTAAAGCACAGCCTGAAAATTCTTAAGCATTATTCTAGACACTATTTGGTATATTCAATTGTTCTATTGATAGCATCTGGGCCTTGTTACATGGTTTTCCTCTCTGGCACATGGAATCATATTGCAATGAAACAAAGGTCACAACACGATCTTTTTTCCTTCCTTCTTTTTTTAATTTTTGGAGGCTGAGGTCATGGGGTGGTAATAAGTAATTCACATAGGAAATAGCCAGCCAGAGAAAAAAACTTTTGAATGATCAATTATCTTGAGGGATAGGAATAGAAAGTATATGATCATTTTCTTCCCCTCACTTCCCCCCTACATCAATGGAATGAAAGCAAGCAGATGTTGGCCTTCATAGATCTGTGCTAGACAGATTTCATGACTGTCCTTCTACTTTTTTGTGTCTTACTTTAATCTACTACTCAACATTAATCATCATTTGGAAGCATCCTATATCAGTAGTGTGTAATCCAACTCTATGATTTACTGTCCAATTCTTTCAGCTCCTGTTTTCGTCTTGTTTGGCTTTCATGTGGTGTAGCAAAGGTCAGTCACCCTAGGAACTGTGAATACTCTCCTCCATTTCCCATTTGTTGTTGTCAGTCCAAACCACTGCCTATCCCCATAGACCTGCAAGATGTGTTTCTGTTCATCAACAATGAGATTGTAATTGATTTGCAGGAACTCTGTCTTTGGTTTGATTTAAGTCACCTCCCAGCTTTGCTGTTCACTGTCAAAGAGAATTCAATTAACACACAACAAGTGTGAGAAACCCTCCAGTGTTCAATATAGTTACCAGCTGTCTTGAAGTTTCTAGACCATCCAGTCCTTGCTTAACCACCAACCAACCCCAAGAATAAAGGGAGGATATTTCCAAGTTGTTACACTTTTCCTTCACTTTCTCAATTTTCTTTTTTTCCAGCCAGAAGGAAAATTATTTAATGTGTGCATCTGAGAGGTACATGGTAATATGATAAAAGGGAGAAAATACTGAGTTACTTCCTATTTAAAGCAAGAAGAAACCCTGAAAATAATTTAATGAATATGCATTATTATCAAATTATGGACTAAACAGTGTGTCTGACAGGAGGACCTTGGGTTCAAAGCCAGACTCAGCAATGGTGAGATGCTAGGCAACTCAGTGAGACCTTGTCTCTAAATAAAATACAAAATAGGGCTGGGGATGTGGCTCAGTGGTCGAGTGCCCCTGAGTTCAATGCCCTGTTCTCAAAAAAAAAAAAAAAAAAAAAAAGCATTTTATAAATGTGTATTTTCCTTATTCCTAAATTTATTTATAAGAATTAAGGTGATATACATTTGCAATTTGTTGAATTGGATTTGCAAATAATACTGTACTTGGAAAACTTTCCAAATTAAACAATTCTCAATGCTCCTTTATTGGACATTGTTGAAATAGTATATGCATTTTATGTGAGGGTGAATGGAATGGTTCTTAAAAGAAAAGGGAGGGACTAGGGTTGTGGCTCAGTGGTATAGTGCTTGCCTTACATGTGTGAGGCACTAGGTTTGATTCTCAGCACTTCATACAAATGAATGAACATAATAAAAGTATATTAACACCTAAAAAATTTAAAAAACAAAAGAGAAACATCAAACAAATAAGTTGTCATTCACTGAGCTCCTTAAATCAGACACACTGTGTTTTGATAGTTTCTGTCTGGCATTATATGGCATCTGAGGAATACACAAGTAGTAAGATACAGTATGAACTAGTTTAAGGAGAAAATTGCATTTACTTCCTTGAGACATTTATCACAGCCTTCATCTGAGGTATTCTGCCAACAAAGTTTTTGTTAAAAAATAAAGACACCAATAATATTTTCATGTCAATTTTAGGATTTATTTTCCACAAAGAAATTTATTATGTTTATATGCCATCACACCCACTTTTAGAAGACAGAATCAGAAGCAGAAGCCACAAATTTCTTTTCCGGCATTGTTTCTAGCTATATGGCTGTGGGACAAAAAAAAAAAAATGTCTTGTTTCTACAGTCAGCTGAAATCCTGACACTATTTTTTTCTCTTTCAGATTTTTAAAAAAGTCTTTTAAAATTTAATTATATCTCTCCTTTGTTTTACATTCTGAAGCATTTGAGAGTAAGTTGCAAAAATAATGACCCTTCACCTCTAAATATTTCAGTGTTTATTTCCAAAGAACAAGTACAGAATAAAGACAATGGTACAATTATTAAATTCTGTACATTTAACATTGATGCAATTCTATTATCCTATGTACAAAAATTCATTTTCAAATATTCAAATTGCAGGGAAGGTGGACTTTTAAAATTACCTAAATAGAGGGAAGGAATAGTATTATTATGCAGTGGGGAGATAATATTGTAAGAATTTTATGAACTTCAGAGTCTTCAGTTTGTCTCAGTTAACCCTCGTTTAAAATAATCTCCACAGTAGATGCCCTGTACAACTGTTTCTGGTTTTGTTTTCCTTTCTTTCTTCTTTTGTCCTTCAAGCCAGAGTGAGTTTCTACAGTGAGGAAAGGAATAACTGCTGATAAAGATATCAAATAAAACCATTATTGTTAAAAGCTTAATTTTAAAGGTAACAATGATGGAACAGAACAAATTAATTTCATATAAAAGCAAATGAAAAATGGAGATTCCTAATTGGATCAACAAAAATAAATGAATGCTTCAAATCCAATGTACATAAATGCCTTTTCAATTCCTTCCATGTTTTTCCCCCTTTTGTGAGACGCACACACTAAGTCCTGTCATTGGGAGGGAAGGACCTAAACAATGCTAGCAGATGTCCAATGTGTTTGCATAATGCACTGATATCCAAAGGGGGCTAGTATTTATCACTGCTTCAAATATCCTATAAATGTAACTGACTAAAAAGGAAAATGAGTAATAGGAATATTTAGATATTAACTTTGCCTCCTAATATTTTAAGTCTCCAAAGGTCAACACTCTATAGATCCTATCCCAAAGATTAGAATGGATGAGATTTGGGGGATAGACTGCCAGCATACATCTCTAACTTCTAGCTATATTGGGAATGACTATGAAGTATCTCTGGGATTGCTTCTAAGCTAAAGAAGGGGAAAACTTTAGCCTGGTAACATAAGTATCCTTATTCAAGAGGATATAGATAGCAGATTAGCACCTTCTGCTGTATAATGATTAAACATGTAAACTGTGAAGCCAAGATTGCCTAGGTACAAATTCCAGTTCCACACTTTCCTAACTATTTAATATTGAGCAATTATTGACATGTCTGTGGCCATTTTCCTTGCCTACAAAATGAGAATATAATATATCCTTATTTCATAAGATTATGATGAGAATTAAATAAACTAATATTTGTAAAATGATGACTGCCAAGTATGGACAGCAATATGTAAGTACTTCCATTTGTGGGGGGTTACTGGCAACTGAACATATGGGTGCTTTACCACTGAGCTTTACATCCCCAGCCCTTTTTATGTTTTTTTATTTTTGTGTGTGTGTGTGTGGGGGGGGGACAGGGTCTTGCTAAGTTGTTTAGGGCCTCACCAAATTGCTGAGGCTGGCCTTGAACTTGAAATCATCCTGCCTTAGCCTTCTAAATTACTGGGATTATTTGTACATCACCATACTCTGGTGTAAGTGCTTTTTAATGAAAAATGAAACTGATGTTCTTAGAACAGAATTCAAGGTAAATGTCAGTTTGATAGTTGTTAGAAATATTATGAAAAAACAACAGTGAAAGCCAAAAAATAGCAATAGACTAACACATGTAAAGAAGTTAGTAAAAGGTAGCATCTGCTTTCTGTGTCAAGTCCTTAGTCAATCAGTGGTGTGGGCCTTTCCACTGCCTGGATGAAAATCAATACAAAAACCATAATGAAGTGATCAAGAAACCAAGTTGATGTGGAGAGACTAGAATGGAAAGAATAAATGAACAAAAAATCTATCAGCCATGGAGGATCTGGAGTGGATGCCGATCATGCAATTCAAGAAGCTTGCTCTCCAAAGCCAGGTATCTCCTATTGTTCTTGGCCTTCATGCTAACTGGAAGATCCTCCCTTTCCTCCAAAGTCCTTCCTCCAAGGTCCATTGTCTTCACAAAGCCCTCTCAGATTTCGCAAAGCCACACCCAAGTATAATGAAATTTTAGAAACACCAAAGTGAGACACTTTATAACTTTTCTTCCATCATTTTTTAACTGCATGATCTTAAGGGCGCTACCTTATTTCTCTGAAGTTCAGTTTCTTCATCAGGTAAATATGAATAAATATCTACTCAATCAGGTTTGTATGGGCATTAAGTGAGATGATATATAAATGAGATGATATGTATACTTAGCATAATTGTATCATAAATGGTAGTTCTATATTTTATTACAATTTCTCCTACCCTGTAAAATCATCTATTTGTGTGCTTACTACTGAAAACTTTGCACCGTGTATTATAATTATTGGTGAAATAACTTGTCTCCCTGACCAGGAGTCCATAAGGACAATAATGGCATAGAAATAAATCAGAACATTTTATCTGAAATTGATAGAAACCTTACTCACACTAGCTTTATCAATAACAACAAAAAATCTAAATAGATCCAGTTCTTAAATATGGCAAAATAGAAATGCTGGATATTTATTGCATAACAAAGAATGTGATCCCTGAGAAATGAGAAACATATACCATGACCCTTAATAGTGGAAATTACTTTCTTAAGAGTTGCCAAGCCATACAATGAGGAGAGAGATATGAGGAAGAGCAAAGACCCTGTATTAAAGAAAGGGAGCTGAGAAGGCAACGAGAAAAACAAAGGCTAAAGTTCATAAGATAAAATATTAAAGAGGTGATAGCTATAGAGATAGAACTCTGGGGAGATGCAGAGTGTCCCCTTTGAGTACTCCACAGAGTAGTGATCAGTGCATGCATATAAGGAAACTACTGAAGAGCAATCTATCTGATAGCTTTACAAAAAAATAATGCTCACACAGTGCTAGAATTAGTGCCTATTTCTCTCAGACTGAAAAACCTCATAATTCATATTTGATAAGGTACTTTGAAGAGGCTTGCATCAGTGATAGAGAATGATAAACACTGAGTCTAGACTCCAGATTAAATGCTGCCCTTACCCTTCCTAAAAAAAATCTTGCATTGAAGAATTGGAAAGATAAAACTCTTTCCAAGAAACTCGACTGTGGCCTAGGATATTCATAGTAGTATAAAAATATCCAACATCCAAAAAATCAAAATTCATGTAAGATATCTAATGCAAAATTAACAGTCATAAAAAGAGGCCGGGAAGCATATGTCATAAGGAGAACTATCAATCAAAAGTGATCCCGAATTACTTAGTGATAGCAGATTAGGATGTCAAAAAAATTTATAACTATTCAAGAAGATAAGTGGACATGAAAGATATTTTTTTAAAAAAATCTAAGTCAAGTTCCTAAAAAATAAAACTAAACACTTGAGGTTTTAAGATTCACTTGTTGTAATTACAAGTAATACATATCTTAAGACACTTTGAGATAGAATTTCTAGCAGCTTTATACACTCCCTTTTTCCTTATTAAATAATTTAGCCCTTTTTTGGCCTAAATATAGTAAATCTCAATAATTGCTTCCCAAATCAAAGGTTTCCCTAGACTCTTATAGGTTATTAACATTTCATCTTAGAAACAGGGATTGCCTGCAGAAAATGATAGGGCAGTCCTTTTGGGGTATTCAAAGTGATTTTATTTGTTAAATTCTAGAAAGAAAAGTTAGTGTAAGTGTCATGGATATTATCAACTTTCAGGTCATATCAGTTCATCTCAGTCTTTTCTAACAGACTGGAACTAATGTGTAATACTGATGGAGGGCAAACTAAGGTTTCTCATGATGAATTTTAAAGGAAATCTTGAAGGATGCTGACTTTTTCATTATTCATTTACTATTTGTTATTTTTTAATGTGGGCGCAAGAAAGGAGAAAGGGGATGCAGGTTGATTTGATTTTTGCTCTTTTAGAATTATTTATCTCACGTATGAAATTATGTATTGCTAACAAAAAGACAATGGTGGAATTTCAGGCATGGTACCTTGAAAATCAAGGAGATATTTTTCTTATAAGTGTAACTTTAAAGTGACCACACATAACTGAATGTGCAGTCAATTTGTCTGCCCTGTTTGGCATAAGGCAGCCTTAACTTTAGGGGAAAAAATATATCATTTTCCCCTCAGCTCATTCTTAATCTCCATAGAATGAATTTTTAAAACTACAATTTTACCAGAAACAAAAAATGCCATGCTTTGTTTAGAAGCAAGATAAACAGGAGAGCTAAGTCTTACTCTCAGCCTGCAAGTGTTGCATTTAGTGTGTTAGGGAGTCAAGAGAAGTGTGTACCAGCTGAGAGATGTCCAAAAGTACAGACTGTTAGAAATATGCCACCCTGACTCCTCACTTCAGAAGGATCCTTAAGTTCCTGACTCAGTATGTGCTGTACACAGTCTGTGAGGGGGAATCTTAATTGATTACATTAATTCTATGGCCTCTAAAAATGCAGCAGTCTAGCTGTTTAATAGTGCATGAAAGCTCAGCCTTTGTGTTTACAGTTCAGAACAGAAAGAGCTGGGAATCTTGGGTGAACAAGGTATTTGGGGACAGAAAAGGCAGAGGATGTGAGATGGTGGCAAAAGACTAGGACAGAGAATCAATAATCCTGGGATGTGCTGTTTGCTGTGCCAGTAATTTCTGGTGACCTAGAAGATGTCCATTTCCATTCTGGCTTCAATTTGTACCATTAACAATGAAGGTGTTAGACAAAAGGTTTCTGAAGGCCTTTCTAGCCACATGCTTCAATGATTCTTTAGATATTACATTAGCCCTTTCTGACAATAACTCTATTTCTACCTTCAAAAGTATGAGAACTCATACCCTTTTATAGATATATGTCCCACTTCAGTTTATGAGGCAACTTTCAATTATATAATGTTCTTTGATACTAGTAGTGTCCTTCTGTGATAGAGTGGGTATATTTATTCCCAGTTGATAGATAAAAAAAAAACTGAGGTTCAGAAACTAAGTCTACTGATCATTTACTCATTGTCAATGTGCTAAGTATGTTACATGGATCATCTCCTTTAGTCTTCACAATAAGCCTCTGAGGACATTTATGATAGGTAATATAATTTACACTTTATAGATGAAGACACTAAGACACAAAGAGGTTCACTGGTTTGTCCATGATCACCTTGGTGATAGTGCCTAAGTTTTAGAGCCTTGCATTTAACAAGTATGTCATATAATGCTTTTCATAAGAACTCAAATGGAATTTTGCCTTTGGGTATAGTAGTTAAGGATAGGAGGAAAAACACCAAGAATTAGGAAAGGTATAAACCTGCTTTGGGCAGGCAAACCCTTGGCAAAACTGTGAATATAATTTATCTTCATTGCCTTCTGACATCTTCATCTCCTCCAGGTTCCCTGCATCAATCAAGCAAGACTTATTTTTTAAAAATTTCTATATGACAGCAGAATGCATTACAATTCTTATTACATATATAGAGCACAATTTTTCATATCTCTGGTTTTATACACTATATATTCACACCAATTCATGTCTTCATACATGTATTTCTATGGGTTTTATTCTCTCAAGTTCGAGGAAGTAGTAAAGAGGTTTTAGAGCAGAGTATCAGAGTTTCAATCCTCACTGGCCAGGTGGGATTTTTAAATAACTTCACCTCAGAGCATTAAATTGAAGTGATGTAACTTAGACTTCTTAAGCTTCCCAGGTGCTGATTCTAATGTGCAGCCAAGGTTCACAAAACAAAGATTGTTCTTAGTTTTGGCTATACATTGACATCATCTGGAGAGCTTTTAAAATTTAGCAAGGGATCCACCTTCAGAAATTCTGATGTAATTGGTCTGGAGTATAATTTCGACCTTGAGATTTCTACAAACTCCCACTTGATGTTACTGTTAATCCAGGATAGGAAATCATGGATCTAGTCATAAGGCCTAAGATCTACTATAGGCTTCACCACTTCCTTACCTAGGCTTAATAACATTTTGTAAATAACAGTCTTAGACATAGTTTCTACATCTTAAAAATATATAAAATAATACTTTGTGGGGTTATCTTGGAATTAAATGAGATAAAACTTGAAAAGGGCTAATATTTGGCCTATTAAGTGTAAAAATAGCTACGAGAAGCTACTATGCAGTATAAAAAGTATCTAATAAACCAAATCTTACTAAGACAATGTTCTCAAATTTTAGCATGCAACAGAATCACAGAATCCCCTGTAGGATTGTTAAAATATAGATTGCCTCTCTCCACTTATTATTTAGGTCTCTGATGGGACCAACAATGTGTATTTGTAACTAGTTCCCAGGTGATCCTTATGCTGCTGCTGGTTTGGGCATTATACTTTGAGTAACATTGTAACTCATTATCAGCTTTAATAGTTTCAGGTTCCCCTCTGAAAGAGTATTGATACTTTAAAATGCCCCAAGGATGTTATAATGATGGTGCTTAAGATACTACAGTTGATAATAATAGAGAGAGATTTTGGGTCAGGAGATATCCTTATAGGAAACTAAATATGTCATTTAGTTTTAAGGTCAATGCTTGTCAGCTTCTTTGGGGGTATTTTTCAAAGAAGGAGACAGATCAGAGACTGTTGTGAATTGGATTCATTTACAGAGTAGAGGCAGTTTCAGGGAATTTTTTCCAGTACTATTTCATGAGAGTTGTCCATTTCCCTCCCTCCTTCATACTCTCCTCCAATTTGAAAAAGATGCCATTAAAGTGGCACATGTTCAAAGATGGGATGAATTCATGTCTAAATGGATGATAAGGCTTGTAAAACACATTAGGATGGTTGGGATCTGATTATTTCCCACTGAAAAGAGTTAGAAAAATTAAGATATTCCCCAGTCTAACTAGCTAAGTAATTACAAATGGGCCAAAATAGGCAGATTTGTGTCCATCCCTGAGAGCTGCTGAGGTCCTCACTTTTAGGAAGGCTAAGATAGGCTTGGTTGGAAAGCTTGTTTGCAGTATACTCCTCCCACCCAGCCCTGTCCTTCCAACTCCAATCAGCATGATTTCTGGGCAGTTGGCCTTATCCATGCTAGCCCAGTCAGAATCCACTTAATTTTTATTTCTCCTGTACCTGGCTATGGAAATGCAGTGGACTTGTTGAATTTGTATGGATAAATACACACTGAATGTTTACTACTTAATGAGGTCTTTACTGCAAGGAATTTTTATGGAAATAAACAACCTAAAGGAATGAAACATAAAATAGAGGAAAGGTAGACATGGGGGCTGGTGGCAAATAATGTTTAATTTGTTTTATTTATTTACTTATTTGTTTGTTTATTTGGGGGGTACTGGGGATTGAACTCAGGGGCACTTGACCACTGAGCCACATCCCCAGCCCTATTTTGTATTTTATTTAGATACAGGGTCTCCCTGAGTTGCTTAGTGCCTCGCTTTTTCTGAGACTGGCTTTGAACTCGAGATCCTCCTGCCTCAGCCTCCTGAGCCTCTGGGATTACAGGCATGTGCCACCACGCCCAGCCAATTTGCTTTATTTTTGATGTGTGACATGATGGTTATGGTGGTGGTGTTAGAACCATTCTTTACATCATACTATTTCCATCTCTGAGAATTGATAAGAAAATTTGGTTGTAGGTAGTGTGGGAAAAGGGTGACAAAATTCTCTAAGAGAACAGAGAAAATGGGGTGACTCTTAGAAGCTTACTTCCTTGATGATTGGCTTTGACCTTGGAGAGATCACTCAATAGCTTCACTTCTCGATGGCCATCTGTAAAAAAATGTTAACAATATCCTGCCTTGATTCCCTCTTTACACTTTCAAAAATGAATTTTCATGACACATCTGAAAGCATACAATAAAGTAGTAGGCACTGGAGAAATTCAAGCTTTTTGAATTACTAAATAATGATAATAATGGTAAAATAATAGTGCCATATAATAGTGCCATATGAGAAATAGATTGAGGATTAATAAATTCTTACACTCTGAGAAAGTTATATTGAATTGCTAAAATGTGCTATTTAGATGCAGTCAAATTAAATATAATATTATTATTATTCCTCATATCTTAGAGCCATAAAAGCCCACTGATTTGATGTGGACAGAGCATAGTTAACAGGCATGTTCTTTTACGGGTGTTAATATCCCCATCTGTTCTATGAGAGGGCAGGAGGCCCAGACATTCACAGTTAGCTCAATTTTTCTGAGAATTCATAGGAAACAAAGAAGCTCAAGGTGAAGCTGACAGCTGCAACAGCTTCATTTTCTTTCCAGAAGGTATAGTCTAAGAGCCAGAGAAGAAACAGCAACTCTTTGGTGGGGGGATTCTGTACTTAGAAGGCTATTGGAGAATCCTGAGTGGCCTGTTGCCTAGCTCCAAATGAGATTTCAATGGAAGATTTCAAGTTTTAGAGACCCTCTAGGACAATGAGATCCTGTACTACATCAGCTCAGTTACTGGCAGTAAGTAGGAACTTACTGCTCAGTTCATATCAACTATTCCAAGGATGTAAAATGATGCAGGATTGCTTCACTTTGATTCATCCCACAGGTGAGGAGAAGAAGATTTCAGTAGTCTTATATTTACTATAGTATTAACAGCTCAGCCCCTACCTCCCAGTACAAATTAAATGAGTAGAGCTTGTTCATCTGAAGAAGGCTTAAGACAATGAAACTTGCATGTTCAACCCCAAAGGCCTTAATTAACAGCCTGCTATCCTCAGAAGAGCAGTGACTTCTAGTTGGTCAGACTGCTCTAGCACAACTTGCTCCAGGAGAAATATCAAATGACCATCCTGTAAAAGGTAAGCAACAAAAGTCATTCCATTGTTGCTTTGGGGGTTAATTTAGGAAATGAGATAGATAACACTTGTGGTTAACAGTGTTTCTAAAATGATTATATCACTACTAAAAAGAGGGATGCTACAGACAGGAATCAGCTTATATATATAGAACCATTCCAATTTCCTAATTAAAAAATTCTTATAATCCTTGCAATTATGCCTCTTATTATACTTCAGTGCTTATCATAAGCCCTGTTCACTTCTTAAGGTCTCCAAATAAGAAGCAATACATCTAGTGATTAAAAGCCAAGGTTCCAGTAGGGACTAGGCCATTTACTAATTCTTTATCACAGCCACGTTGTTTAATTTCTCTAAATTCAGTTTTCTCTTCTGTAAAAAAAATTTAAGAATGGTACCTTCATTAAAAATTTTTGTGAAATTTATGTCTGTGACATGTCTGGTATACATACAGTAAGCACTCAGCAAGTGTTACTCTGTTTTTGGAATAGCATGAACACTGACACATGAGCATGCCTGTAATTGCAGCAGCTCAGGAGGCAGAGGCAAGAGGATCATGAGTTCAAAGCCAGCCTCAGCAATTTAGTGAGGAGCTAAGCAACTCAGTGAGACCCTGTCTCTAATAAAATACAAAATAGGGCTAGAGATGTGACTCAGTGGTCTAGTGCCCCTGAGTTCAATCCTGGTACCCCCCCCCAAAAAAAAAAAAAGTAGGTCAATGGATATTAAAAGAAAAAGCTGGAACAGTGGAGACAAACTTATGCTTTCTGGGCCTGAAATGGGATGTGGATACTCTACAATAGAGATAATGGACAAAGCATACAGACCCCATGCCATAAAAATATTGACACACTATAGCCAGGTGCAGTGGCTCACACCTATAATCTCAGA
The DNA here is from genome assembly GCF_964194105.1 of Spermophilus citellus. Taxonomy (NCBI): domain Eukaryota; kingdom Metazoa; phylum Chordata; class Mammalia; order Rodentia; family Sciuridae; genus Spermophilus; species Spermophilus citellus. The sequence goes on from NC_138190.1 coordinate 79,235,169, forward strand.
GGCACCACAGGCCAAGGCAGGAGGATGGCAGTTCAAAGCCAACCTCTGCAAAAGCAAGGTGCTAAGCAACTCAGTGAGACCCTCTCCCTAAATAAAATACAAAATAGAACTGGGGATGTAGCTCTGTGGTCAAGTTTACCTGAGTTCAATCCCAGTACCACCAAAAGATATATTAACACACCATAATAAAAGAGGCAGCACTGGACATGATAATGATATACAGGATTAGGGGTCAGACAATACACAAGACAGGATATTTAGGGTATTTTCCATGCTCATTGTGCATGAGAGCATTCCAATACAAACTTATACTCTAAGTAGAAAGGACAAAGCATTAATTATAAACAAAATAGAAGATTCACAAAGTAAGGTCACAAACAAGTACCAAGGAATTTAAATGGGTTTTACTTAGATTCAGCATGAGTAATTTCTCATTTCATTAACCAGTGAATATATTCTTCACTCATGTATACTCTCATTCATGGTAGGAAACACCATAAATAGTGAATACTAAGTGAAGAATGTCTCTAAAATTGCACTTTGAATGCAGTCATGACTTAGAACTGAAAGATTTTCTAAACAGATCAGCTCTTAACAGAACTTCATGAAATATAGGAGTTCTTTCACAGAATAAATCTTGCAATAAGGAAAAAATACTATTCAACCTAGAATAGTAGTAGTCTTGCTAATATAATTTAGTCACTTTACATTTGACATTATATCAGAGAATTACAGGTATGTGCTAATTTGTTGGGAAAAATAAAATTATATTCCTGGGGAGTAACAAGTAGTACAGTTGGTCATCAAATGCTTTCTCCCAATGATCCTGGCCTACCAGAATCTGTTCTTTACAACCTTATGACTTTGGTGTCCCCCACACCATATGTTATGCTCTCAACTCTCACTGACCTAAAAGTTTTTTGCATGACTAAACAAAACATTTTAACTTATCTATTTTCACTTAATTTCTTCCAGTTATTAAAGGGTGTTTTAAGAGAAAAGAATGAAAACATTTTAAGCAGAACTTATAGTACTTTAAAAAAAACCCCAAAACTTGGGTTGGTTCATTTTGTTATTTTGCTTGGTTGGGTTAAAAAGACAAGCTCAGATTTTGGGAAACCAATCATATGAAAAAATGTAAATGGCATTAATACCACACAAATTGACCTCCTTTTAAAATACAGCATAACAAGCATTGAGTATTAATAGGAGAATCATTAAAAATGTGTTTTAGAATTTCATTTGAAACTACGAAAATTTAGATTCTTCTGGAGTCTTACATTTAACATAAAGAACACTTTAAAATGAGGAAAACACTTCTTTGTTAGTGTTACAGAATTTTTATAATTGTATAAGAAAATTATCTAAAAATATACTTTTATTAAATTTAAGGAATTCAAATAGTAGTCATTAAAGGGTAAAAATCTAATTATTTATATTTAAGAGCTGATTAACACAGATTAAAAGTCAATTACATTTCTACTTAGATTTAAAAAAAACATAAAAGAGAAAATGGATTTTCCATTGTGTGACACTAAATGAGGTATTTTGGGACATGTAAATGTATTAAGTAAACATGCTTTCCCTGATTTTATTTTTATGAATCACATCATCAGAGACTAAAACTTACTTTAAATTAAAAACGAATCAAAATATAGCATCCTATACTTTATTCTGCAAAAAGGACTTTAATCAGAAGGTGATAGATTTTGGATCTAACATTTGAGTAAGATATTTAATGTACAATAAAATTATACGACTTTGATAAATACATCTAAAAAAATGTCCCTTACACTTTTACACAGAATATACAGAATTATAAAATTGCCAACGTGGAAACCTCTTCACATTTCTTAATGTACTAGAAAGTACAGAAAGGTAAAAGAAAGCATTATATACAAATACTGTATAAACATTCTGGCATAACAGTGTTTTAGTGTAAGGGAGTGCAACTTATCTCTACGTGCACACAAAAAGGTTTCAGAAACAAATGAAGAATATAGTACAGTTCTTTAAATTACACTTGATCATGAAGACAAACAAGCCTCTTTGATAGTTCATCCTGGAGAAAAATAAATTACAAATTATCAAGACTGTAACAAATACAAATCACTGATATTTTAAATCTCTCATGTTTTAAATAGGATTTAATAAAGGATGGGTACAATGCCAATATGTAAGGGTAATGAATCCAGTCTAATGTCTTTTTAAAAATTAAACTAGTTCTTTGCTTCATTTATAAAAAATCTTATCTTAAAAGTTTGCATATAAATCAACACTAGGAGTATAATTTTTGAAACATTTTAAAAGAAACAGAAAAAAGCAGAAGCTATGAAGGGAAACAACAACAATCTGTAAATGAAACATATATGCAAATAGAAAATACTCATCTTTATAAAGCTAAAAGCTACTTACATTTTGACAATTTACAATAATGTAATAATATAATAGAAAATACTCTTTATAAAAGAAGAAAATGTCAATATGCATTCATTTACATACAAATGTAAGCATGTTTAATTTACATAAAATGTATTTCCCAAGTTATTTACTTAAATATATATCAAGGACATCCCAATCAAAATACAATTCAACATCTACCTGTTTTATTGAAGCAACACTTATGCTGACAGAACTGGTCTGAACTTGTGGTAGTTCCATATTGAGAGCAAGGCTAAAATTTAATTTAAAAGTAAATACATGTTATATGTATTTTCAAAATAAATAGTAAAATAAGTATTGCAAACTTGAATACTGCATATTACATTTTATCTTAATTTAAACAAAAATAAAAGTTTCAATTTTATAAATGTAAGTAGAGCTTAGATATCTTCTGAATGTTCACTTAAGGGTAAATGAATTTACTAATTTTAAAGTATTTTTGTTAAGCCCTAACAGTGATCCATGTGGATGGTATTCTTATGATAGAGAAGCTAATAAATACTGAGAAATGGTCTGATCTTCTAAATAAAAGACCAAAATATAGCCATGTGATGTATCAGACTTACTAGAGCAATCTATATATCTCATTCACAGTGAAGAAAAATTAATACACAAATAAAAATATAAAATGTGCTAGTTTCAGGAGCTATATCTAATATTTGAAATAATTTCAATTTCAGTGTTTATATTCTGACTAAGCTTAATAGGAATCATTAGTTGCATCCTGTTGTACAATCAAAGTTCAGAAAGTTAAGGACATTTGTCTCAGATCACTATAGTGATATAGATAGTATTTGAAACTAGATGTCTTTGCCTCTAAGGCCCATTATTTTGATCTCCATTGATTTATTCCTCTAGGACACAAGCTATCATTTCTGCTTTCTCTAAACCAGTGTATGCCAACTCTAGTTTGAAAACACTATAGGAAATATAGGAACTTTTTATATGCAAGTACCATGCTATTATTTTATTTCTATTTTTAATTGATTTTTTAGAAAGTAAATGACAGTGGAATGCATTACAATTCTTATTACACATATACAGCACAATTTTTCATATCTCTGATTGTATATAAAGTATGTTGACACCAATTCATGTCTTCATACATGTACTTTGGATAATGATGTCTATCACATTTTATCATCCTTGCTAGTCCCCTTCCCCCTCCCTTTCCCTCCCACCCCACTTCCCTCTCTAGAATTCATCTATTCCTCCCATGCTCCCCCTCCCTACCCCAATATGAGTCAGCATCCTTATATCAGAGAAAACATTCAGCATTTGTTTTTTTGGGTTTTTTTTGGGGGGTGGGGATTGGCTAACTTCACTTAGCATTATCTTCTCCAGCACCATCCATTTACCTGCAAATGCCATGATTTTATTCTCTTTTATTGCTGAGTAAAATTCCATTGTGTATATATGCCACATTTTTTTATCCATTCATCCACTGAAGGGCATCTAGGTTGGCTCCAGAGTTTAGCTATTGTGAATTGTGCTGCTAAAATTATAGGTTCTTTTTAGTTTTGATAGTCATTATGAGATGCTATAGACAGATATTTTTTGGAAAGGTAAATATATACTATATTAAATTTTTGATGCAATAATCATAAACTCAAACAGTGAATATTTAAGGATGGTGTTTCTACATCAACAGTTTCACCTATTACTGTTGGCTCTATTCAACATTCATTATTGACACAACTAATCTCTAAACTTTGGCCCTCACTCTTCCATGGCAATGTCTAAAGACAGTTTTGAGTGTCAAAACTGAAGGAAATGGTGCAAGTAGTATGGATAGAGTCCAGGATGCTATTAAACGTGCTACAATGCACGGGATAATCCTCAGGATTATTCAGCCTAAAATGTCAACACTGTTGAGGTTGAGGAATCCTGCTTTTAAAGCTTTACAAAATGTTGCCTTCTGATTTTAACTTATCGCTGAGAGTCAGTGAGGCTGTAATGTGGTAACATTCATTTTATATGACCTCCCTTGCTTTATTGTCAAGCTCAAGCCTCTCATTTAGTCTTTAGTAGAAAGATAATCAAGTTCTTAGGTCTAGAGATGGAGACTTCTGACACACAATGCCTTTTTTTTTTAATCACCTTTCATGTTATTTCTCTGTGTTGGCATGTGGGTAGCATCAGGATACTAACAAAGCAAAAAAGCACAAAGTCTAAACTTCATCCCTATTCTCAAATCTTACAAACCATACTTTAAATTTATTAACTTTGGTTCTACTTTACTAATGATACATTAGTGATTGAAAGAGTTGTTAAACATAATTACATTTTAATCAGATATTACCTTAGACATTAGTATTCATCAATTCTATTTTCTAGGTATCTTTGAATCTTCTCTTCCCATAAAAATAGAGAATGCCGCTGTCTGGCTGGGCACAATTCAGGAGCCACTTGTCAAAAGAAACTAACTTTATTTTTAGAGCTACAAATGCCAAACAAAACAGCTCCTCAGGAAAAAACCCTCAGAGCCCAACTGCCACCACCACAAGCCTCTCACCCCCACACAACCCTCACCACCTCCCACAATCCTCCTGCTCTTGAGGCTGATTGGCTGGGTCGTGTGGGCGGAGCCAAAGAAGTCCCCCAATGAGCAGCTCCGTGGAGGAGGCAATCAGCTAGATGTTGCTGGGGCCTGTGAGCCAATCATCAGCTGGCAGTCTGAAGGGCAGGGAAACAGCCCAATGAACATCACCACAGAGGAGCCAATCAGCTAGATGTTGCTGGGGCTGCTGTGAGCCAATCATCAGCTGGCAGCTGGAAGTTTGCTGGCAGCTGGAAGTTTGCTGGGGCCCCTTTGGCTGTGGCTCTCAACAAGAGTACATAAACTTCATTTTAATCTACTTATCTACTTTTGAAGAGAAATTCTAAAATATTAACATCACTCAGTGTTAATCTTTTATCTTAGAAAAATATATTTATTCTTTGCAACTGTGATTTTGAAATAAATATGACCTGATACTTGTAGCATATGTATTATAGTCAAATAATTTCCCTCAAATATGAAAGGCCTGAAATAATCAGCCCACATCAGATTTCCCATTTCCAGTAGTAACCATCTGCAATGATGCTGTCTTTTGAATCCCAAGGAGATTTTACACATACTGTTTGTTAACTTTGCCGGACTCAAACTGGACTAATGACTTACTAGCCTGATCACAAAATTTTTTGCAAAATCCTTGAAGAACCATGCAACCTCCTTTGATCTCCTTCCTTTTTTCTATCATCACACACTAAATGAGTATGTCTTCAAAAATTTTTAAGAAATACTGGATGATATGAAGAAAGTTGCATTTCTATGAGCATGGCAAGAAACCAAAAGGCCCATGAAACATTACTCTAAAGGAAAAATACCTAATTCTTACCGATGGTGGTAAACACAAAACATTTTCATTTATATTAAAGAATTTTAGAATTTCTAGATATTAAATCAAGATTATCTAAAAGCATCTGAATAACTTCTTACCCAACTTCATCTGCCATTTCTTGAAGCAAGATATCTACTTGGTTCTAGAATAAGCAAATGATAACTTATATATTTTGATGTTGTTGTTTTATTTTATCATTTTTCATTAGCTTGTTTTAGTTTTACATAATGTTAGGGTTCATTTTCACATTAATTATATAAGCATGAAATGTAATTTTCTCTAATTCAGTCACCAGTACCTCCCCTTCCCTCCTCCCTCTTCCTGTTCCCTTCCCTCTACTGATCCTTCTTCTATTTATTTATAGTTTTTAAAATTAAGTTCTTGTAGATATACATGAAGGTGAGATTCACTGGGATCTGGGTTGTATTCATATATGTACATAGGAAGGCTAGGTCAGATTCATTCCAATCATCTTCCCTTTTCCCATCCCTACTGCCTCCACCACCATTTTTGTTTGTTGCTTTTATTTATATATGACAGAAAAATGCATTACAATTCTTATTACACATATACAGCACAATTTTTCATATCTCTGGTTGTATACAAAGTATATTCACACCAATTTGTGTCTTCATACCTGTACTTTGGATAATAATGATCATCACATTTCACCATCATTAATAACCCATGCCCCTCCCTTCCTCTCCAACCCCTCTGCCCTATCTAGAGTTAGTCTATTCCTCCCATTCTCCCTCTCCCTATCCCACTAGGAATCAGCCTCCTTATATCAAAGAAAACATTTGGCATTTGGTTATTTGGGATTGGTTAACTTCACTTAGCATTATCTTGTCTAACGCCATACATTTACCTGCAAATGCCATGATTTTATTCCCTTTAATTGCTGAGTAACATTCCATTGTGTATATATGCCTCATTTTATCCATTCATCTACTGAAGGGCATCTAGATTGCTTCCACAGTTTATCAATTGTGAATTATGCTGGTATAAACATTGATGTGGCTGTATCCCTGAGTATGCTGTTTTGAAGTCTTGGGTATAGACCGAGGAGAGGGATAGCTGGGTCAAATGGTGGTTCAATTCCCAATTTTCCAAGAAATCTCCATACTGCTTTCCATATTGGCTGCACCAATTTGCAGTCCCACCAGCAGTGTATGAGTGTACCTTTTTCCCCAAATTCTCACCAACACTAATTATTATTTATCTTCATAATAGCTGCCATTCTGACTGAAGTGAGATGGTATCTTAGAGTAGTTTTGAATTGCATTTCTCTAATTACTAGTGATAATGAACATTTTGTCATATATTTCTTGATTGCTTGTATATCATCTTCTGAGAGGTGTCTGTTCAGGTACATGCCCATTTATTGATTGGATTATTTGATTTTTTTGGTGTTTTGCTTTTTGAGTTCTTCATATACCCTAGAGATTAATGCTCTATCTGATGTGTGAGGGGTAAAGATTTACTCCAAAGATGCTCTCTATTCACCTCACAGATTGTTTCTTTTGCCAAGAAGAAACTTTTTAGTTTGAGTCCATCCCTTTTATTAATTCTTGATTTTAATTCTTGCTCCACAGGAGTCTTTTTGAGGACTTTGGGGCCTAATCCTACATGATGGAGATTAGGGCCTACTTTTTCTTCTATTAGATGCAGGGGCTCTGGTTTTATTCCTAAGTCCTTGATCCATTTTGAGTTGAGCTTTGTGCATGGTGAGAGATAGGGGTTTAATTTCATTTTATGCAAATAGATTTCCAGTTTTCTCAGCACCGTTTGTTGAAGAGACTATCTTTTCTTCAGTGCATGTTTTTTGGCACCTTTGTCTAATATAAGATAATTTGTGGGTTAGTCTCTGTGTCCTCTATTCTGTACCATTGGTCTACCAGTCTGTTTTGATGCCAATACCATGCTGTTTTTGTTACTATTGCTCTGAAGTATAGTTTAAGGTCTGGTATAGTGATGCCACCTGCTTCACTATTTCTGCTAAGGATTGCTTTAGCTATTCTGGGTCTCTTATTTTTCCAGATAAATTTCATGATTGCTTTTTCTATTTCTACAAGGAATGTCATTGGAATTTTGATTGGAATTGCATTAAATTTGTGTAGTACTTTTGGAAGTATGGTCATTTGATAATATTAATTCTGCCTATCCAAGAGCAAGGTAGATCTTTCCATCTCCTAAGGTCTTCTTTGACTTCTTTATTTAGGCTTCTGTAATTTTGATTATATAGATCTTTCACCTCTTTCATTAAGTTGATTCCCAAGCTTGATTTTTTTTAGACTATTGAAAATGGGGTAGTTTTCCTCATTTCCCTTTCTGAGGATTTGTCACTGATATACAGAAAGGGGGTGTTGATTTTATATCCCACTACTTTACTGAATTCATTTACTAGTTCTAGAAGTTTTCTGGTGGAACTTTTAGGGTCTTCCAGGAATAGAATCATATCATCAGCAAGTAGTGTCAATTTGAGTTCTTCTTTTCCTATGTGTATCCATTTAATTTCCTTTGTCTGTCTAAATGCTCTGTCCAGTGCTTCAAGAACTATGTTAAATATAAGTGGTGAAAGAAGGCATTCTCAGTTTTTAGAGGGAATGCCTTTGATTTTTCTCCATTTAGAATGATGTTGTCCTGGGGCTTAGCATAGATAGCCTTTATGATGTTGAGATATGTTCCTGTTATCCCTAGTCTTTCTAGTTTTTTGAACATAAAGGGGTGCTGTATTTTTTTAAATGTTTTTTCTCTGTCTATTGAGATGATCATATTATTATTATCTTGAAGTCTATTGATATGATGATTTACATTTATTGATTTCCATATGTTGGACAAATCTTGCATCCCTGGGATAAATCCCACTTGATCATATTGGACAATCTTTTCGATATGTTATTGTATTCAATTTGCCAGAATTTTATTGAGAATTTTTGCATCTATATTCATTAGAGATATTGGTCTGAAGTTTTCTCTTTTTGATGTGTCTTTGCCTGATTTTGGAATCAGGGTGATATTGGCCTCATAGAATGAGTTTGGAAGTGCTGCCTCTTTTTCTATTTTCTAAAATAAATTGGGGAGTATTGATATTAGTTCTTCTTTAAAGGTCTTGAGAACTTGGCTGTGTATCCATCCTGTCCTGGGCTTTTCTTGGTGGTAGACTTTTGATGGCATCTGATATTTCATCACTTGAAATTGATCTCTTTAAATTGTGAGTATCATCCTGATTGAATTTGGGCAAATTATATGACTCTAGAAATTTGTCGATGCCTTCAATATTTTCTAATTTTTTTGGCATATAAGTTTTCAAAATAATTTCAAATTATCTTCTGTATTTCTATAGTGTCTGTTGTGATATTTCTTTTATCATCATGTATTTTAATGTTTTAAGTTTTCTTTATCCTTATCTTTGTTAGCATGCCTAAGGGTATATCAATTTTATTTATTTTTTCAAAGAACCAACTTTTTGTTCTGTCAATTTTTTCAATTGTTTCTTTTATTTCAATTTCATCTCTGATTTTAATTATTTCCTGTCTTCTGCTTTTGGTGTTGATTTGTTCTTCTTTTTCTAGGGCTTTGAGATGTAATTTTAAGTCATTTACTTGTAGACTTTTTCTTCTTTTAAGGAATGTGCCTTGATGTGGATCTGTTGTAATTCTGTACTTTTGGTGTCCTGTATGCCTCTTGTATTTGGTTTTACAATTCATTCTTCATGCTTGGGAAATTTTTTGATATTATCTGATTGAAGAGATTGTGAATTCTTTTGGTTTGAAACTCTGTGCCTTCCTCTATCCCAATAACTCTTAGATTTGGTGTTTTGATGCTGTCCCATAATTCTTGGGTGTTCTGTTCATGGTTTCTAACTATCTTCACTGTGTTATCCACTTTATTTTCCTGGTGGTATACTTTATCTTCATTATCTACTGTTCTTTCTTCCAAGTGATCTAGTCTGTTGGTTATGCTTTCTATTGAGCTTTTATTTGATTTATTGTATCCTTCATTTCAAGGATTTCTTTCTTTTTTTTTTCAGTGTCTCTCTCTCTCTCGAAGTAATCTTTTGCACCTGTATTTGCTCTCTTATCTCATTGTTGAAGTGATCAATGTTTGCCTTTATTTGCTCATTTAGGTCATTCTTTAATTAACAGATCATTTTAATTATGAACCTTCTGTACTGCTTCTCTGACATTTCATCAACTTCGCTGTTCATGTGTTCTGTTATTACAGTAACCTGGTTTGTTTGGGGGTACATTCCTCCCTTATTTTTTATGTTGTCTATGTGTCTTATTTTCTTGCAGTGTGGATCTGAGGTATTATAGTTTCTTCCCTATAGTCTTGTAGCACCTGTGCAGATTGTCTGTATCTCTCCTTAATGTTGGGTTTTCAGACCCTGCTGGTGTCCCTCAATGAATGCTACTGCAACCTAGATCTGGGTCTTGTGCAAGTTGGTGTGGGTGGATCTGGGCCACAGGGCTTGACTTCCCACGGTAGTCTTTCCACCACCATTTACTACTCTAATAATATCTCCTCTATTTTCATGGGATTCACCCCTGTTTTTGTTTCTTATTTTGATTTAGCTTTCCTATATCAGAGTAAACATTCAACCTTTGTGTTTCTGAGTCTGGCTTATTTCACTTAGTGCTATTGTGCTATTGTATCCAGTTCCATCTGTTTACCAACAAATGCCATAATTTCTTTATGGCTAGGTAATACAGGAATGAATATATATATATATATATATATATATATATATATATATATATATATAATTTTCTTTATTCATTCATCTGTTGCTGGGCACCTAGGTTGGTTTAATAGCTTGGCTATTGTGAATTGTGCTGCTATAAACATGAATACAGCTGCATAACTACAGCATGCTGATTTTAGATCTTTGGGATGTATACTGAGGCGGGGAAGAGCTGGGTCATATAGTGGTTCAATTCCTAGTTTTTTGGAGGACTTTCCATACTGCTTTCTAGAGTGGTTGCAATAATTTGCAGTCCCACCAACAATATTGGTGTACATTTTCCTCTACATATTTGTAAACATTATTTTAATTATTAATAACTGCCATTCTGACTGGAGATGAAATCTCAGTGTAGTTTTGATGTGTGTTTCCCTGAGACAGCTAGAGATTTTGAATATTTTCTTCATACATTTATTGGCCATTTGTATTTCTTCTTTTGAAAAATGTTTGTTTAGAGAACTTGTATTTTCACTTTGTAAGGTTTGCTTTTTGTAAGGTTTCTGTTTTTGATTAAACTTTTAAAAAGGGGAACTGATCTTTCTTTTTTAAAAAGATAGCTCTTTTAAGACAATATTTTCCTCACCACTAAAGGGAGCTGAATTATTTCTAAATATGACTTTATGAATAACTCTAAGGTTGTGTAAAAAATACTAGCATTGGAGACCCAACATGGCGGCCGGCAAGGAGGCAGTACTTTCAATGCCTCCGCAGTAACGGGATCAGAGAGACCCATTAATACACCTACATGCGAAACTTCTAGCAAAATTCCACTGAAAGGAGACCTGCCGGGAATTAGTAAGTCTATTGGAGGGGTCAGTTTGTCCCAGATGAGTGAATCTCAGCAACGCGGAGCAGGGGCACAATCCCGTCGGCCGCCGTCGAACTGCCGCTGCCCACGCTTGCAGCGCACGTACGAACGGCCGCTGCCTGCCTGGAACGGCCGCTGCCTGCCTGGAACGGCCGCTGCCTGCCTGGGCCCCCGCCGGCCTGGCTCTCTGAACTGGCTCTGGCGGTTTGGTGCTGCAAACGACCACCCCCCCCCCCGCTGGTTCGGCGGTGCAAACGACCACCCCTCCCCCATGCTTGAGTGAACAACTCCCGCCCGCCGGGCTCTGCAAAAGGCCCTGCCCACACGGCAAATGGGCCCCACCCGCATGGCTCTTCGAACAGCCCGGGCCCGCACGGGGGAATCAGGAGTGGCACGGGACCTGCGGCGCGGAACTCCCGGCTACCGCTCCCACCAGTGCTGACAACTGAGGTCTCTTGCACCAGCTTCCAGGGGCGTGGCTACCAGAGGGCAAGCAAATTCGCTGGGGGTTCTCAGCCCCAAGCTCTACAAACTTAGGGTCCGAGGGAATGGCAAACAGGGAGAGTGTGCCCAGGCGTTCATGAATACAGGGCTCACAGGAGCAGCAGACCTGGCGTGTAGCCAGTATTGTGGTGAGCATCACCGGTGAGCGGGGCCTAGCTCGAGGAAAAGTGGGGAAGTGACTAGACAGAAGAGAAGGCCCTAGGCACTCAGGATTGGAAACCTGCCCAGTCCGGGAGGAAGAACTGCTGCACAGTGACAGGCTCCCACCTACTGAGAGGAGAAGCTTAGCCCGGTGGGCACAGCTCCGCCTACTGGAAGAATAGTGAATCGAACTCTAAGACTGCATTTATTAAATTTTGTTGTTGTTGTTGTTGTTGCTGTTGTTGTTGTTTTTTAAAAAAAATTTTAATTCAGGAGACCAGAAGATGGCGGCCAAGGGAGTGCAGCACACCAGTACGCTGCGCCACTGTGTGGGAGAAACATGAGGTGAAATGGCTGAAGGCTACCTTGGTGGGAATCCCCAGTGAAATTGAAGTGCTCCAGAATCTAGAGGTCAAAATTCCAGCGCGCGGAATTCGGCTGCAGGGGCTTGGTAGCGGGCGATTTCTCCGCACGGAGCGAAGCAGTACTTGGTCGGCGGACCGCCCCGTGGATGGAGTCTGGGACGCGCCCGAGTTAATTAGCCGCGAGTTACCAGAGAGGGATTACAGCGAAGCGGATTCTGCAGGCTCCTGCCAGTGGCACACTAGCCGCGCTGAGTGCTGAATTCCAGCTTTGAAATACAGGAGAGAATCGGTCCAGTTCGTTTCCCGACACCGGTCGGAACACGCAGGAGAACTGTAGCCGCCATCATGGAGAGCTGACGCAATCATCCCTGTTTTCTACTGATCTCAGCTCATTCAACTACAGAACAGGTGATTCCAGGCTGGTATTTGCCTGCGTCGCACAGACAGATCGCTCAGGCTCGGGATTGGAAACTCTGAGGAGAATACTCTTCAGGCCTCACCCCTGGCAAGGCGGGCGCCGGGCTTTGAGCGGCCAGATTCTAGTTCCCCGGGTTGCTTTGGCCCAGGGCGGGAGATCCTTCTTGGCCCGGGGCTACGGAACCCGCGGCGACTGTGTCTTTGACCCTGCCCCTGTCTGAGCGAACACTGAGCTGGGAGAGGTTGGAGCTGCCAGGCCCGGGCGGGGGCCGCCTGGGCCTGAGGCTGGGGTACCTCTGTGGACCCTGCTCCGAGCAGAGTGTGGCAGGGATCAGAGAGGCTGGGTTCTGGCCCTCGTGGCTGCTTGAGCCCAGGGCCGCGGAGCCTGCGGGGACTGCGAGCTGAGGCCAGCCACAAGTGAAACTTGCGACGAGGGGCAGCGGGACTCTGTCTCCTGGAACAGTTTTGACCCGGAGCTGGAGAGCCCGCGGGAAGTGCATCTTAGACTCTGCTCCAAGGGGAGCGTACACCGAGCAGGGAGAGTTTGGTGCGGCCAGGCTTGGGCACCTAGCAGGGAGAGTCTGGTGCGGCCAGGCTTGGGCTCCCGGGGCGGCTCTGGCCTGGGTTTGGGGAACCCATGGCGGTTGCCCTGAGGAGCCTGCTCCTAGCAGAAAGTGGCGGGGATCGGAGAGACCGGCTTCTGGCTCCCGAAGCGGCTCTGGCTCAGGGTTGGGGATCCTACAGGGACTGCTTCTTGGTCCGGGTCCTGCTGGATACTGCGGGGGCCTGGAGGGCAGAGTGGAGCTGCCTCCTGTGCCCAGAGCAGGCTAAGGGTCCCGCTGGTGTGGTATCGCGACACCCCAACTGCAGCTGGGGCCGAGGAGAGTAGCCGCCCACGCCTGGAACAGGACCAGCGACCCGACGGCAGGGTAGCCAAGTCAACCCACTTGGAGTAGAGGCCGTGAAGAGCTGCCGTCTGCAAGGTAGGCAGTCCTGCGTCCCACTGGCAGGACAGGCTCGGCAGCCGGCCAGTGTAGTGGACGAGTAGCATCGAGGCAGTCACGTCACACTGGTTGGAGTGGGGGTTGAACAGAGCCGCTGCCAGCATCCGGAAGGAGCCCAGAGACCCGTTGGAGAGGCAGTTAGGTACCCCCACTGGGAGTGGGGGTTGAGCAGAACTGCAGCCCAGGCCCGCAGGGTGGGCAGATCTGAGACCCACCGGCGGAACAGGCATGGAGGCCGACCAGCGTGGTAGACACGTCACATCAATTGGAGTAGGGGTGGAGAAGAGCTGCTGCCCACGTCCAGATCAGGACCAACGATCCGAGGACATGGTAGGAACGTCACCGCAATTGGAGTGGGGCCAGAGTAGAGCAGCCACCCGTGCCCGCAGGGCGGGCAGACCTACGACCAACCAGCGTAGTATATAGATCACCCTGATTAGAGGAGGATCACAGCCACTACCCGCCCTACAAGAGAGATATCCCAAATATACAAGAGCAACAAAAATAAACAGGGGGAAAAATTTCAAAAACACAACAGTTTCACGAAGCAGAAAGAAACGCAAGCAACATGAAAAGACAAGGAAAGAAAGGACCACAAGCAATGCAGGTCAACTCAACCCTAGAAGAGGTAATAGCTGCAACAGATGGAATGTCAGATAAAGAGTTCAGGATATACATGCTTCAGATGATCTGGACTCTCAAGGAAGACATGAGACAGCAAAATCAGACAATGAAAGATCACATTGACAAGGAACTACAGAAACAAATCCAGGAAGTAAAAAATCAATTTCACAGGGAGCTAGAAGTAATAAAGAACAAACAAATAGAAATCCTAGAAATGCAGGAAGCAATAAACCAACTTAAAACCTCAATTGACAATACTACCAGCAGAATAGATCACTTAGAAGATAGAACATCAGACAATGAAGACAAAGTATTTCAACTTGAGAAGAACATAGACAGTTCAGCAAGACTGCTAAGAAACCATGAGCAGAACATCCAAGAGATATGGGATAACATTAAAAGGCCAAACTTAAGAGTCATTGGGATACAGGAGGGCACAGAGCTCCAAACCAGAGGAATGAACAATCTATTCAATGAAATAATACGAGAAAACTTCCCAGACTTGAAGAATGAAACAGAATCCCATATCCTAGAAGCCTACAGGACGCCAAAAGTGCAAAATCATAAGAGATCCACACCTAGACACATTATAATGAAGATGCCCAACATACAGAATAAGGAGAGAATTTTAAAAGCTACAAGAGAAAGAAAGCAGATTACATTTAGGGGCAAACCAATCAGGATAACAGCTGATCTCTCAACACAGACTCTGAAAGCTAGAAGATCCTGGAATAACATATTTCAAACACTGAAAGAAAATGGGCTCCAACCAAGAATCGTGTATCCGGCGAAATTAAGCTTCAGGATGGAAGATGAAATTAAAACCTTTCACGATAAACAAAAGTTAAAAGAATTCGCAGCTAGAAAACCATCTCTTCAAAAAATCCTTGGCAAAACATTACAGGAAGAGGAAACTGAAAATAACATTGAAAACCATCAGTGGGAGGTAGGACAGTAAAGGGGGGAAAGTAACCAAAGAGGAAAACTAATCAGGTTTAGTAACATAAATAAACACATATGACTGGAGGAACAAACCTAATCTCAATAATAACCCTAAATGTTAATGGCTTAAACTCACCAATTAAGAGACACAGGCTAGTCGAATGGATCACAAAACAAGATCCAACAATATGTTGCCTACAGGAGACGCATTTGATAGGAAAAGATATACATAGACTGAAGGTGAAAGGCTGGGAAAAATCATTCCACTCATATGGACTGCGGAAACAAGCAGGAGTGTCCATACTCATATCAAACAAAATAGATTTCAAGCCAAAATTAATCAAAAAGGATAAAGAGGGACACTGCATACTGTTCAAGGGAACCATACACCAACAAGACATAACAATCATAAATATATATGCCCCAAACAATGGTGCACCTACGTTCATCAAGCAAACTCTTCTCAAGTACAAGAGTCTAATAGACCACCATACAATAATCATGGGAGACTTCAACACACCTCTCTCACCACTGGACAGATCTTCCAAACAAAAGTTAAATAAGGAAACTATAGAACTCAACAACACAATTAACAACCTAGACTTAATTGACATATATAGAATATACCACCCAACATCAAGTAGTTACACATTTTTCTCAGCAGCACATGGATCCTTCACAAAAATAGATCATATATTATGTCACAGGGCAACTCTTAGACAATATAAAGGAGTAGAAATAATACCATGCATCCTATCTGATCATAATGGAATGAAACTGAAAATCAACGATAAAAGAAGGAAGGAAAAATCATGCACCACGTGGAGAATGAACAATAGGTTACTGAATGACCAATGGGTCATAGAAGACATCAAGGAGGAAATTAAAAAATTCTTAGAGATAAATGAAAACACTGACACAACATATCGGAATCTATGGGACACATTGAAAGCAGTTTTAAGAGGAAAATTCATTGCATGGAGTTCATTCCTTAAAAAAAGAAAAAACCAACAAATAAATTATCTCATACTTCATCTCAAAATCCTAGAAAAAGAAGAGCAAAATAACAGCAAAAGAAGTAGAAGGCAAGAAATAATTAAAATCAGAGCTGAAATTAATGAAATTGAAACAAAAGAAACAATTGAAAAAATTGACAAAACCAAAAGTTGGTTCTTTGAAAAAATAAATAAAATTGACAGACCCTTAGCCATGCTAACGAAGAGAAGAAGAGAGAGAACCCAAATTACTAGCATACGGGATGAAAAAGGCAATATCACAACAGACACTTCAGAAATACAGAAGATAATCAGAAATTACTTTGAATCCTTATACTCCAATAAAATAGAAGATAGTGAAGGCATCGATAAATTTCTTAAGTCATATGATCTGCCCAGATTGAGTCAGGAAGATATAGACAACCTAAACAGACCAATAACAATAGAGGAAATAGAAGAAACCATCAAAAGACTACCAACTAAGAAAAGCCCAGGACCGGATGGGTATACAGCAGAATTTTACAAAACCTTTAAAGAGGAACTAACACCAATACTTTTCAAGTTATTTCAGGAAATAGAAAAAGAGGGAGAACTTCCAAATACATTCTACGAGGCCAACATCACCCTGATTCCTAAACCAGACAAAGACACTTCAAAGAAAGAAAACTACAGACCAATATCTCTAATGAACCTAGATTCAAAAATCCTCAATAAAATTCTGGCGAATCGGATTCAAAAACATATCAAAAAAATTATACACCATGATCAAGTAGGATTCATCCCTGGGATGCAAGGCTGGTTCAATATATGGAAATCAATAAATGTTATTCACCACATCAATAGACTTAAAAATAAGAACCATATGATCATCTCGATAGATGCAGAAAAGGCATTCGACAAAGTACAGCATCCCTTTATGTTCAAAACTCTAGAAAAATTAGGGATAACAGGATCATTCCTCAACATTGTTAAAGCAATCTATGATAAGCCACAGGCCAGCATCATCCTGAATGGAGAAAAATTGAAGGCATTCCCTCTAAGATCTGGTACAAGACAGGGATGCCCTCTCTCACCACTTCTGTTCAACATAGTCCTCGAAACACTGGCCAGAGCAATTAGACAGATGAAAGAAATTAAAGGCATAAAAATAGGAAAAGAAGAACTTAAATTATCACTATTTGCAGACGATATGATTCTATACCTAACAGACCCAAAAGGGTCTACAAAGAAACTATTAGAGTTAATAAATGAATTCAGCAAAGTGGCGGGATATAAAATCAACACGCATAAATCAAATGCATTCCTGTATATCAGCGACAAATCCTCTGAAACAGAAATGAGGACAACTACTCCATTCACAATATCCCCCCCAAAAAATAAAATACCTGGGAATCAATCTAACAAAAGAGGTGAAAGACCTATACAATGAAAACTACAGAACCCTAAAAAGAGACATAGAAGAAGACCTCAGAAGATGGAAAAATATACCCTGCTCATGGATAGGCAGAACTAACATCATCAAAATGGCGATATTACCAAAAGTTCTCTATAAGTTCAATGCTATCCCAATCAAAATCCCAACAGCATTTCTTGTAGAAATAGATAAAACAATCAGGAAATTCATATGGAATAATAAAAGACCCAGAATAGCAAAAACAATGCTAAGCAGGAAGTGTGAATCAGGCGGTATAGCGATACCAGACTTCAAACTATACTACAGAGCAATAGTAACAAAAACAGCATGGTACTGGTACCAAAACAGGCGAGTGGACCAATGGTACAGAATAGAAGACACAGTAACCAATCCGCAAAACTACAACTATCTTATATTTGATAAAGGGGCTAAAAGCATGCAATGGAGGAAGGATAGCATCTTCAACAAATGGTGCTGGGAAAACTGAAAATCCATTTGCATCAAAATGAAACTGAATCCCTTTCTCTCGCCATGCACAAAAGTTAACTCAAAATGGATCAAGGAGCTCAATATTAAATCAGAGACACAGCGTCTGATAGAAGAAAAAGTTGGCTATGATCTACATACTGTGGGGTCAGGCCCCAAATTCCTCAATAGGACACCCATAGCGCAAGAGTTAACAACCAGAAGCAACAAATGGGACTTACTCAAACTAAGAAGTTTTCTCTCAACAAAAGAAACAATAAGAGAGATAAACAGGGAGCCTACATCCTGGGAACAAATCTTTTCCCCACACACTTCAGATAGACCCCTAATATCCAGAGTATACAAAGAACTCAAAAAATTAGATAATAAGATAACAAATAACCCAATCAACAAATGGGCCAAGGACCTGAACAGACACTTCTCAGAGGAGGACATACACTCAATCAACAAGTACATGAAAAAATGCTCAACATCGCTAGCAGTCAGAGAAATGCAAATCAAAACCACCCTAAGATACCATCTCACTCCAGTAAGATTGGCAGCCATTAAGAAATCCAACAACAACAAGTGCTGGCGAGGATGCGGGGAAATGGGTACACTTGTTCATTGTTGGTGGGACTGCAAAATGGTGCAGCCAATTTGGAAAGTAGTATGGAGATTTCTTGGAAAGTTGGGAATGGAACCACCATTTGACCCAGCTATTCCCCTCCTCGGTCTATTCCCTAAAGACCTAACAAGAGCATGCTACAGGGACACTGCTATATCGATGTTCATAGCAGCACAATTCACGATAGCAAGATTGTGGAACCAACCTAGAAGCCCTTCAATAGATGAATGGATTAAAAAATGTGGCATTTATACACAATGGAGTATTACTCTGCAATAAGAAATGACAAAATCATAGAATTTGGAGGGAAATGGATGGCATTAGAGCAGATTATGCTAAGTGAAGCTAGCCAATCCTTAAAAAAACAAATGTCAAATGTCTTTTTTGAAATAAGGGGAGTAACCAAGGACAGGGTAGAGACAAAGAGCTGGAGAAGAAGAATAACATTAAACAGGGATGATAGGCGGGAGGGAAAGTGAGAGTTAAGGGAAATTGCATGGAACTGGAAGGTGAGCCTCAGGGTTATACACAATTACATATAAGAGGAAAGGAGGAGTAGGAGAAAAATTATATAAGTGGAAGAAACGATTTATAGTAGAGGGGATGGAGAGAGAGGAGGGGAGGGGAGGGGAGGGGAGGGCTGAGGGGACAGTGGAGAATGGGATAGACAGCAGAATACATCAGTCACTAGAAAGGCAATTTGTAAATCAATGGAAATGTAACTGATGTGACACAGCAATCTGTATACGGGGTAAAAATGGGAGTTCATAACCCACTTGAATCAATCTGTGAAATATGGTATAATAAGAACTATGTAATGTTTTGAACAACCAACAATAAAATAATTTAAAAAAAAACCAATAAAGGATGCTAATCCCATTGCTTCATCCTGTGCATGAGAAAAATGAAAAACAGAAATATTAAGTGACTCACTCAGGGTTACATAGTTTCTTGTTGATAAATCAGGATTTCACATAAATTCTGTTCACAATATATGTCACACCAGTCTACTTCTTTGCATATTAAAAAAAAATTAATTCATTTTATTTTATTTATTAATTTTAATTCTCATTTTTATTATTACTATTATTATTTTTTTAAAATTCTTTTTAATTTTTTATTTTTTCTTTCTTCTTTTCTTCTGTCTTTTCATTTCTTTTCAATTCTCTTATGCTCCCTTCCTTGAATTCTACCTGCTTACTCTCATTCTCTTTGGTGACTTCTTCCCTTCCCTGCTAACACCTTTCCTCCCAAGCATCTAATAAATTTATAGGAGTAAACAGTAACTCATCAGTCAAACAGAACAAGAAGCAACATGAGCAATATGAAAAAGCAAGGAAGAAAAGGAGTAAAAACAATGCAGGACAGCCTAAATATTCAGGAGGACCTAGAGTCATCAGAAAAATGGTCATATAAAGAACTCAAGGAACACCTTACACAGATGGAATGGAACCTTAAAGAGGATACAAGACAGCAAATTCAAGCAGCGAAAGAACACATTGAGAATAAATTACATAAACAGATAAAAGAAGAAGTTAAGCATCTTTATCAGGAGATAGAGATTATAAAAAAGAATCAAACAATAATCTTAGAAATGAAGGAAATTATAACCCAAATTAAAATCTCAAATGAGAGTATCACTAATAGAGTGGAGCAAGTAGAAACCAGAACGTCAGATAATGAAGACAAAATATATCATCTTGAAAAGAGTCTAGCCAACTCAGATAGGCTGGTTAAAAATCACGAGAGAAACATCCAAGAGATATGTGATAACATAAAAAAAAACAAATTTAAGAGTCATCAGGATAGAGGAAGGGATAGAGATTCATACCAAGGGAATGAGTAACCTACTAAATGAAATAATTACAGAAAACTTTCCAGAAATAAAAAAGGAAACAGATATACAAATTGTAGATGCATACAGGACACCAAGCATACAAAGTCACAGTAGACCAACGTCAAGACACATTGTTATGAAGATATCCAATATACAGAACAAAGAGAAAGTATTAAAAGCTACAAGAGAAAGGAGGCAGATTACATTCAGGGGTAAACCAATAAGGTTAACAATGGATTTTTCATAACAGACGCTG
The DNA here is from genome assembly GCF_964194105.1 of Spermophilus citellus. Taxonomy (NCBI): domain Eukaryota; kingdom Metazoa; phylum Chordata; class Mammalia; order Rodentia; family Sciuridae; genus Spermophilus; species Spermophilus citellus. The sequence continues at coordinate 79,256,141 of NC_138190.1, forward strand.
AAAGCCAGAATATCCTGGAACAACGTATTTCAAACACTGAAAGGCAATGGATGCCAACCAAGAATTCTGTATCCAGCAAAATTAAGCTTCAGGTACGACAACGAAATAAAAATCTTTCACAATAAACAAAAGCTAAAAGAATTTGTAGCCAGAAAACCAGCATTGCAAAGCATCTTGAGCAAAACACTACACGAGGAAGAAATGAAAAACAATAACCAAAGCCAACAGTGGGTAGTACCTCAGTAAAGACAGACAGAGGGGGGAAAGCTAATCATGGAGAAACAAACTAAATTAAAAGAAAAAAAAGAGATAAATAATCAAACATGGCTGGAAGTACAAACCATATATCAATAGTAACTATAAACGTTAATGGTTTAAACACTCCAATAAAGCGACATAGGCTGGTAACATGGATTAAAAAAACAAATCAAACAATACGCTGCCTCCAGGAGACACAACTGACTGGAAAAGACATACACAGGCTGAAGGTGAAAGGTTGGGAAAAAATATACCACGCACACGGGCCTTGTAAGCAAGCAGGGGTGGCCATCCTCATATCGAATAAAATCAACTTCAAGACTAAGTTAATCCAAAGGGATAAGGAAGGACATTATATACTGTTAAAAGGAACCATTCAACAACAAGATATAACAATAATCAATATTTATGCACAAAATAATGGTGCTGTGAAGTTCATAAAACAAATTCTCCTCAAGTTCAAGAATCAAATAGACCACAACACAATAATTATGGGTGACTTCAACACACCTCTCTCACCATTGGACATGCACTTATGAACACACCATGTATATTGTTTTACAATCCTATTTTTTCAACAAAACAAATTTTTAAAAGAAAGTTTCATGTCAAAATGATACATTTAAATCATAATTTTAAAGTATCCATATTCTCTGATAGTAGAGACATTTTTAATAAATAGTCTATTTGGGGGGACTTATAGGGGTTCCTATTATTTTTATTTTATTGGTTATTTTTAGTTATATTAATATTAGGATTCATTTTGACATGATTATAAAATCATGAAGTATAACTTACTTTTACATGCCATTTTGTCCTGAGAACCACTGTCTCCTTGAATCTCTCCTACCTAGACTTCCAACATATCTCTTTCACTCCTAGTTTTACTCGTTCCTATTTATCTGGTTGTTGTTTTTTTTTTTTTTTTTTTTTTTTGATCTTTGCTGATGCTTCTCCCAACACCTCCCTTTCATTGTTTCACTAAATGCTGACATTTCACAAATATATTTCTTTAATTTGGTGTGGCCCTCATTCCTTACTCTTCCTTCTTGATCAAACCCATCAATGCCCATGAGTACAACACTCACTACATACTCTCAGATTTGTTATTTACAAATCAAATGTGACTCATGCTGTATAGAAGATTTGATTTTCTATTTGAACACTGCTTCAGGATAGAAACCTCTCACTTAGCATATCAAAAACTCAATATTCTCCCCCCAGTAATCTCATCACTTTCTGGAATTATTCCAGCTACAACTATCCATCCAATCAGCTACAGAATCCAGGTTAAGAGTCATTCATGATGACTCCCTATACTTACTCTCCACGTTTAGTTGTCAAATCCATATTCTATAACCTTGACAGATTTTAAACCCATCACTTTTTCTTCATCCACATCAATAATGCCCTCATCGTGTCAACCCATATTTTGCCTTACAATACTTTCTCACCAGTGAAACTGGTTTTAGTTTTATTTAGAGTTCTATAACCTAGGGTACTATATACTTTTTCTGTAAAGAGCCAGATAATGAGTACTTTGGAAATTTGGGGACAACAAGGATACTGTAGCAACTACTTAACTCAGATGTTATAGCACAAAAGCCACAGATATTGTATGAATAAATATGTGTGGCATGTTCTGATAAAACTTTACAAAACAGGTAGAAAGCTGGATCTAACCTGCAAGTCTGTGGTTTGCTTATATCTGTTAAAACTTGTTCTTCAGAAAATGTTCTATCACAAGTGTTTTCTCCATGAAAACTTCCTGATCATTTTTCACTGTATACCCAACATCACAGGACAAAATTAAAACTCTCTTCTCATGACATAGAGGTCCTGTATAACCTGTCACAACTTGAAGAAACTTCCTCAACATGCTATGTGCTCACACTTTTGCAGCTCTGCTGTTCCCTCTGCCTTGTTTCTTCAATGACCAATTAATATTGGACACAAATTAGATTTTAGGAAGGGGAGGGTAAAAATGAATTTCATCATGGAATTGTTAACTATGACATTTCTACAATAGATATTCCTAGCATGTAGCTGAATATTCAAGCCTGATGCTCCAAAGAAAAGAGATTTGGGGGATCATCAGCACAGTATTTGAGCACAGGAGGAATAGATAGGAAAGTATAAAAGGAGAGGAGAGAAGAGGCAACACAAAGAGGAGGAAAATCTATGAAGGATATTGCAATGGGATGGTCAAAAGAGTAGTGGGGGGATCTCAAAGCATGCAATGTAACAGAAGTCAAGTAGACAGTTTTGAAGGAGGAAAATCAGTGATATCAAATGCAGCACTGAAATAAACAAAAATAATAAACCTTTCAGATATTTCTAAATCTGTGAAACACAACTATCTTATTTTAATTTACATTTTAAAAGTAATATATGTAGCTGGGCATGGTGGCACATACCTATAATCCAAGTGGCTCAGGAGGCTGAGGCAGGAAGATCTTGAGTTCAAAGCCAGCCTCAGCAATGGCAAGGCACTAAGCAACTGAGACCCTGTCTCTAAATAAAATACAAAATAGGGCTGGGAGTGTGTCTCAGTGGTTGAGTATCCCTGAGTTCAAACCCATCCAAAAATAAAATAAAACAATGCATGTAAAAGTTGAGGTCGAGCCTTTTTGTGAATAAAAGACTTTTCTATGAACTTTATATGCTTTTCCCAAATATTATTTTCTTGGTACAGATGATTGAATTCAGGGGGCACTCAACCACTGAGCCATATCACCAGCCCCTTTTTCATATTTAGAAACAGGGTCTCCCTGAGTTGCTTAGGGCCTCACTAAGTTGCTGAGGCTGGCTTTGAATTGGAGTTCCTCCTGCCTCAGCCTCCCTAGCTGCTGGGATTACAGGCATATACCACTGTGCCTCATGTTTTGCCTAATTTTTTAACAAGTTGTTAACCTTTTCCTATTAATTAATTTATAATGAGTTTTTAAGATCTCTTTATGCAACAAATATTCTCTCATGTTGCTACAAATATTCTTCACCAAGTATTTTTTCTGTGGAATCAATACAATTTTTAAGTATAAAATTTTTCAACATCCATAAATTTATCAGTCTTCTTTTTTGGATTTTAGGTTTTATATTTTCCAGTCTTAATTCAAGATTATAAAAAGGAATAAGTCCTCAACTTCTCTTCTTGTACATATATAGGTTTACTTTTAAGATTTTCTAATTTTCAATCCATAGGAAAAGGTTTTAGAATATGGATTTGTACATTTTAAAGTCAAACCACTTGTGTGTAAATATTAATGGAGATAGTTTAAAAATATTTTAATTTTAATAAAGGTTGTAGGCCATGTGTTGAAACAGACTGGAAAAACAAAGGAGAATGAGCACTAAATAACTTGTAGAAAGTGGAGAAAATGAAAATTAAATCAAGAAGATATTTGTAGCTTGAAGGGTACAATCATGATGCACTATAAAGATGCTCAGGAAGCACTGCTGTAAGTCAACTGCTAGGAAAAAAGAATGTTAAGATTGTATATGATAGAATAACTTGGATATTTTAATATTGCTGTGCTTGCCTGAGATTTGATACCTCAAAAATTTTGTTATATCTACACTCCTGAGCACACAAAAATATTAAACCAACAATCTTTGGGTGTTTCTCTTTCCAAACAATAGTTGGACATAATTTTTTAAAAAAACAATTCTATAACATCAATTTTAAGTTTAAATTTTCTCCCATCTCAGCCTAAGAACTTTTTCTTTGCTAAAAGTTCTCTTTTTGTACTATTATCTCAATTAAGAGTACAGACAAAACACCCAAAGTGACTCAATTTAAGATTTGAATATATGCTATTGCCAAATATCTGAATGTCTAAGGCAATGACATTAAATATAAATGTATAAATATACATGTATAAAAATAATTAAAGTCTTGAGGCTACTAGGCACTTGGTTGGCATCTAGGAATTTGGATTTGGTAAAAGTACGCATACCTGTTATGAGTAACTCACTATGCCTAAAATGTTTGTACAAAAAATGGTGGTTTGTGTCAAACACCTGATTTCCTTGCAGGGATCTGGAATTTTGTCATATGCTAGGCAAAAAATGACAATCTCATTGACTACCCAAATTTCCATGTTCAGGAGAACTTTTCTTGCAGATAATATTTCATATGTGCTCTCCAAACTAAGCTAAGCTTGTCCTGTGTGAAATTCTGGGATGTTCTGGGAGAGGACTTTTTGAAGCTTGAGCCTAAATATCCAAGAATTTGCCCCCATTAATCTTTTCCCTTTATTGATTTTTTAAAATATGAAATATTCTTTTTATTATTTCCTCCTCAAAAAAAATTATTTTTTTCTAACCTCCTCCTCCTCCACCTCCTGGAAATAGAAAAATTTATTTTTTCCTAAACAACTCCTCCTCCTCCTGGCCCTCCCCTTCCTCCTCCTCCTGCCCCTGCCCCTCTTCCTCCTGCCCCTGCCCCCCCTCCCCCCTTCCCCCTCCCCTCCCCCTTCTCCTCCTCCTTTCTTCTTCTTTGGTATGAGGGATGGAACCCAGGGGCACTTAACCACTGAGCCACACCCCCAGCCCTTTCTTGTATTTTATTTAGAGACTGGGTCTCACTGACTTCTTAGGGACTTGCTAATTTGCTGAGGCTGGCTTTGAACTCAAGATCATTCTGTCTTAGCCTCCCTAGTGGCTGTGATTATGCTATTTAAAGTAGGTGTGCGCCCAGCCTCTACATTTGTTTTCTATTAAAAATCAAATCAGTAGAAGACACAGCATTTTTTTTAGCTATAACGGAAAAAAAATAACTTTTCAGTGGAGAACCTGGCAGATAAAACCCTAACCAAGGTTAACATCATAAGTACTAAGACATTTTAACATCACTTAACTTTCTGAAATGATGAGTCAAGAAGGGTATAACATCATTTCTTTGTTGTTGTTCACCAAAACAACCTCAATCTACTCAGGAGAAAACATCAGAAACAATACTGAACTGAGATACGTTCGATACAAGGAAAAGTGTACTCTTTTCAAAAGTGTCAAATTCTTGAAGAGCAAGGAAAGACTGAATAATTGTCACAAACTGGAGGAGACTAATGAGATAAGGTGGCTAAATGCAATGTAGACTCCTGGATTAGATTCCAGAACAAAAAGATGCTAGTAGAAATACTGGTGAAATCCAAATAAGAGCTGAAGTTTAGTTAATTATAAAATAGTGATACTGAATTCCTTCTGTTTATTATTATACTATGATTATATAAGACAACATTAGGTGACGCTTGTAAAATGTACACTATTACTATTTTTAATATATCTTAAAATCTAAATTTTTTTTATCCATTCATCTATTGAGGGGCATCTAGATTGGTTCCACAGTCTAGCTATTGTGAATTGTGCCGCTATAATCATTGATGCAGCCGTATCCCTATAGAGCGCTTTTTTAAGGTCCTCAGGGAATAGTCAGAGAAGTGCGATAGCTGGGTCAAATGGTGGATCCATTCCCAGCTTTCCCAGGAATCTCCATACTGCTTAAATGTGGCATCTATACACAATGCAGTATTATGCAGCACTAAGAAATGACAAAATCGTAGAATTTACAGGGAAATGGATGGCATTAGAGCAGATTATGCTAAGCGAAGCTAGCCAAGCCCTAAAAAACAAATGCCAAATGTCTGCTTTGATATAAAGAGAACAACTGAGAACAGAACAGGAAGGAAGAGCATGAGGAAAAGACTACAGTAAACAAAGACGAATGGGGGGAGAGAAACGGAGAGAGAAGGGAAAGCACATGGAAATAGTAGGAGACCTTCAATGATACATAAAATTATAAGAGGTTATGAAGGGCAAGGGGGAGGGAAAAAAAGAGAGAGAATTGAACAACAGCAGGGGAGGTAGAGAGGGAAGATGGGAGGGGAGGGGAGGGGAGGGGGGATAGTAGGGGATAGGAAAGGTAGCAGAATACAACAGTCACTAATATGGCATTATGTAAAAATGTGAATATGTAACAGATGTGATTGTGCAATCTGTATTTGGGGTGAAAATGGGAGTTCAAAACACAATTTGAGTCAAATGTATGAAAGATGATATATCATGAGCTATGTAATATTTTAAATAATCAATAAAAAAATTAGAAGCAAAAAAAATCTAAAATTATTTAAGATTAAAAAGTTCAAATTAAGAAATAAAATAGTAATTAAAATGAATAAGGGGAAGAAAAATCTCCATTCAATAAAACCTCAATGAGCAATACCATAAATTTCTCATTTTCATGACACAACCAAAACTAAATATGAAGTATATGCACATTGATGACACAGGCATGAATTATTTAAAAACTAACTGGTTTATGTAATAATTCAATCATTAGTAAGAAAAATTCTATGTATTTTAAGATCTTTAGGAAAAGGTAAACCTTTTTTTAACCTTGTTTTTGTATTTCTCCATCATTTGGATAAAAAGAATGGAGAGTTTGTTTTCTTGAACAGTTTGTAAGGGTTGACATTTTTATTTTTTTATTATTGGTATCAGGGATGGAACTTGGAGTGATTTACTACTGAGCTACCTCCCCAGCCCTTTATTTTGAGACAAGGTTTCCTTAAATTGCTGAAGGTCTTGCTAAATTGTTGAGACTAACCTGGAATTTGCAATCCTCCCTGGATCACTGTAATTACAAGTGTGTGCCACTGCACCCAAACTAAAGGATTGACTTTTGGATTAATTATATCACTATTAAGAAACATAGAATAATGACTTCTATTTATCAAAGCTAAATCATAAATTAAGCTACTCAGTTCACCTCTCAAAAGATTAATGGTTCTAATTCAACACCTTATTTATAGATAATGAGTGAGAAGTTGCTACTCTGAGTAGTTTTTAGGGTATAAATTTGAGCAATGTCCAGAATTCCTTTTTAAAAAAAGCAGGGAGTAGGCATGTCTATGACTCTGAATAATTTTAATGAAAAACATACTTTAAATTTATAATATTTAATAATTTCAGTTAGGAAATGAGAAAGTTATAGCTCTGTTTACATACTGAGTTGGTTTCTCATCTTCAGTACTATTGACACTTTGGCCAGATAATTCTTTGTTATAGGGGTTGTCCTATATACAACCAGAGATATGAAAAATTGTGCTGTATATGTATAACAAGAATTTTAATGCATTCTGCTGTAAAAAAAAATTAAAATAAATAAATAAATATATTTTTTAAAAAATCTAGAAAATTTAGTAGTATTGCTGGTTTTTACCCATTAGGTGGCAGCAGCACCCCTCTTCCTAGTTGTAACACCTCAAAGTATCTCCACACATTATGAAATGTCACTTAGGGTAAAGTAGGGGAAATCAAACCCTGTTAAAAATTATAATCAATGATAAGAGATTAAAACAAAGAAAATTAATTTCTTTTTCATTTCCTAAATCATCTCCCAAATAGAACTGCTATTTCTGTAGGAAAAATCACTATACTAAAAATCTAAATTATGGAGTTAATAATTTTAGATAAAATTTACTGTAACTACAAATGCTAATTACTGACTACCGAATGCCTATTATAACTAACTCTTACTTAATATTTAAGATTGATCATGGAGTAAAATACACTCAAATAAATGAACAGCTATCTTACAAAAGCCTGTTCAATGCCACAATCCCTTCTTCCCTTTATCCTAAAAAAGATATGAGCCACTTCTTAAAATATGGAAGTGTAAAGATTTAGAAAAACACCTTTTACTACTTGATAAACTATAACATAAGGTATAAATGCAGAGGGAAATCTTATGGGACAGACCACAAGAAGAAAGAAAAACACCATTTGTAGCAAGAAAGCACTGAAGCCCCTAAAACCCCCTATGGTACTTGTGTTGAACTGAGCTCTCTGAATAAAGGCATAACCATTTAAGAATACAACATTAGCAAAAAGAGTAAGTAGGAAAAAAAGATTTTATCAGCTGGCAAAGTAAGGTGAGATAATAAGATTAACTGTCTTTATGGACCCTGGATAACTGGTGAGAGAGAAGCAAACATTTTTCTGAGAATTTATAAATGCAGTCATGTCTACATGTGAATTTGGTTTTAAATATATATTTCAGAAATTATTTAGCAAATCCAATCTGGTAGTAGTTAATAGTACTGAAGATGAGAAACAAACTCAGTATGTAAAAATAGCTATAAGTTTCTCAATTTCCTAACTGGAATTATAAAATATTAAAAATTTAAAGTATGTTTTTCATTGAAATCATTCAGAGTCATAGACATGCCTACTTCCTGCTTTTTTAAAGGAATCCTGGACATTGCTCTGGCAGTGCCAAATTGGAGAAACATCCCTGACCCAGGATTTTCACAGGTTTAAATAAATGAGGAAAACAGGATAAAACTGAGGAGAAAATTATCAAACTGAAATACAGATTTAAGATGAGAGTGAAAATAATGCTGATATAAAAGAAGATGAGAGAAAGGTAAATGGAATAAAAAGTCTAATATCTGAAATCCTAGAAAAAATGGCAATTAGAATTTGTGAAAGATTATACTCAAAGAGATAATGTCTGAGAATATTCTATAACTGTTTAGGGAAATTAAGCAGCACAAAAATGTGCAAGCAGGACAAATAAAAATCCACATCTAAATGCATTATAGTAAAATATGGAAAATATAAAAAACTTAACTAACTTTAGAAAACCTATAGTGAAAGTTCAGATAACTTAGAAAAAATCTAAAATCAGGCTCAGAATTTTAAATCAAAACAGTAAAGTAACTTCCAAATAATGTACATTCATTACATGTTTTTCAAGACAGTGATGTTCTATTAAGTTACCCCAAACACTAACATAGCAAATTTTGAATCACTGCTTCTCAGGGAGAATATAGGGGTAGTATACTATGACTTTGAGGTAACATTATCCTCAACTAATACATAACTTTATGTGTGGTTTCTATTATATCACATTTAATATGTATTGTTGATGCATTAAAATTTAACTCATGAAGAGCACTATTGGTTCCCTTATTAACAGATGGATTTTCTCTGCAAGGCACACCATAACTTTCTTGGACCTAGAAATACTAGATAATATTTCATAGGCAGCATAGTTGGGGACCATTTTAAATAGTAAAATCAACAAGAGAAAGCACACAAATAGGAAAAAATGTGGCACTCACATCACAGGAAGACTCTTGTTTATAGCATAAGAGCTGAAATACGAAGGCAGAGCATTCACTACTTTTTAAAACCTCAGGAGAGAATGTGCATGTGGGGGAAGTGTAATTTTTCACCACTCCGTGTATGTCCTGAAATGACCATGAAAGCACCACAGGTATTTTCAGTTTACAAATTTTGGAAAGAAGGAAAGTATGAATTTTTTTTAAATTAAAATACTCTTCTGGAGTACTATTAAGCATGATAGAGACAGAAAAAGAAGAGGGAGACTATATTGGCTATCATGAAAATCATCAAATTGATACTATTTTCAGATAATTCAATATCTACAAATGAAAGTAAACATATTCCCCATTCCCACTCCTAGATATATAACGCCAAATTGACCCCAGTCTATATAGGAAGTACATCTAAAAATGATCACAGCAGTATTGCTTATACTAATCAAAAAGGGAAACAATCTAAATGTCCATCACTAAAAGAATGGATAAAATGTGGTATATTTCTATAATGAAAAATTACACAGAAATGAAAATGAAAATAATATCATTAATGTGTCACAAACATCACCTTTAAAAAGACATGAAATCACACATAAAAATTTGAAAATATGCAATATATAACTACACCTCAAGAATGTACATGTGGTATAATACACAGAAATGTACAGAAATCATAAACATCAACTTTTAGATAGTGGTATATCGATGAAGGGAAAAGGAAGATATATTGATACTCTTTTTAATATTTTTTTAAACCAGGTAGTAGGTATTCTAGTGTTTTATTATTTTTTCTACTTTTTTGTAGAATAAGAATCAAAGCCACATGATTTAAGAGGAAATCATTTTTATTAAAATATTAAGGTCATAGTCCTTGTACCATGAAATGGTGTATTTTAAAAAAAACCAAAAGAAAACATAAAATTAAAAGAAACAAAAACCACATATTAATATATACTATTATGTTAACAACAGTTTTAGAATGCAGAGCAAAACTATAACTTGAACTTGATATAAATTTAATGTAAAGTAGCTATTTTCCAAGACTGTTATTACATTTTCTATCCCTAAACATTAAGCTTCCTTTGTAGAAAAACTAATTTGAAGTTTACAGTATCAGTAGCTTTTTATTCCAACATTCTCATTTTCTGCCCTTTTTTTGTACTTCAATGTAACTCTTCATTTACATGACTGATTCTCCAACCAGACTGTGGACATCCTAGGAATAAGGATGAATCCTAATCATCACTTCACCATTCGATGAATGTAATGCTTAACAGAAGTACTCAATAACTAAGTAAATATAGGGTGAAAAATTCTTTGTAGAGGTAAATGAATTGTTGAGGAAAAAAAGCACCACTGATTCTGGGAAAGAGGACTTTTATACATTTAAACACTTACAAAGAATCTTATGTTAAAAGAATGCTAATTATAAGCTTATGGTATTTGTTAGGATTCTATATAAGTTATCATTCAGAGTGAACAAATGCTGCTGACAAGCATTAGAAAACCAAAGTCATAGAGGTTCCTTAACTTTTTTACTTCATGGACTAGTATAATTGAAGGAATATATCAACACACCAAAAGTGTAAGAATGATAATTTCAGAGTATATGATAGGTTTTAATATTGAAAACCTTTAGATTTGCAAAATATTTTAATTTAAACATTTTTTCCCATTGGGACTCAGTCATGAAACCTCATTGCATACCAGGAATATCACACACTTATCAATAAATTTAAATAAGAGTTCTGGGCCCAATATCCCTGGAATTTTCAATTTGATATACCTAGCATGCGTTTCAAAAAAAACCTCACCAGGTTAATTTTCAGGGAGATCTAAGCTTAGAAACCATCTAACCTAGATGGTTAGCATTCCTTTCCACAAGAAAATTGAAATATTGCTATGCTTCTGTGGCTATCATACTCACACACTAGAATGAAACACATGATCTCATATATAACTTCAAAATCCAAAAAGTTCTGAAAATTGGAGCTATACATAATAGTTGGTAGGAAAGCATAATCTGAGTAGAAGGAATTTGATGGCAAACATAATTTAAACAAAGAATCTTTCACTTGTCTCATTAATGTCCACATACTTCATTGGGAAAATATTAATTTGCTTAATTATATAATGTTGCTCCAAGCAGCACTAGAGATATAATGCAATATATGGCATGTGCCTTATTGCCATTCTAAAATTTAAAGAAGTCCTACTACTGATTTTATTATTAAAACTAGTAACTCAAATCAAAATATTTCCCTTGTATGACTATTTTCTCAATCACCCATTATGTGAAGAGTGCTTACTGTTTAAAATAGGCATATCTTAACAGTATAAAAGTACCTAATATTGAGGAATAATGTAATTGTTGATTGTTTCTTTGTGGAAAAGGGCCCTATGTAAACAATTTTTTTCCCAAATAACAAAATCATTTTCAAATTTGTGTCAGCAATATTTTCTCTTTGAAAACACATGGGAGTTAGACAACCAGTCTAATTCTTTATATTTTTAAGTACCTTTAAGTCAAATTTAAAAATAACTTAAAGAATTTAAATAATAATTTGCTTTGGGGGCTGGGGCTATAGCTCAGTGTCAGAGCACCTGCCTTGCACATGTGAGGCACTGAGTTCAATCCTCAGCACCACATAAAAATAAATAAAATATAATAAACAAATAAAATAAAGCCATGCTGTCCAACTACACCTACAAAAGAATTAAAGCATAATTTGCTTTTAAATCTCATTATAGTTACTACAAAATAAAATATATAGGAGTAAAACTAACTAAAGATGTGAAAAATCTCTACAATGAAAATTATAAAATATTAAGAAAGAAGTTGAAGAAGACACTAGAAGATGAAAGACCTCTCACATTCATGGAATGGGAAAATTGATATTGTTAAAATGGCGACTCTACTCAAAGTGATCTACAGATTCAATCACAATGCCTCTCAAAATACCAATGACATTCTTCACAGAACTAGAATAAACAACCTAAATATATTGTGGAAGCACAAAACACAGAATAGCCAAAGCAATCCAGAATAAAAAATAAAATGCTAGAGGCATCACAACAGTTGGTTTTAAGACATACTACAGAGCCATAGAAAGAAAAAACAGCATGGTATTGGCATAAAAATAAACATGTATGCCACTGGAACAGAAAAGAGGACCCGAAAAGATATCCAGACAGCTTTAGCCAACTGATTCTCCACAAAGTTGTTAAGATATACACTGAAGAAAGGACAGCCTCTTCAACAAATTGTGCTGGGAAAATTGGACATGTACATGCAGACCCCTTTCTCTCAACCTATACAAAAATCAACTTAAAACGGGTCAACAAACTTAGAAACTGAAACTACTGGAGGAAAACAGAGGAAACACTTCAAGGTATTGACACAGGCAAGGATTTATTTCCTGGATAGAACTGCAAAAGCACAAGAAATAAAAGCAAGGATTGACAAATGGAATTGTGTTAAATTGAAGTGTTACTGCAAAGGAAACAATTGATTGAGAGAAGAAAACTCCTACAGAATGGGAGAAAAACCTTTGCCAACTATTAATCAGACAAAGTATTAATATCTGGAACATATAATTCCTAGGGATGGGTAGACACTGAGCACCACATGCTGCCCAGCTCACTCAGATTGCTGGTATGCATGGTGTTTGTTCATTCTGTGGGCTGGGCCTTGAATAAAACATTTGGGAGGCAGAGGCTGAGGAAGATGTATCCCTGCCTATGATTGGCATCATTTAGAGGGGAAGATAGGCAGACAGTCAGTACAGAGAAGTCTGTGCCCTGTGGGGCACAGAGCAGGTGGCTTTTGCTGGCTGGAAATAGTCAGACAGGCGTCCCAGAGGATGAGTACCCTAAGGAGTTGCCTGAGCAAAGGACTGGTTTAAGAACATGCAGTGAATGTTGCAGGCCAGGTTCAGAAAGTGAAAAGGCCTGATGGTGGGAGCAGGACAGGGAGCATAAGGAACATTTCAGGAACTGAGCATGGAGCCACAGGGGGTGAGGATGAGGTGATCCAGAGAGAAGGGCCTGGCTTCAGAGCCCAATGGCCCCAAGAGACCAGCTGCGCCCAACAAACTGAGCTCACCAGCAAGCGTAACTAGTGTTCAAAATGGCACTGCAAAGTCGTATAGAAATGCTTTTCAGATCACTCTCCCTTCTGCAACCATCACAAAGAGCTTTTTCTATTACTTGGAAAATAGTAAGTATGAAAGCATAAAGCAATAAAAATGTATATTACTTACACGGTGAAAATAAAACTTACCAATAGAACAACAAGGGCAAATGATCAAATGATCTGAATAGATACTTCTCAGAAAAAATAACATAAAAATTGCCAATAAATGTATGAAAAATGTTCAATATCTTTAGTCACAGGGAAATGCAAATCAAAACTATAAAGAGGTTCCATCTAACCTCAGTGAGAATGACTACTATTAAAAAAAACTCAACAAATTCTGGTAAGGACAGGAAGGAAAAGGAATGCTTACACACTGTTGGTTAAAATGTAAAATAGTACAACCACTATGCAAAAAAATATGGTGGTGCCTCAAAAAACTACAAATAGAAATACCATATGATCCAGCTATCTCACTCATGGAAATGAAGTAGTTATCATACAAAAGAGATACCTACATACCTATGTTTATTGTGGCACCATTCACAATAGCCAAGTTATGTATCAGTCCCTACTCTGTGTGAAATATAGGCACAATGGAATAATATTCAGCCAATAAGAAAGAGAAATTCTGTTATTTGCAGGAAGTTTATTTTTTATGTCATCACATAAAGAGAAATATATCAGACACAGAAACAAGTATCATATTTTTTCTCATATGTGGAAACTACAGTTTTTAAAAAAAAAAAAAACATTGACTATTAGTGACTAGCAATGGGGCTGGTGGAAGGGAGAGAGAAAGGGGGGAAGGAAAGACTAGAAAAACTCTGGATGAACATGATCAAAACACAATACGTGTATGGAAATATCACAGTGAATCCCACTAATGTTTATAATTGGTATTTTGATAATTCTAATAAAAAGTAATTTGCTTCTAGTTGCCATAATGAATATTTTAACTATGAAAAGTACTTCATACAGTGCAACAAAAATTAATATAACAAAGTATGAAAATGTTGATTAAATTATAATTACTTGCAATTCTGAAAAATACAGCCATACTATTGCACTTGTTTTAATAAATTCAGAGTAACAAGTTGGTCCCATAAAAGCAGAAAATATATGTTCACATATATATATACACACACAGATACAGAGGCTAGATGTACAATAAGGCCATACAAATTTTTATCTGAGTCCTATTCCAAATAGTTTTATGCATAACACTATAATATAGAAAAGAGACAAGATTATCAATAATTAGAATATATTTCAAGTATAAATAAATACACACACATATGTACATGAAACATACAGGGGGGAACTACCTATTTTCAACTAGAAATTCAGAGACATTTTCTCTGGAAAGCGGTGATATGTAAGCTAAGCCTGAAAGCAGGAAAGGTGATTAGGAAGAAGGCAGTAGGTAAAAGAGTGCACTAACTTAATAGAAGAAAAAGTACACCCAAATATTCATCATGTTAGGTTAGACCTTGACTTCCTTAACAAGACTCCTATAGGGCAAGAAATAAAATCAAGAATTAATAAATGGGATGAATTCAAACTGAAAAGCTTCTTCTCTGCAAAAGAAACAATCAGTGAGGTGGAGAGAGAGTCTACAGAACAGGAGCAAATTTTTATCATAAGCACATCAGATAGAGCACTAATCTCTAGGATATATAAAGAACTCAAAAAACTTAACACCAAAAAATTAATTAATTAATTAAAAAATAAATGGGCCAAGGAAATGAACACACACTTCTCAGAAGATGATATAAAATCAATCAACAAATATATGAAAAAATGTTCAAAATCTCTAGCAATTACAGAAATGCAAATCAAAACTACCATAAAATTTCATCTCATTCCAGTCAGAATGACAGCTATTAAGAACACAAACAACAATAACTATTGGCAAGGATGTGGGGAAAAAGGCATTCTCATACATTGCTGGTGGGGCTACAAATTGGTGCAACCAGTTTGGAAAGCAGTATAGAGATTTCTTGGAAAACTGGGAATGGAACCACCATTTGACCCAGCTAGACCACTCCTCAGTTTACACCCAAAGGACTTAAAAACAGCATACTATAGTGATGCAGTAACATCAATGTTTATAGCAGCACAATTCACAATAGCTAAATTGTGGAGCTAAACTAGATGCCCTTCAATATATGAATGGATAAAGAAACTGTGTTATATATATACACAATGGAATATTACTCAGCATTAAAAGAGAATACAGGGCTGGGGATGTGGCTCAAGCGGTAGCATGCTCGCCTGGCATGCGTGCGGCCCGGGTTTGATCCTCAGCACCACATACAAACAATGATGTTGTGTCCACCAAAAAATGAAAAATAAATATTAAAATTCTCTCTCTCTCTCTCTCTCTCTCTCTCTCTCTCTCTCTCTCTCTCTAAAACAAAATGTGTTCCTTCCTTTCTCTCTTCTCTACTTTCTTCCTTTCTCATTAAAAAAAAAAAAGAGAATACAATTACGGCATTTGCAGGTAAATGGATGGAGTTGGAGAATATCATGCTAAGTGAAGTAAGCCAATCCCAAAAAACCAAATGCTGAATGTTTTCTTTGATAAGTGTATGCTGAGCCATAATGGGGGTGGGGGGAGCATGAGAGGAATGAAGGAACTTTAGATAGGGCAAAGGGGAGGGAGGGGAAGGAAGGGGGCATGGGGTAGGAAAGATGGTGGAATGAGATGGACATCATTGCCCTAACTACATATATAAAGACATGAATGATGTGACTCTACTTTGTGTACAACCAGGGACATGAAAAAGTTTACTCTATATATGTACTATGAATTCAAATGCATTCTACTGTCATGTATAACAAATTAGAATAAAGTAATAAATTAAACAGGAAAAAAGTGCACTAAGCAGAGGAACAGTATATACAAAAGGAAAGTGTCAGAGAACTGTGGTGGAGGCCCAAGGCTTTGAATCCCAAGTGCTGTAAGTCTGGCACATAACACCTTATGTAAGACCTTAGTCATAATAATTATTCTATACATGTCAATAAGTATCACTATGTTTCTAAACTTAGTCCATAAAAATAAAATATTTTAGCCAGTATCTTTTTAGAAGGCAGAGAAAAAACAAAGGAAAACAAAGGATGTCTTAATAGCAATCAGTTTTCCAAACTGAATTTGTGATTAATCAGTGAAGTATTATTCTACCAGGGCTATTTTCAAAAAATAAAATACTCCTAGAACCTATCAACAACTATCATATACAAAACACTGCAGTATTTCAATTTTGGTTCATAGTTCAATTTTATAGTTGAAATAATGCCATTACGTTCCATGTTGGCATGTCTATATTTCCCACTCTATATAGAGGGCATTTACTTAGTATGGTATACACAAAGGATGATTATTTAAATAACACCTCAATTTAAAAATCATATACGATGTTTCTAGAAAGTACCTAAGAACTAGATGCAAGGTTTTAGACCTAGGGATTTTTTTAAATTTTTACCTCACTGCAAATGATTTGTTATCAGAAAAACAGTGGCATCATTACAAGTAACATGCATATTTGATAGTGTCTTGACAATGTTGCTTCAGTCATCCTTTGCTGCAAAGTAAATCTTATATTTCAAAATTAATTCAATGGATTACTACTCCTATTGCTCCACTGCTACAGTTTTAATATCTTGGTCAACATTCTCACATACTGACCGGAGGAGGAAGACATGCCAGGTGCCCAGCCAGACCGGAGGAGGAAGACACCAGGCGCCCAGCCAGACCGGAGGAGGAAGTCCAGCCCCGCCCCGAGTGCTAGTACAGAGGAAGCCCATCAACACTTAAAACCCATCAAAGGGGGTGTGGCTACCAGCACGGTTCTGTGGCTGATCCAGGTACCCGGTTTCCAACTCCCCCACCCTTAGCTGCGATAACTCAAAATATTTCCCACAAGCTTTTGGGGGTTGTAGCTATCAATGCAAAACAACAACTGTACAGGCACCTGGTTTCTACCTCAGAGACTAGAGTAGGGAAGATACAGGTGGAAGCTCATTTCCTTTCACACTGGTTATACCCACTACCCTGAATATAGAGGCTCAAGCTCAGAATAGACAATGCCACCTACTGGAAGCAAGGAAAAAAGTGTTCTGACTTTTTTTTTCTCTTACTTTCTCTTTTCTTCTCTCTCTTCCACAACTTCAGCATATGTGAAACCAAGAACTGTGCATGAACAACTGAATTACCAAAGTAATATAATATAGAGGAATTACATACACCCCACCTCCCCCCATTTTTTTTCTTTATTTCTATCTTACTTCCCTTTTCCTTCTCTTATTTCTCTTTTCTTCCTTGTTATTTTTTTCTTTTTTTAAATTCGTATTCTCTCTATCCCACTTTCAACCTCCTAACTTTTGCTATCTATACATAGGGTAACTATCTAAATAGATAGGAGGTTGAGTCTATACATTCTTCCATAAATTACCAGTCTAGTGGTTAGAGTTCTCCAAAGGTGCTAAGTTAGTTTAACCTCATACCCTCACTCCTTTCCCTCTAAGTATAACATCCTTCGTCTGAAATTAAATTTTCTATATGCCACCAGATATGGTACGCCTTTTATGAAACTAATGAATATATTCTTAAGTAATAATTAAAACCAATATCTATAGTCTTAGAATCTAACTATAAATGTATTAATAATGAAAACTTGTGCTTAGATAATGTACTCTTGATATTGGGATCTGTTAACATTGTCTTTCTCCGCAAAAGAGGGATTTTGGAGCTATACAAGAACAATACAAATATATAAGGAGAAAAACATTAGCATAACAGTTTCACAAAGCTGGAAAGAATCATGAGCAGTATGAAAAGACAAGGAAAGAAAGGACCACAAACAATACAGGTCAATTCAACATTAGATGAGGTAATATCTGCAGCTGATGGAATGTCAGACAAAGAGTTCAGGATATACATGCTTCAGATGATCTGGAGTCTCAAGGAAGACATTATACATCAAATTCAGACAATGAAAAATCACTTTGACAATGAATTACATAAACATATCCAAGAAGCAAAATATCAACTCTATAGGGAGATAGAGGATATAAAAAACAAACAAACAGAAATCCTGGAAATGCAGGAAACAATAAACCAAATTAAAAACTCAAATGAAAGTATTACCAGCAGAGTAGAACACTTAGAAGATAGAAATTCAGACAATGAAGACAAAGATTTTCAACTTGAAAAGAACATAGACAGCTCAGCAAGAGTGTTAAGAAATCATGAGCAGAACGTACAAGAATTATGGGATAACATCAAAAAAACAAACCTAAGAGTTATTGGGATACAAGAGGGTACAGAGGCCCAAACCAAGGGAATGAGCAATCTATTCAATGAAATAATACTAGAAAACTTCCCAGACTTAAAGAATGAAAAAGAAATCCAAATACTAGAAGCCTACAGGACACCGAATGTACAAAATCATAAGAGATCCACACCAAGACACATAATAATGAAGAATGCGCAACATACAGAATAAGGAGAGAATCTTAAAAGCCACAAGAGAGAGGAAGCAGATTACATTTAGGGGTAAACCAATCAGGATAACAGCTGATCTTTCAACACAGACTCTGAAAGCCAAAAGATCCTGGAAGAATATATTTCAAACGCTGAAAGAAAAAGGGTTCCAACCAAGAATCATGTATCCAGAGAAATTAAGCTTCAGGATTGAAGATGAAATAAAAATCTTCCACAATAAACAAAATTTAAAAGAATTTGCAGCTAGAAAACCAGCTCTTCAAAACATCCTTGACAAAACATTACAGGAAGAGGAAATTAAAAATAACAATGAAAACCAATAGCGGGAGGTAGTACAGTAAAGGAAAAACTAAGCATAGAAGAAAAACAAATCATGTTAAGTATTGTACATAACCAAATATGGCTGGAAATACAAACCATATCTCAATAGTAACCCTAAATGTTAATGGCTTAAATGCGCCAATCAAAAGACATAGGCTAGTAGAATGGATTAAAAAAAAACATCCAACAATATGCTGCCTACAGGAGACTCATCTGATAGGAAAAGACATACACAGACTTGTTGAGAGCCACAGCCAAAGGGGCCCAGCAAAATTCCAGCTGCCAGCAAACTTCCAGCTGCCGGCTGATGATTGGCTCACAGCAGCCCCAGCAACATCTAGCTGATTGGCTCCTCTGCGGTGATGTTCATTGGGCTGTTTCCCCGCCCTTCAGACTGCCAGGTGATGATTGGTTCACAGCGGCCCCAGCAACATCTAGCTGATTGGCTCCTCTGCGGTGATGTTCATTGGGCTGTTTCCCTGCCCTTCAGACTGCCAGCTGATGATTGGCTCACAGAGGCCCCAGCAACATCTAGCTGATTGGCTCTTCCACGGAGCTGCTCATTGGGGGACTTCTTTGGCTCCGCCCACACAACCCAGCCAATCGGCCTCAAGAACAGGAGGATTGTGGGAGGTGGTGAGGGTTGTGTGGGGGTGAGAGGCTTGGGGAAGCCGGTGGTGGCAGTTGGGCTCTGAGGGTTTTTTCCTGAGGAGCTGTTTTGTTTGGCGTTTGTAGTTCTAAAAATAAAGTTAGTTTCTTTTGACAAGTGGCTCCTGAATTGTGCCCAGCCAGACTGCGGCATTTGGTGGCCCGCACGGGGAGCGACTGAGGGTAAGTAAACTGCTCGCCCCTGAGGGCAGGGCGAGAGGATGGGTAGCCATTCTAAGATTCCTCTTTTGTTTTGCTTCATTTTTGTTTTAACTTGCCTGTCCCTGGAGATGAGTGAGACGGAAGAAAAACCGCTCACATCTGAGGAAAAACTATTTGCGTCTGAGGAACAGATAGGGAGAAAGGACGGATAAACATTTCAGGAGGATAGAAAGGCTGATATAATGATTTTCTGTGGTTCCAATTTTATTTCATACTGTCTCGGTTTTGTTTGGTGTTATCTTGTTGGTTTGTATTATAGTAGAACTACGGGAACAGAAATTAGTAAAAAACAAACCGAAAGACTGTTAAGTAAATTGTTAGAGGAAGGAGGCATCTCAGTAAAATCAAGAACAGTTAGGGCATACGTTGATACAATACAACAATGTAGCCCATGGCTTTTTAAGGAGGAGTTGTTAGATATATCACAATGGGACCATCATGGTGAAGATTTAAAAAGAATAGAAAAG
Organism: Spermophilus citellus; assembly: GCF_964194105.1. NCBI lineage: Eukaryota > Metazoa > Chordata > Mammalia > Rodentia > Sciuridae > Spermophilus > Spermophilus citellus. Next base: position 79,276,829 of record NC_138190.1, read on the forward strand.
AACAACCCAGGGACTCTGCCAGTTGGCACATTGCCATTGTGGACACTCGTATCTGGTTTGCTTAGTCCAAAGCCTTCAATTCAGACAAAGGTAGAGGAAGAAGAAGACATATTGATTCAAGTAAAAGAGAAGGTCTCTCAAGTTAGTCAGAAAGAGGAAAAGATTCAAGTAAAAGAGAAGGTCTTTCAAGCTAGTGAGACAGAGGAAGGAAGTTTAGAGCAGAAAAAGCCATCGGGGAAAAGTTACAACAGGATACTGCTAATAACACCTTTCTATCAGAGAGCATAAGTGTCCAACCAACAGCACCACCTCTACAGGAGACTGCTATTAACAGCATTCTAACACCAGAGGACATAAGTGTCCAATCAACAGCACCACCTCCATATGCTAGGAGACTCCCAACCCCTGCAGTTGGTAGTTGGGATCCTGAGACAGGATCTCAAGTATGCCCTGTATTTGAGGTAGGAGGGCAGCGAATTTACCATGGTTTAAATTACAAACAGTGAAGGAGCTAAAAGAGGCTGTAACAACCTATGGTCATCAAGCATCCTTCACTGTGAGCTTGGTCGAATCCATTACCAACTTAAACATGACGCCAGCAGATTGGGCTAATATCTGTAAAGCTGTGCTAAATGGAGGACAATACCTGTTATGGAAGGTTGCCAATGAGGAATTTTGCAAGGAGACGGCTAGGCGAAATGCAGCAGCTGGTTATTCTCAGAGAAATCTAGATATGTTGTTAGGAAAGGGACCTTATGAGGATCGGCAGCAACAAATTGCATATGATCCTGGTGTATACTCACAAATTGCTGTAGATGCAGTTAAGGCATGGAAGACTTTACAAGGACATGGAGGTTTACAAGGTCAATTATCTAAGATAATACAAGGAGCTAATGAACCTTACGCTGAATTTGTAGATAGGCTTATTCAAACAGCTACCAGAGTTTTTGGGAATACAGAACAAGCAATGCCATTAATAAAACAACTGGCTTATGACCAAGCGAATCGTTGGTGCAGAGATATCATTAGACCATGGAAACAGGAAGATTTAAACACATATATTAAATTATGTAGAGACATTAATGAACAAGAGCAAGTCATGGCAGCTGCAGTAAAACAGGCTTTAGATGCCACAGACATTAATGAACAAGGGCAAATTGTGGCAGCTGCACTAAAACAGGCTTTATATACCAGGCCAAGAACATGCTACAATTCTCAACAAACAGGACATTTTAAAAGGAATTGCCCCATAGGAGGAGGGTTTAACAAAACTAGGTATCAAAGGAGTAGAATACCGGGTATTTGCCCACGATGCCGTAGAGGGAGCCATTGGGCTAATGAATGCCATTCTCAAACCACCATAGAGGGTATTCCATTACATTGGGCTAATGAATGCCGTTCTCAAACCACCATAGAGGGTACTCCATTATCAAAAAACGAACAAGGACAAGGTGTTTATCCACAATATCGTGGACAAAGGCATCAGGCTCCGTTGCCAAAAAATGGACAGGGGGCCCCAATGATCTGGGGCCCCAAACCACAAATATACGGAGCACTGGAGGAACCCAGCAACCCCATCAGGGTAGTGCCCAGGACACATTGTCCATCAGATCCCTCATCAGACAAACCAGAGGGAGCACAGGGTTGGACATCTGCGCCTCCGCCAGATCAGTAGTAACTCCAGAGATGGGAGTTCAAATCATTCCCACAGGGGTAAAAGGACCTCTTCCCAAAGGAACAGTAGGCTTATTATTGGGACGCAGCTCTTCTACTCTAAAAGGACTTTTGATAAGTCCTGGGGTAATTGATCCCGATTATGAAGGTGAAATAAAATTTATAGCCAGTTCTCCAAAGGGTATATCAATAATTTCACCAGGAGATAGAATAGCACAGTTACTAATAATACCAAGCCTACATGATAAATTTTGCAGTCATGCTGTAGAAAGAGGTTCCAAGGGATTAGGCTCCACAGGTGTAGATTGGGCTATGCTTTCTTTAAATTTAGATTCTCGCCCCATGCTAAAACTAAATATTCAAGGACATGAATTTAATGGGCTACTGGATACAGGTGCAGACCTTAGCATCATCTCTCGTCAAGAATGGCCAAAACATTGGCCATTACAACAAGCCACTCAAACGCTTCGAGGCCTAGGAGTGGCAACTAATCCCGATAGAAGCGCAATGGTATTAGATTGGAAGGATCCTGAAGGATGTGAAGGAACTATACAGCCATATGTATTGGATCATCTTCCCGTAAATTTATGGGGACGAGATGTCTTAGATCAATTAGGTTTGACATTAACAAATAACACCAATCAAAATGCACCCACTATTATGGCTAGACAAGGTTTTAGGAAAGGAAAAAGATTAGAAAAACAAGAACAAGGTATAGCAGCACCAATACAAATAGATCAAGGAACAGACAGACATGGGTTGGATTTTCACAAAGAGCCACTGAGACAATAAAAATTACATGGAAATCAGAAAGACCAGTATGGGTTCCTCAGTGGCCCTTGACTAAAGAAAAGATACAAGTAGCCCATGATCTGGTCAAACAACAATTAGCGGAAGGACATATACAACCTTCTGTATCTCCCCATAATACTCCCATTTTTGTCATCAAAAAGAAATCTGGTAAATGGAGATTATTGCAAGACTTAAGAGCCATTAATAATGAAATGGTCATTATGGGACCTGGTCAATCGGGGATTCTTCAATTGTCTGCTTTGCCAAAACTTGGTATGTTTTAGTTATAGATATTAAAGATTGTTTTTTTTTCAATTCCAATTCATCCTGAGGATAGTCCATGTTTTGCATTTACTATCCCTGCACTAAATCATGAAGGTCCTGATCAGAGATATGAATGGAAAGTACTCCCTCAAGGGATGGCTAACAGCCCAACTATGTGTCAAATTTATGTTAACAAAGTAACCCAGCCACTTAGAAATCAAAATCCTGAACTACAAATATTTCACTATATGGATGATGTATTATTAGCACACAAAGCTAAAAACACATTGCTAGAATGTTATGCCACATTTAAAAATTTATTAAAAAATTATAATCTAGAGATAGCAATAGATAAAGTACAATTAAATTTTCCAATTAATTATTTAGGAGTTCTATTATCCTCAACCATGGTCCGTCCACGAAAAATTCAAATACGAGTAGATCAACTCAAATCACTTAATGACTTTCAAAAGTTATTAGGAGACATAAATTGGATAAGGCCTTATCTAGGTATTCCAACAGGAGGATTAGGACCTTTATTTGATATCTTAAAAGGTCCATCAGATCCAAATTCACCCCGAATGTTAACGCCTGAAGCAAGAAAGGCATTAAAAATCATTGAAACATATATGCAAAATATGCATTTGGATAGAATTGATATAAGTTTGCCTTTATTATTTATTGTACTACCAACAAAAAATATTCCTACAGGAGTATTTTGGCAAGAAGGTCCATTATTATGGATACATTTATCTTATTCTCCTAACACTATTCTTACTAGGTATCCTGAGGCTGTAGGACAATTAATACTCAAAGGAATAAAAATAGCAAAGGGAGTATTTGAAATTTCTCCCAATAAAATTATTACTCCATATACTATGAATCAAATTGATGAATTAGCTAATGAGTTAAATACTGGGACAATAATCATGTGCAAATCTAATGTTTCATTTGATAACCACTTACCATCTAATCCTTTATTTTCTTTTTGGTCATTGCATCCTGTAATTTTTCCAAAAATGACAAGAAAAACACCTATCATGAATGCTCCAAATATATTCACTGATGGGTCAAATAATGGTACAGCAGCAATAGTTACACCTGATCAAACTTTTACATTTTTAGTACCCAAACAATCAGCTCAAAAGGTAGAGCTTCATGCAGTATTACAAGCTTTTGTGATGTTTAAAGATTCTGTATTTAATTTAATTTCTGATAGTCAGTATATAGTTAATGCTATAGTATCCCTTGAAGATGCTGGTAGGATTTCCCCTTCTTCTACTGTTTTCTCTTTGTTTTCCACTATACAAAGTTTAATCTGGGACAGAAAAGATCCATTCTTTATAGGACATATCAGGGCACATACAGGATTGCCTGGAGCCCTTAGTTTGGGCAATGATTTAGCAGATAAAACTACACATGACATACATATTTTCTCTACACTAGAAGAAGCTATAAATTTTCATAAAAGGTTCCATGTCAATGCTAATACTTTACAAAAGCGTTTTAAAATAACTAAGGAACAAGCTAGACAAATAATAAAACAATGTCAAAATTGTGTGACCTTTTTACCACAAGTTAATCTTGGAGTCAATCCTAGAGGATTGATACCTAACCATATTTGGCAGATGGACGTCACACACTTGCCAGAATTTGGAAAATTAAAATACTTGCATGTTACAGTTGATACTTCTTCTGGATTTTTGATGGGCTCCCTTCATGCCGGAGAAAAAACTAAAGATGTTATAGCTCATTGCTTACAAAATTTTGCCACTGTGGGCATTCCAAAACAGTTAAAAACAGATAATGCCCCTGGTTATACTTCTACCTCTGTTAAACAATTTTGCTCATCATTTGGCATTACTCATATAACAGGAATCCCATACAATCCACAGGGACAAGGCATAGTTGAAAGAGCTCATCAAACGATTAAAATGTACTTATTAAAGCAAAAAGACGGAATTGGGAAGGGGTATATATTCCCCAAAGATAAACTTAAAATAACCCTTTTTACTCTAAACTTTTTAAATTTGGATTCATCAGGACTTAGTGCTGCAGAAAGGCATATGTGTCCAAAAAATGTACATAAGCCCAAGGTACTTTGGAAAGATATTCTAACAGGACAATGGAAAGGTCCTGACCCAGTAATTGTCTGGAGTCGGGGGTCTGTTTGTGTGTTTCCACAGGAAGAACAGCAGCCGATTTGGATTCCGGAGAGATTAACTAAAGTCCTGACCCAGTGATTGTCTGGAGTCGGGGGCCTGTTTGTGTATTTCCACAGGGAGAACAGCAGCCGATTTGGATTCCAGAGATTAACTAAAGCGATTTGTACAGAACAAAAAGAAGATGATTTGGCTCAAATCCATAACAGCTGATATCCAAAACTCCAATTTGGCTATCCTTACATCTGCGACAGAACCAGGATGCTTTTTTCAATATCTATTTTATTATTGCCCTTTCCCATATCATGAAGTTCTATTTTGTTTTTTGAGCTCATACAGACCTAGGTTAATGTTTTGCTGATCAGTTCTATTTTTTTTTTACTATAGAGTTTTTAAACATTGCAATGGAGATTTCACCTGTAAAAAGTTATAAGGCCTTTACTATTATTTTATGTGTTATATGTATTATATTATGTGTGCACACTTGTGTTTTGTGTTATATGTTTGAATGTACGTATGTCCATATATCATATATGATGAGCGCTCATGAAAAAATGGATCCAAATATTTTTTTTTTATTCACGTGATTTAAATGGTTTAATTTAAATTGGGTAAATAACTATTAAGAATTGTTTTAATATGTAAACAAAAAAGGAGGTTAACAGATCTGTTTGTTTACTTTCACCTTTCCTTTTCATTATATTTAATAATTCTCTTCAAGGTAATGTAAATTGTTAAGAAAATTGTTTTCTTTTAGTGTCTTCTGGAATATTACACAATTTTTTCTTTAGCCATTATTGCCAGAATTCCTATCTTCATCCCAGTGCTGGTGAAGACAATGTAAATTGTTAAGAAAATTGTTTTCTTTTAGTGCCTTCTGGAATGTTACATAATTTTTTCTTTAGCCATTATTGCCAGAATTCCTATCTTCATCCCAGTGCCAGTGAAGACAATGTAAATTGTTAAGAAAATTGTTTTCTTTTAGTGCCTTCTGGAATGTTACATAATTTTTTCTTTAGCCATTATTGCCAGAATTCCTATCTTCATCCCAGTGCCAGTGAAGACAAAGATAAAACTAATCTACAGCTTCTGCAATAGCCATCACTGAACTGCTTGCAGAACTTGCCTAGACTATGTGCAGAACTTGCAGAACTTGCCTAGACTTGCCTAGACTATGCATTGTGAACTATCTGTTGGTGCAGCAACTTGTGGTAGTGTTGGGGTATTTTTGCTGATGATGTCATTGGTGGTACAATTTTTCCAACAAGAGCCATTAGTTGGCTTGGTATATCTTCCTCCCTTCTGCTTGTCATGACGAAGACCTCTCCACAGGTGTGGCTGTATACTGGACCGGTAGTCAATGACGGGTAAGATCCAATTACAATGGTACCAACCTAAGACAGGAGGCTGACGCCCTGAGGTCAGCTCATCCGAAGACGGGTAAGGACCATATGTAGTATTGGACAACCTAAGGCAGGCACGGTCCCCAAGCCACATGCTTGTTGTTTAAACAGAGAGGGGGAGATGTTGAGAGCCACAGTCAAAGGGGCCCCAGCAAACTTCCAGCTGCCAGCAAACTTCCAGCTACCAGCTGATGATTGGCTCACAGCAGCCCCAGCAACATCTAGCTGATTGGCTCCTCTGCAGTGATGTTCATTGGGCTGTTTCTCTGCCCTTCAGACTGCCAGCTGATGATTGGCTCACAGTGGCCCCAGCAACATCTAGCTGATTGGCTCCTCCACGGAGCTGCTCATTGGGGGACTTCTTTGGCTCCGCCCACATGACCCAGCCAATCAGCCTCAAGAGCAGGAGGATTGTGGGAGGTGGTGAGGTTTGTGTGGGGGTGAGAGGCTTGTGGGAAGCCGGTGGTGGCAGGTGGGCTCTGAGGGTTTTTTCCTGAGGAGCTGTTTTGTTTGGCATTTGTAGTTCTAAAAATAAAGTTAGTTTCTTTTGACAAGTGGCTCCTGAATTGTGCCCAGCCAGACTGCGGCAGCAACCTAGCAATGTATACATGATTTACATTCACAAAGCCATTATGTTTTGAAATCAGGTGATTTTAAGAAGTTATTATAAGTAGAAAAACTAGTCTTACTTGTGGTGTTGTTAGGGTTGTAGTGGTACTCATTTTATCTTCCATTTGCTGTGCTTGAACATCCAGGATTTCAAATGGTGTTCAAATTTGTCCATCAAGGCAAAAATCTATAAAAATATGGTCATAGGAAACCTCACACTGAAAAGATGCTATCTGAACATCAAATAATTCTCCCCTCCAGCTTTTTTTTTCACTTTTTCAAGGTTCATACTTCTCAGTGTTGCATCCATAGATTTAACAACCCCTAAAATGGACTTTGTTACCGACTTGGGGTATAAAAACAGATTTAGCATCCTATAAGCAATGTAAACATTTTTATAGTTTCTTAAACATATTATTTATAAATTAACTTGTTTGCCTTGTCCTTAAAAGTAAAAATATATTATATATTGTGATCTAGTCACTGGCTATCTAATAGCTTAGATGCTTCTACTCATTAGAAGACAACTCATTCGATTTTTATTCAAAAATCCACAATTAGAATCATTTTCCTTACTAAGTACTTAGACATTACTCCTGCCATGAAGGACTTTATCAGCACCCTATTACAAAACCTCGCAAAAAGTTTAGACTTCTGACAACTCTTACTACTCTCATTAATCTTAAATCCAGAGATGTTTACATATAGTAAGTCTTACCTTGTCCATTGTTAGTACAGTTTGAATTATGCTTCCACTGCATCAATCCTAGTGCTCATTCTCAAAAAATTAATTGCTTGGTTTTTGTGATAGATTGAATTTTCAGCATGAATTCTGGATTGCCTTTATGAAGGACTTGTTTTAAACACACCAAAGAGGTAATGTTGAAGAAGGAACAAAAGTAACTCTTTGTAAAGAAAAAGAACAAAAGTACAAATATTTTAAAAAGACCAAAATGACACCAAATTAATCAGGAAAGGTTTTTACAAATATTTTTTTAAGAAAAAATATACCCTAAACTAAAGTATTAAAAGAACAATTTGTATTTCAATTTTTTAGTCTTTGAAAATATGTGTTGATTAGGCTTGAGAAATTGGAAACTGAAGAAATATAAATTTTTTTTAAATTACCTTAAATCATATATCTGAGCCATTATCACTATTAATATTTTAGTGTACAGTATTCCCAGAATATAAATATTTATAACAATATAATTAAATTAGACAAGTACATACATAAAGCATACTGTATTGGAAACTTGTTTTCTAATCTACATCATTATTTCTAATGTCTGCATCATAGAGTTGTATCACTAATCAGGGATATTGTACATGGTACAAATATTACTGATGCTACATTTCTTGATGATACACAGGCATAAGTATTTTTAATTCACTTTAGTTATGATATAACACCAGGAAACACCTTGACACAATCACAAAGGCAGGGAACCCAACACACTCTGATTCAATTCCTAATATGCTTCCCCTAGGCCCCTCGCTCCTCTCCATGAATCCCACTTCAATTCATTTTTTAAATTAGTGTCTGGTGGATACAGTCGATGCCAGGACCCATTGTGCCACATCCATGCATGCACAGAAAAAAGTTTTGACATATTTGTTCCACTATTGTGTCCCTTTTCCATCCCTTCTTCCTCTTCAATCCCCTTCATCTACACTACTGATCTTTCCTATATTTTAATGAGATTCCCTCTTTCCTCTTTTTTCCCATGTTTCTTTTGAAATCACCCTCCCATATTTTGGATTAGCTTCTACATATCAGAGAAAGCATCCAAACTTTGACTTTTAGAACTGGCTTATTTCACTTATGCATTTACTACATGTTTGTAAAAAAGATGTAACTACCATAAATCCATGATTTTCCTGGTATAACAGATTAGGTCAAGGCTAAAGCTTAAAAACTCAAGTTAAAGAAAAATATTACACAAAGTGTTCAGAAGGTCCTCCAATACAGCAAAATGAAGGTGGTACAGAAGTGACTGAAAATTGAGAACAATGATAAGATCCCTGAGAACAAGGATGAGATCCCAGGATATCTGTTTCCAACACTACAATAATAAAAGAACAATTCAATAATTATACCTGTGCATCTAACTTTACACATTTTTCAAGTATTTTCATAAATTCCCAGATGCAGAATTACTGGATGAAGCTATGTATGATTTTAGTTGTCTTCCTCAGAATGCTGATAAAAAATTTCCATTTCTGGGCTGGGTTTGTGGCTCAGTGATAGAGTGCTTGCCTCACATATATGAGGAACTGGATTCAATACTCAGCACCACATAAAAATAAATAAATAAATTAAAAGTATTCTGCCCATCTACAACTAAAAAAAAAAATAAAGACTTGTGGCCAGGTATAGCTAAACAAAAAATTTTTAAAATTTACATTTCCTCCAGCAGTTTAAAAGAGATCCTGATTTCTACAAATAAATGCATCCAGATAGGATATTAATATTATTATATTCTATGATAAACTGAGAGATAAAATGTGATTATTTTAATGCATTTCTTTGACTAAAAGTAATGTTGAACATTTATAAATATTTAATATCTATTTGTATTTCTTCTCTTATGAGGTACTTCAGTATTTTTATCTTTGGGGCCTTTTTCTAATTGATTTGCAAGAACTTGATATTTATTTTTTTATTTATTTTTTAAGTTACTGTTCTTTTTTATTAAGAATTAATATTTTTTTGGCTATATATGCTACAATAGTAAAATTATGAAAATTTTCTTTCTTTCTTCACTCCTTCCTTCCTTATCTTCTTTTCTTTTCTTTGTGCTGGGGACAAGTCCTAGGGTCTCACACATTTGTCATTCATAGCTACTTAAGATTCTATACACTTGTGTATTTAATTATTCCAAAAAATCATTGACATTATATAAGCAAACAAAGAATAATTAGATGTAATTAATCTGTTAGGAAACACTGGATAAAATAGTTATTTTTAATTGTGAAGAATCTTATTATTGTATTCAGAAAAATAAAGTATTAAAACAAATAATGGCAATGTGTCTTCAATAAATAATTATTCAGTATTATTTTGTAAAGCACCATTTGATTGGTATATATGAGTTGGGAATCTCTAGTATCAAGTATAAGAATTTTATTAACATAAATGTTTATAGAATGTGGAGTGCTTTTGAGACACAGGAAAATTGTCCTTTTCAATACTCAAGAAAATTCCCAGTATACACCAAGGTGAAGACCCTGATCAACATCTCTACCCCTAATTTGTGCATTTGCAAAGAAGTTCTATGCTCAATGATAGTTATATATATCATATATATATGATGTTATATATTTATTTTATTATTTTTTATTGGTTGTTCAAAACATTACAAAGGTCATGACATATCATCTTTCATACATTTGATTCAAGTGAGTTATGAACTCCCATTTTTACCCGAAATACAAATTGCAGAATCACATCGGTTACACATCCACATTTTTACATAATGCCATATTAGTGACTGTTATATTCTTCTGCCTTTCCTATCCCCTACTATCCCTCCTCCCCTCTTCTCCCATCTTCCCTCTCTACCTCATCTGTTGTTGTTCAGTTCTCTCCCTTGTCCCCGCCCCCCACTTTCCCCTCACAACCGCTTACATGTGATTTCGTATAACGAAGAACTTGATATTTAAATCATTAAGTATTTGTTACATGTGATGCAGCCTGTTCTAGATTGGTTGACCTTTTTGTGATTATTTCTCTTATACTCAGATATTCCCTTTATGTTTTTTATTATGTTGAGGACATCCTTCTCTAACTTATTGTCACTTATTATGGTATTTAAATGGTTTTCCTTCTTACATTTAAATATTTATAAAATTTGGTTGTTATTTGGTGAAAAGTATCCATTGTTTGTCAACAATAATATACTTTAATAAAATAATAAAATGCTTCATTTGCATTCCATCCTTCAATATATTCAAGTATTTTATTTTATTTGGTACTTCTTGTGTTAATTTTAGATAGTTTTAAAAATACAACAAAATGAATGCATGAAGAATACAGTATTCAAGTATAAAAGAGTACATAATAAATAAATAAAACAGGCCTTTTCCTAACCTCAGTCACTCTGTCTCAGATCATAGATTAAACTGTCTTAGCATAGACATACTCATTTATTTAAAGTATTTACTGAGCATCTTACAAATGAAAGACACTTGGGACTCAGTAGTGAGCACCAAACACAAAAACACCTGTTCTTATAGAGCATACATTCCAGTTAGAGTCTGAGAATGAATAAGATAATTAAAATACAATATTAAATAGTGGAAGGTGCTAGGGAGAAAAAAACAGAGCAGGGAATGGGGATAAGAAGATATAGGAAAGTGGTTGTTGAAATTTGAAAGGTTGGCATAACAGCTTACTGTGAAGATGACATCTGAGTGAACACCTAAAAATTTTGTCTCTATTTTTCTAAGGAAAACAGAAAGCTAGTTATGTGGATATTCAGTAGAAAAGACCATATGCAACATGTCACTTACATTGCAAGTGAGTCAATGTTTCTGAAGCAGAGTGCATGAGGGGTAAAATAAGAAATGTAGTTAGGGTTTATAAGCCATTTTAAGGATTCTGGCTTTTAACTGGAGATGGGAGACCAAAACACAATTCTGAGGATAGTCCACGTTATAATGGTACCAACCTAAGACAGGAGGCTGACGCCCTGAGGTCAGCTCATCCGAAGACGGGTAAGGACCATATGTAGTATTGGACAACCTAAGGCAGGCACGGTCCCCAAGCCACATGCTTGTTGTTTAAACAGAGAGGAGGAGATGTTGAGAGCCACAGCCAAAGGGGCCCCAGCATCCCTTTATGTTCAAAACATTAGAAAAACTAGGGATAACAGGAACTTACCTCAACATTGTAAAAGCTATATATGCTAAGCCTTAGGCTAGCATCATTCTAAATGGAAAAAAAAAAAAACTGAAGGCATTCCTTCTAAAATCTAGAGCAAGACAGGGATGCCCTCTCTCATCACTTCTATTCAATATAGTTCTTGAAATACTGGCCAGAACAATTAGACAGACAAAAGAAATTAAAGACATAAAAATAGGAAAAGAAGAACTTAAATTATCACTATTTGCGGATGATATGATTTTATACCTAGAATACCCAAAAGGGTCTACAAAGAAACTACAAGAGCTAATAAATGAATTCAGCAAAGTGGCAGGATATAAAATCAACACGCATAAATCAAAGGCATTCCTGTACATCAGCGACAAATCTTCTGAACTGGAAATGAGGAAAACCACCCCATTCACAATATCCTCAAAAAAAATAAAATAATTGGGAATCAACCTAACAAAAGAGGTGAAAGATTTATACAATGAAAACTACAGAACCCTAAATAGAGAAATAGAAGAAGATCTTAGAAGATGGAAAAATATACCCTGTTCATGGATAGGCAGAACTAACATCATCAAAATGGCGATATTACCAAAAGTTGTCTATAGGTTCAATGCAATGCCAATCAAAATCCCAATGACATTTCTTATAGAAATAGATAAAGCAATCATGAAATTCATATGGAAAAATAAAAGACCCAGAATAGCAAAAGCAATTCTAAGCAGGAAGTGTGAATCAGGAGGTGTAGCGATACCAGATTTCAAACTGTACTACAGAGCAATAGTAACAAAAACAGCATGGTACTGGTACCAAAACAGGCGGGTGACCAATGGTATAGAATAGAGGACACAGAGACCAATCCACAAAATTACAACTATCTTAGATTCAATAAAGGGGCTAAAAGCATGCAATGGAGGAAGGATAGCATCTTCAACAAATGGTGCTGGGAAAACTGGAAATCCATATGCAACAAAATGAAACTGAATCCCCTCCTCTCACCATGCACAAAAGTTAACTCAAAATGGATCAAGGACCTTGATATCAAATCAGAGACTATTCATCTGATAGAAGAAAAGGTTGGCTCCGATCTACATTTTGTGGGGTCGGGCTACAAATTCCTTAATAGGACACCCATAGCACAAGAGTTAATAACTAGAATCAACAAATGGGACTTACTTAAACTAAAAAGTTTTTTTCTCAGCAAGAGAAACAATAAGAGAGGTAAACAGGGAGCCTACATCATGGGAACAAATGTTTACTCTTCACACTTCAGATAGAGCCCTAATATCCAGAGTATACAAAGAACTCAAAAAATTAGACAATAAGATAACAAATAACCCAATCAACAAATGGTCCAAAGACCTGAACAGACACTTCTCAGAGGAGGACATACAATCAATCAACAAGTACATGAAAAAAATGCTCACCATTTCTAGCAGTCAGAGAAATGCAAATCAAAACCACCCTAAGATACCATCTCACTCCAGTAAGATTGGCAGCCATTATGAAGTCAAACAACAACAAGTGCTGGTGAGGATGTGGAAAAAAGGGTACTCTTGTACATTGCTGGTGGGACTGCCAATTGGTGCGGCCAATATGGAAAGCAGTATGGAGATTCCTGGGAAAGCTGGGAATGGAACCACCATTTGACCCTGCTATTGCCCTTCTCGGACCATTCCCTGAAGACCTTAAAAGAGCGTACTACAGGGATAATGCCACATCGATGTTCATAGCAGCACAATTCACAATAGCTAGACTGTGGAACCAACCCAGATGCCCCTCAATAGATGAATGGATAAAAAAAATGTGGCATTTATATACAATGGAGTACTACACAGCACTAAAAAATGACAAAATCATGGAATTTGCAGGGAAATGGATGGCATTAGAGCAGATTATGCTAAGTGAAGCTAGCCAATCCCTAAAAAACAAATGCCAAATGTCTTCTTTGATATAATGAGAGCAACCAAGAACATAGCAGGGAGGAAGAGCAGGAAGAAAAGACTAACATTAAATAGAGTCATGAAGTGGGAGGGAAAGGAAGAGAAAAGGGAAATTCCATGGAAATGTAAGGAGACCTTCATTGTTATATAAAATTACATATAAGAGGTTGTGAGGGGAATGGGAAAAAATAAGGTGAGAAATGAATTACAGTAGATGGGGTAGAGAGAGAAGATGGGAGGGGAGGGGAGGGGGGATAGTAGAGGATAGGAAAGGTAGTAGAATACAACAGTTACTATTATGGCATTATGTGAAAATGTGGATGTGTAACCGATGTGATTCTGCAATCTTTGTAATGTTTTGAATAACCAATAAAAAATAATTAAAAAAGTAAACAAACAAAACTGGTATGAACCTTAATCCAATATGACTGGTGTACCTACAACAACAACAACAACAACAACAACAAGAAAAAAGACATTCTCACGTACTACATTACTCCACATAAGATATTTTTAAAGCTGAAGTTCAGGTTCACTTTTTTTAATATTTATTTTTTAATTGTAGTTGGACACAATAACTTTATTTTATTTATTTATTTTTATGTTGTGCTGAGGATTGAACCCAGGGCCTCACATGTGCTAGGCAAGCACTCTACTGCTGAGCCACAATTCCAGCCCCCAGGTTCACTTTTTAAATGCCTAAATTATATTTTCTTACATAAATTTTAAAAGTGATTTACATTTTTCTTTTGCATAATCTATAAAATAATACATTTTACTGATCATTGAGGATCCATATGACAGCTTTAAATAACTGCTGTTTGATGTAAAGTATAACTTTATTTCCTCTAGTGATGCCACTTTTACTGTTTGCATATTTCCATCTTGCAGTTTTCTAATATTAATATACCTAGACCTAATAAATCAGAAAAGATATTATTACTTGGAATAAAAATTCAGTAAGTTGTGATATACATGATGAGTGGGTACACAGTTCATATAGTTAGCTAGAGAGGAAACTAGGGCAATATCCTATTATTTCTCAGTCATTATCTTTTTAATACCTGATATTGCCAGAAAAATTTAAAAAATATAAATCAAACATATATCTCTTTTAATAGGGAATATCTATGAACCATACTTCTCTTCTTGAGAATCTAGGCTAGGATGTTGTATAATATGATTGCTTAAATTAATATTTTTACAACTCTTTTAAAGCAAAATATCAAGCACAGTATTAACTTATGAAAAAGTAGCTCTAGATTACCCCTAGGATTCCAGTAAGTGAATTACACCATAGGTTCTAGAAGCCCTGTGGAAAGTGAACACAAGAGATTCTGAAAATCAGTATAATTCCTTTACTTTATTCTTATAAGTTCTTTGGCTTTCTTAGCTTTAATTTCCTCTTTTATAAAGTGGAGATAATACAATTTGTCTTCCATTGTTTCTTTGAGAATTTGAAATAATGTTTGTATAATCCACAACATAAAGTCTGGCATATAGTAATCTTCAATAAATAGCTAGTATAATTATTTCCTCATGGTTTTGCTAAATTACGTATCTTAATTGAGCAATCTTGCTAGTAAGGATGACAAGCATTTAAATTTGTCTTTAAAGCATTCTATACAACTGATTTGTAACTACAGTGCTGATAGGCAAGGGATGGAAATTAGCTGTCTTTTAAGAGTACTGGCTTAAACTTAAATAAGAACCAAGATTCAATAGATTCTTTGTGTATATAGAAAGAAGCCTTCCTTTAAGATAGAATTGAATTTATTCTGTTTCTAAAGAAAAAAAAAATGATAGTCAGGAGTAAATTATACAAATATAGTGGGGAAGAAACTATTTCATTCAAGTACCAACAACAGGGTTATGCAATCCTCTAGATTCATAAAAGAGTAGAGGTTATGAAAAACGGAAGGAAAAGGGAGGAAATAAAATTGTCCCATGATTAGCTTTCCCAGAATAAATTAGTAGTACCAATACAATAAAGTACTTATCCATATATTTGATGGAAAGTGACACTATATATCCAACTTTCCCCTTTTTGAACTCCCCAGCATCTTGATCGATCCTTGTGTGATTCAGGGAAGTAGTCTGTGAAATTAAAGAATTACTGTTCATTCAGATCATCAAAATTGAATAGAATGGCTGGGGTGTGGCTCAGCGGTAGAGTGCTCACAGGGCAAGTGCAAGGCCCTGGGTTTGATCTTCAGCAGCACATAAAAATAAATAAACAAAATAAAGGTATTATGTCCAACTACAACTAAAAAATAAATATTTTTGAAAAAATTGAATAGAGCAATAGAAATCATTTGTCAAGCCCCCTCATTTTAACTGACACCTAGAAATAGATAACTGAAGAATAATTGCTGAACACAAGAGCAAGGAAGCACTTATTTAAATTAGGATGTACTATATTACATTTCTATTTATCCCCACCTATGAGTATTCTGGCTCCACTAGAATAAAAGCTCCTCAAGTTTTGAAACAGAACTTATAACTTTCCGTGATCCATAGCCTTAATAATTACCTATTAATAAAGGTAATTCACCCATCTTGTGCCCAGTATAGACCCAATTCAATGTAAAGAAATAAGGAAATGAAGATAAAGACATTATCTTCTAGGAATTCAGTGTAATGAAAGAGATAAGTAAACATGATTACAACAATAATGGGGAGGTTGGGATGGAGGGGGAAAAAAAGACATGGGGAAAAGAACAGAGTAGAAGCTGGTAGGAAAAAGTACTTTTAGATTCCTAGGTTTGACAGTGATGATAAAGGACTAGTCAGGACAGAAGGTTTTCTGTAAAGGAATCACACTTGACTAATTTTAACAATAAAAATGAATTATGAGTTTACTAGAAGAAGAGTAATAATGTAGAGAAAAGCAAGCAGCAGCATGGACTAGGGAAGTATCTCATATTTTCTATTATTGTTTCACTTCTGTAGTTAACTCTAGTCTCTCTACACCCTTTATAACTATTGCTAGTAAATGCTTGTAAAATACCTACATGAATATGTCACAACAAATAAATTTGGCCATTTGATCAATTTCTTTAAAGTAAGATTTGCCAAAACCCACAGACAAATTCAGCGTGTTTAATTGTCCAAAGACAGAAGTTAAAATTAACATGTAACTGAATTATGTTGGCATAATTAACCTTATACAGTAGAACAATGAAATTTTTGCATTTTATTAAGGTAATTAATACATGTTCTTTAAGTTTCAATTAAAGTTATTTATGGAAGACAAGTTTAGGTCCATATGTCATTCTAGTCTTCTATAGTCCAAAGAAAAGGTCTGGAATTCACATAGATGAACTAAGAAAAGTAATTACAGCCAAATGGTATGAGTCAAAACTTCTCACTTCATCTGATAGTCTGAAGGGCAGTTGCTTTTCTTCAGGTAGTATTCTTGAGATGGTACTATAGTACCATTAACTCTAATTATAGTCAGGCATAGTTTTAATTTTCTTTGGGTACTGGAGACTGAACCATCCGCTTTACCAGCGGTTTTTTTTATAGTTTATTAGAGACAGGGTCTCGCTAAGTTGCTGAGGCTAGCTTTGAACTCACATTCCTTCTGCCCTAGCCTCCCTAGCTGCTAGGATTATAGGGTTGCACCACTATGCTGATAGGCATACATTTTTAATTAAAGAAAATTAGCAACCAGTTTTCTTATTATTGGAAATCACCAACCTACATTATTAGAGAACAAAAACAATTTTAGAGTTTTTAGCTGCAATCCCTCCAAATGTTCTGGGTGAAAAGATAATATAAGTTATTTCCTTATACTAAACAACATTTTGAAAACTTTACAACTAGGCAGACCCTTTCATTTCACTATAATTTCACAACTTTATAAGGATGGCATTTCTGTTATTATGATGTACATAGACTCCACATTGAATGATGAAGGATATATGACTTGCCCTGACAGGTTTTGTAACAGAAACTGGTATTAAATATTGATCTTCTGACAGATAATCTGATGTTCTTCCCTTATGATACTTGTACAACTACATTGTTTTTGTTGTGTTTAAACTGCAGTGATAAAGTGGTCCCTTTTAAATCATCTACTCTGTCATTATATGACCTTTTGTACCCCTCTTAAGGGTTCACATTTTATTCCATTTTACTCAGTACTGAACATTATATCAAATTAGCAATATTCTCAGCATGACATATATAAATTAATTCCCCCAAAGCCAACAGACATTTAATGTGAGCGGTCAAGCAATTAACTATGATCCACATTTTGTCATTTTGCCAAGTTCTATTCAATGGAAAAATATCAAGTTACCAAATTATTCCATAATGCCAAAATCTAGAGTAAAGAGGAATTACAGAAACCTGGAGCTCCTGTGATGACATTTCAATTGTGGAAAACAATTTCATCCTTCTCCAATTTAGGGCTTCACAAAGGTTGGACATAAGCCTCGACCTAATTTTGTTTAAGTAGGAACACAGGTATAACTAATGACTTTTATAGTTTGACGGAAGTATGAGTTTCCTCAGGTATTAAATTAACAAGCACACCTTTACTTTGAACAGCTGGTGGTAAGCACTTTATCTAGTCACCTACATTCAGGAAAAAAAGAAGTGCAGTTTACCAAAAGCTTGTTTGCCTTCCTATTATATTCAGAACCTATAGCTCCACCCAAAACCTTTGGTGAACTCCTGCCTGGTCTCTGTTCTCACACCATTCCTAACAATTTCAAAAGAAGAGGACGCATTCACTGAAAGGACAGGTTAAAAATTTCTCAAGGAAGCAGGGCTCGCAATCAATAATATCAATCAGTGTGGCGATTTCTGAGTCTTCCCAAAGCCAAAACACTCTCCCTGACTCTGGGATGGCAGTGGCTACCAGGAAAAAAACAAACAAAACAAGTAGTGGAAACTACCAATTGATACTGGCGCTTTCACTTCTCCACTAATATACCAAAAAGAACAAGAAGCCTCCTAGAGCCCTAGCCCTTCCCCAACTCCCTAGGAGCACCTTTTAAGACGGAAAAGAACACTCTCCACTTTCGATTTGATCCCAAATTCCACCCTTCCCGCGCCTGGCTGGTAGGTTTGCAATTCCACTTCCTGTTTCTATTCCCGCCTCTCGGCGGGGTGGAGCCCTGTGCATCCTAGGGGTGGGGCTGAGCAACGCCTCATTGGTAAGGATAAATTACAGTCGCTTGGGGGCAGTAGAGGTCTTGAGGGCAAGAGGTTACGCCCCTCCCCCGGGGTCCTTCACGTGCAGTTAGTCTGGTAGTGTGCCTAACGGTCTTCTTCAGCCCTCGAACCTTCTTTTTCTTTCCTTTGTTATACTCTGAATTCTTAACCTTCTACCCCACCCCTTCCCTCAGATTTCGCATTAACCTTGGCCCCTCACCTCTGTTTTCAGAGTTTAAATCCTATCGGATGAAGGAGAAAGGTATAGGGCTTTTAAAGTACTTTTAAAAATATATATTATAAGATAATGGTTGGGGGAGGGGGTTAAAGCCGTTGATAATTTTTTGAGTTGTGAAGATCATTTGAGGATTTTAAAAGACTAACAATCCTTCAAGTTTCAGGTTGGAAAGAGAAGACAAAGTAAAGTTAGACTTAAGAGGTAATGTGGGTATGAAATATATATTCATAATTTTTTTTCATTTTACCATAGACAATATAAGATATGGTATTTACTATGCAATCTCTATTAATTATGGGTGGGGAGAAGTATGGGTAGTTGGTGTTTTATAGGATTTATTAATACGTTTGAAGGTAGTTTATTATGGAAAGAAAGGGATCTTTGCCGTTGAAGTTGCTGCGGTTCGATTTAAATCTTAAGAAATTTCAAGGCAAACCTAAAAAGCATTAGTTTGGAAGCGTAACTGTAACGAATTCTCTTTCTGAGGAATATAAGAAATTTGGTTTTAAAATTTGTAAAATATCAGCATGTGGGAAAAATATGTATATAATTGAATAAGGTTTTTATCCTTAGGATCATTTCCTTTGGAGCCTAAATATTTCCAAAAGCTACTGTTTTATCATTTTGTGTTAATGGTGATTGCTCATAGGCTTCAGAATAGTACCTAATTATGAGCCCTCAAAGCTGATTTAAAAAAAAAAAACTTTCTGAATACAAGGTTCTGGAGAAATGCAATCCGGAAATCACTTCCACCCAGGGGACTTTCCCCAGGGAAATTTATTAAGATTATTTTTGTTCCACACTTTATATTTCAAATACAATAATTCCTTTATAGAAACAAACATTTTATCAATTTGCATACTAGAAAAACATATTTCACTTTTGGAGAACTTGTTTTTGGCATAAAGTTTAAAAGAATTTTTTAAAGATCCTCAGAGACCTAGTATCTATCTATCTATCTATTTATTGATTGATTTTCATTTTTTGGAGAGGATAGTACCAGGGATTGAACTCAGGGGGGCTCAACCACTGAGCCACATCCTCATCCCTATTTTATATTTTATTTAGAGACAGGGTCTGACTGAGTTGCTTAGCTAATTGCTGAGGCTGCCTTTGAACCCGTGATCCTCCTTCCTTCGTCTCCTGAGCTGTTGGGATTACAGGTGTGAATCACCACACCCTGCAGTGGCTTAGTATTTTTTAACAAGCTCTTTATGATAAATCCACATATAGACTGGAACAATCTGCTCCAAGTTAAGCATTTCCGTGTTTTATGTATATTAATATTTCATTCTTAGTGTTATATGTATTAGGCAACCTATAAAAATAAGCCTTTTAAAAATATTTATGATTTTCCTTGCAAATTGTAGAATTTTATAAGAGACATATCATTAGAATATCTTTTGTTAAAGAAAAATTTAGATCTGAAAATATTTACGGGTATTTGTTGTTAACGTCCATCTTAGAAATTATAATAACCTGTACTAATAATTTAAAAGATTGTTTTATTTTTATGAATTCTGTATTGATTTTGATTCCAAAAATTACCTTCATATTTTTCTTTTTTTTTTTAAAGAGAGAGTGAGAGAGGAGAGAGAGAGAGAGAGAGAGAGAGAGAGAGAGAGAGAATTTTTAATATTTATTTTTTAGTTCTCCGCGGACACAACACCTTTGTTTGAAAAATGTTAACTTGGGGCTGGGATGTGGCTCAAGCGGTAGCGCGCTCTCCTGGCATGAGTGGGGCCTGGGTTCCATCCTCAGCACCACATACCAACAAAGATGTTGTGTCCGCCGAAAACTAAAAAATAAATAAATATTAAAAAAAAAGAAAAATGTTAACTTAGGCACACTAATAGAACTATATAAAGTAAACATGTATTATAACTGCTGCTGTTGAAATCAAGGAGTGGATATCTGTTATACAACATTTTTATTATGGAAAAATATAAAAGACTATAAAATTTAGTTGTTTTATCAATGAATACCTATAAAAAACTTTCGTAAAATGTGTGCACAGAATAAACAAAGGTAACATAGCAGATACACCCTTGTCGCCTATCATCCGATTTCTGTCAATTCCTTGTGTACATCTTTCCAACAATATTCCTTTACTTTCCTCATCTGACTGCCTTTGTATTGATTTTATGTATAAACTGATTGCTTTTTTTTTTATTGTGAGTGGGGGCCAGTACAGGGAATTGAACTCAGGGGCACTGGACTACTGAGCCACATCCCCATCCATATTTTGTGCTTTATTTAGAGACAAGGTCTCACTAAGTTGCTTAGCACCTCACTTTTTGCTGAGGCTGGCTTTGAACTTGAGATCCCCTTGCCTCAGCCTCCCGAGCTGCTGGGATTATAGGTGTGGGCACCATGCCCGACAACCTCATTGCTTTTCTTTATAGTTTTGCCAGAGTATTTGTATTTATGCATATAATATTTAGGTTGCATTTTTAAATATTTCTGTATAAATGAAGTAATACGTCTTTTCTTCTGTCTTGCTTTTGTAACTCATCATAATATCCCTCAATTCCATTTTAGTGTGTCATTGGGTTCATTCATTTTCACTGCTCTGAGTATTCCACTGTATTCTAGCATTCTCCTGATGATGAACATTTAGGTTGTTACCAGATTAATGTTTCTTCTAAGAATGTATTAGTGTTAATTAAATACATAGATTGAATAAACACTTAAGATCAAAAACTTATTTTAATTCCCTAAACATGTTAGGATAAAATCTGAATATACTTATTTTACCATAGTAATTATTAATGGTAAGTTTAATAAAAACCAAATGTTATCTTTAAAAATATAATTTTAGTGTTGGGGTTGTGGCTCAGTGGCAAAGCACTCACCTAGTATGTGTGAGACCCTGGGTTTGATCATCAGTACCACATAAAAATAAATAAATAAAATAAAGGTATTGTGTCCAACTACAACTAAAAAATAAAACATTAAAAAACATATAATTTTACTCTTTCACCTTAGGCACTATTATTCAGTCATTGTTATTTTTATTCATATATCTTACTGCTTTGAGATATCTCGGATCTTGTTTTTGTTTCTTCCTTTCTCCAGATTTGGCAATACCTCCTTATGCTGTCTCACCTAAATAGGGAGGCATCTTTTTTTTCTCCTTTCATGCTTAGGTTCTTTTGGGACCTGGTTAACTTTAAATATCAAAGTTTAAAGCTACATCAGTCACATGTTGAGAAACTCAAGTATGCTACCTTTCACCTATTTATACTTTGAAGGATGCATTTTTTAGATATATGAATTGTAATTGGATGTGGTGACCAAAACATGCAATCCCAGTGACTCAGGAGACTGAGGCAGGAGAATCAAAAGTTTGAGGCCAATCTTAGCCATTTAAAAATTTTTTGAATATAGATTTTCATTATCTTTGTTATTTTACCATCCAGGAGGTATTTGAAGAAAACGCTTAAGGAAAGAAAAGGCAAAGACTTTTATCAACACAGATGAACACAAGGTAAAATAAAATATATATGCTTTAAAAGACCACTACTCTGTCCCTCATCCATTTTACTGGACATTGAACCTATACATTTAAATACAAATGCTGCTTTTGTTTATTGTCACTTTCTTATAAGTTTACCACACTTCAGCCTAGATTAATCAGTTCTGGAGACTCAAGTCAAAATTATGTCAAAGTCATTCCCATAGTTAGAAGAAAGGCTGGCATGCTTCATAATTTTTGAGTTCACTGTGTCAGTTACATACATTCTGTGATTTTTTAAATATTATTATTCTATAATGTAGTCCTTAAATCTTACCTCTAGAACAGGTTTTCTAAAATACTTCAGACATTTTGGACTCTTTGTTTGAAGGGGCTGTCCTGTGCTGTGTAGAATATTTAGTAAAATCCTTGACCTCTACCACCTACATAACTGTAAGAACCTACCTACTCTAATTGTAACAAACAAATCTGTCTCTAGATATTGTCTAATATCCTCCAGAATA
The DNA here is from genome assembly GCF_964194105.1 of Spermophilus citellus. Classification (NCBI taxonomy): domain Eukaryota; kingdom Metazoa; phylum Chordata; class Mammalia; order Rodentia; family Sciuridae; genus Spermophilus; species Spermophilus citellus. Next base: position 79,299,937 of record NC_138190.1, read on the forward strand.
CAAAATTGCTTCCAGGGAAGAACCACAATCTTGCTCTGGAACCATTAAACACTGCCTTTATATTAAACCAACAAAATGGTTAATAGCAGTAGACATAATCACAATAAGAACAAACAACAGTAATTTCTGAACTATTTTACTATGGTTGGTAAAATGGGAATCCATGAAAGTTATTTTAAAGTCATTGTGATTTTGTTTTTCTTTTTACTTTGGAAATAATGGAAGGAACAGGGCATTTGGAGTCATTCAAAGCTAGATTTGAATTTCTGGTTCCTTTATTAAATAACTGATAATCTTATACAGTGTATTCAATGTCTTTTGGTTTGACTTCCTCATTTTTAAGAACAAGGATAGTATTTATTTGATAGTTTTTCTGTGATTAATTAAATCATTATGTAAAGTTAGAATATTTAAAGAAGACAATCTCAGAAATGATAATTGCCTCTGTAGCAAAAAAATCAACAAAGAGGTAAGCATCATGAGAAATGAAAAGAGATAACCATAGTAACACAAAAAATAAGCTTAGTGCTTAGAAAAATTGAGGAATTTCTCCATTATTCGTTGAGAAAGAATTAATGTTTAGAAAGGGGCCAGGGAAAAGCAATAAAAACAAGTGCCAGTAGGGCTTTGGTCAGAATAGATTGTTTAATAATCTTTTGTATGATCACAATAGGCAAAAGTTGATCAAATCATAGTATGTAAAGTCATACAGTTTATGATAGAGTAAATATGAATTTTCTCCTGTGATCTTGGCAGCTTAGAATAGGTGATCTTTTGCCTCAGACTACTCTGAAAGACAAACTCATTTTTAAAAAAATTTAAATAAGTTTAATCACATATTCTCTCAATATTACATGATTCTCTTTGTAGTTTTATCATAAATATTTTATAAGAAGTTCTTAAAATATAATAACATATTAGACTACCATGTTTCCATCTTTTTAAAGAATTTACAACACTTAATATTGTCATCCTTGGTTTAAGTCCTTTCATTTTAAAAAGAACAGTAAAGATGAGGTTGAAGTCTAAGTGTAATCAAAGGCCACACTCAATCGTCTTATTCTTGGATCCTTTTCTTCTGAGACAGCTACTTTCATGAGGTTTCAAGTGTCCCTTTATATACATAAATATGCTTTAATTAATAATATATAATATTTAACATGTATTTTGAAATATACAGTTATTACACTTAGTATACATCTAGGTTCCATACTTTTTGTTCAGCATTGTTTTTGAGATCTAACCTAGTGTCTACATTTATGTAGAGAATAAGTTAACACGTCAATATGGCAAGTTTTATTATCTATTACCCTCTTTATGAATATTTAGTTATCTTTAATATATTTAATTTGTAAGAAATGCTATAATGCTATAGAAATGCCATGTTCCATGTGTTTCACTGTGCACATTTGCAAAAATCATTTAAGGTATAAACTGGAAGTAGAATTATTGGGACATAGGATAGAAATAGCTATTTTATGATAAATAAAAAGTACTATTTTATATGTTAAAAGGTTTTATATACTGAAAATGAAAGTTCAGAAAGGAGTTAAATTTGCATGCATTTTATGGAAGAGCTGACTTTTATTTGGAATTGGTGCTTTAGAAGTCAGACAGACATGCTTATTTCAAGTACAGTTCAATGAAATATTTATTGCCTACTGTGTGCTCAGTACAACATAACAGATATATCAGAAACAGAATACTGAGCAGGATGGACTATGGGTCTGATCCAGAATGGCTTTAATATGATGTTGCTCGGTAACAAGGAAAGACTATCTATAAGAGAAAATCAATATATCAGGCAAAGGTCTACAAAGTGTAAGTATATCAGGTTAATGGCATATTTGATTTGGATAACCTGTTGATCACCTGTTGATCACAAATGTTTCATCCTTTCCAAACCTCATGATTTTAAAAACTGTTTTTGACCAGCTGTCACAGAGGTGTAATGAAAGTTACATTTATGTAATTCTTTTCTAAAATGAATATTGGGGAAAGTCATGTGAAGGTATGGAATAAATAATTAAATTATATATATATATAAATTTCATACACAATAATACCTAAATAAATTACATTTAATTAAAAACAGCTTTGAACTAATAATTTATGAGAAAAATTTGGATCTATGAGAAGCCAACCATAGGTGCTTCTGAATCTAGATGAAAAAGCAACTTATTCAAATAGTATTTATCAGATTTTTCATACAAACTTTCATTGAGTTGATCACTTGAACACAAAATATCTCAAATTCCATATTTTGCCAAGAAAAGTTTAAAATTTTATTTCACAAAAGTTTGTATATAGGGCTGGGGATATGGCTCAAGCGGTAGCGCACTCGCCTGGCATGCGTGCGGCCCGGGTTCGATCCTCAGCACCACATACAAACAAAGATGTTGTGTCTGCCGAGAACTGAAAAATAAATATTAAAAAATTCTCTCTCTCTCCTACTCTCTCTTTAAAAACAAAGTTTGTGTATATTAGTTGCCTGAAAGCAAAACACTGAATATCTATGGTAACTGAATTCACCTAGCCCATTTCTAAATTGATAACTAAGTTGAAGTTTATTCATGACCAGGCAGTGATCCGGACACCATAGAAGTTAATAATTTTCTGTTACTTCATTTTTTTTTTCAGATTTAATTCTTGATAAAAAGAAACCATCCAGTACTTCAAGTCTAACTGAAGTTTCATTAACAGGAGGTAAGGTAAAAAAGTTTAACAAGACATAGATTTATAAAAAAAGAGGGTTAAAGATGGGTTATTTAACTTAAAGATCATACATTAGGTTGGTGTGAATTAGGATTTATTTGTTAAAATTTCAGTCTCCAGGTAATTCATCATTTAAAATGTACATATGAACAGAGTAGAAAAGATCATCTTGAAAATTACTTTTGACAATTGCATTAATAAATAAACTACATTTTTTGGTGCAGTATAAATATACATAATAATGGGATACATTATGCCGTATTCATACACATGCACATAACATAATGTGATCATTCTCATTCCCTAGTACCTTCCCTTTTGCTCAACTTCTCCATCCCCTGATCTGTTTGCTCTATTCTACTGATATCCCTTTATTGCTTTTTTAATTTTTTAACTAGTACATGATAATTATATACATAAGTGGAATTTATTGTGGTGTATTTGTGAATGGATACAGTGCAAATTGATAGATTTCATTCCCTAGTGAAGTATGGTTTTAGTGAACCATTGTTCAGTGTCAGAAAGTAGGGGGGAAAGCTATAGTCATGTATTTTACAAGCATAAAAATATACGTTTTTTTCTTTGTTTTGTTTAAACCAGTAGTATTTCTAGGTTACTTTTCTTTCTTCTTTCTTGTTAGTCATTCTTTAATTTTCTTTTTTTAACATTGTTTAATTTGTTTTATTGTTTCTTTTTAGTTATACATGACAGTAGAATTCATTTCAATATAATAATAATGAAAGCATAGCATATATCATGTTCTAGTTCAAACCGCAGTACCTCTCCTTCTCCTTGCCTTTCTCCACCCACTGCTCCCTTCCCTCTATTGATCTTTGTGCCTTTTACCTATAGTTATTTTTTAAGTAATTTCTTGTGAATGTACTCAACGGTGAGATTCTCTGTAGTACATTCATGTATGTATATAGGAAAGTTATGTCAGATTCATTCCACTCCCTTCATTTTCTCATCCCCCACTTTCCCTTTAAACCTGATTGTTTATTCCACTGAACTTCTGTTCTCCCCCTACTTATTGTTGGTTAGCATTCACATATCAGTGAAATAGTCAACCTTTGTTTTTGTGGGGATTAGCTCATGCTTTAAATTTTGTTTTCTTTTTTTACTAATTTACTTACTTATCCTTGGTACAACTCTTTGTAAAGTTAACTTTTAAAGTCAACTTCACCAGGTAAATGCAAGTTCAACATAGTTTCTGTACTTTAGACTCAGAATAGGGTCTATTGGAATTTGTAGCAAACAGTCCAATTAAGGTGAAGATTTAGTTAATATTAATAGTTTTTATATTATGCAAAGAGGGATCAGACCATATGCATGGGTACATTAATACTCAGATATCAAACTTCTTGATATTTAGTAAACACTTTAAAAACTTCTAACAAGGTGTCATCTAGAAATCTGGTGTCAGACATTCAGAATGGTGCAATCTGTGTGGCATACTTTAGAAAACTTTCTCACATAAATTATTATTACCTTTGTATATGTGTGCCTTATATCTTCAGTTAACTTATAACCTTCCTTAGAACTCCAGTTCATTTTATTTCTTATATGCCTTTTGACCCCTGGAACCAATAGAGTTTCTTTCAAATAATTGAAAATTTGTATACCTTTAATATTGATGAGATTTTATTATCACTTTTAAAATTAGAACTATACTTTTCATTCAGAGAGCTACCTTCATATTCAGTTACATCTCTGTAATTGGGAGAAATGTGCAATTATTTGAGAAATGATTTTAGAAGAGACAAATGACTTAGAAAAGAAACTCTTAGTTTATTTTCAACAGCCAACCATGTCTTCTAAAATCATCCTTTTCATTATGTGAATCTTTCTAAAATCAGAAATTCCTTTTCAATACAATTATCAGTCTTTATTTTAAATCTATTAAATACTTTTGATAAAAGTAACTAAGCATGAATCAACTTCAAACAAAATTAGAAGTATAAAATACTACCCAACTTTAAATGTGTTTGAGCTAATAGTGATAAAATTTGATCAGTTTTGGTGCTAACATTATTTCCAATTTAATGGCTGATATTTTTATGGATAGTATAATTAAAAGCTACTTAACTAGTGATCCTGTAATTTTAGTTATTAAATTTGTTAGCATACCATATTAGATTTATTTTTAAGGGAAATATATATCCTCTCAAAAACAAAAGAATATTTATATTGCAGATTGCTTTAAAAATAAAAGGAAGAGGGGCTAAGGTTGTGGCTGAGTGGTAGAGTGCTTACTTAGCATGCATGAGGCACTGGGTTCAATTCTAAGCAGGACCTAAATAAAATAAAAGGTCCATTGACAACTAAAAAAATTTATTAAAAAAAGTTAAAAATAAGGAAAAAACAACAACTTGCAACACCAGGAAACATGTACTGTTAACTATTTTAATTATATGAAACATTTTAGTGATAAAATTATAGAAATATCTTTTTAAAATATCTTTCTTCTCTAAAATGGACCAGAAGTAACTATTTTGAGTCTTGAAATTATAGGAAGAATTGAGATTACACACTTCTCAAGAGAATACATAGATTTTATTATAACCAATAGTTTACCTTTCTGTATGAAGCAGAACTGTTGGATTTAATTTCTTTCTAGGAAGTTATTTGAGGAAAGCTTCTCCATATGACACCTTTTATTCAGTTAATTCACAGTTTTAGATAACTTCCATTTTTCTTCAATTCTGTATGAAAAAGAAATATAAGTTATGAATCCTCAAGGAACATACAGTTTGGTTATAGAACTCAAACTAGCATATACTGAATTATTAAAGAACATTCAAATGATAACTTTGAATCACTGCCTCTAAGTTATAAATACAGTATTGACTAGAATGCTCAAAGTTTCGTGGAAAAGGTCAGACTTAAAATATTTGGATAGGCCAATGGGAAAAGGAAGTATTTTCAGATACTACAACAGTTAGATGGAATGCACAGAAGCAATGATTAATACCTATTTCTACTCTAGAGTTATATTTGTATTTGTTGAGTAAAGAATTCTACTTCAAAACTTAACTGGGAGACAATGAAATTCTGGGTTTTATATACTTAAATGATGTATGGCTTATTTATTCCTTATTCACTACCAATCAAACAAAGATATCAAGGAAAATTCCTTGTCATAAAAAGCTAGTTGACTCTCTTAAGTAGTAGAACCATATTAAATATGGTAATTGGTTTGGAGTTGTGTAGTATTAAAAATGTTTTACAGGTATCATAAAAGATGGGTGAGACTGAGATATCAGTTGTCTCTTGTTTATCTATTGTCATTTATGGAAATATTACACTATTTTAAAAGATAAACAAACACAAATCATTAGAGCTCCTATTCTACCACCTGTAGTTATATTACATCATTGTCCTTTTCCATTTACTATAACACAAAAGTAAGATGCCACAATAAGATCTCATGAATTCTAACTCAATGGGCAGACAAATAATCAGACAATTTATAAGATGTGAATAAAATTCAGGTTTTTAGTTTTGAAATGCATATTCTTACTTATTCTGTTGAATTTTAAATTACTACCACCTCAGATGAGAGATCTGCTACCACACAGTTCTAACAAAAAATATTTCTTTGTAGAACAGAATCCAATTTAGACATTTGAACCATGAGAAGTGCCAGATTAAGGTTTGATTTAAATAGAAATTAATATGTGTTGGATTAACTATATGTTATTTCAAGCAGAATTTTGGCATAAACAAAATTAATTTTGAATTTGTTCTAAACTAGAACTAGAAAACAGTGTTAGTAAATTATGATATTTTTGTTGAAGTTCATGAATGGAGGAAGTTACTACGAGTTTTACAAATTGTGGTTAGTCACACCAGATGGGAGAAAAGAATAATATGTTGAATTTCATAGTCTTCCCAGAGAGTTTGGAAATAGACTAAGTATTTTGCATTGTGAGATAAACATTTTGGGGAATAGGAGTGGAATGGCCAGTTCCAATTCCATTTATCTACCCAGAAGGGTTGAAGAATGGTAGCTTAGCTTTTTGGGATAATTGTAGTAAAGAAACAGATGAAACAAGGAATTTTTTTTTACTTTGTAAACTGAAACAAAAGTGAAAACTATAATAATGATAATTTTAAGTGAGTCCAGTTATTTTTGTATAGTATTCTCAGTATAGATGTCCTATGTCTCTGTAGAACAGACTTATAAAAAAGTTAGAGGTACTTAAAGATCTCAAGTATATTAAATATCTAGTTCAGGGATGAATTTGTGACTTAGTGGTAGAGCACTTGCGTAGCACATGTGAGGCACTGGGTTCAATCCTCAGCACCACATAAATATATAAATAAATTTTATAGATTTTTTTAAAAAGATCTAGTTGAGTACTTTCATTTCACAGAAGAGCAGACTGAGGATCATAGTGGTGAGGTGACTTTCCAAGTCCAGTATACAGTATTAGTGTCAATATTTGTTTTATTCAGCTTTTTTACTTCTATGACTAAACGACCTGACAAGAACAATTAGAGGAGGAAAAAATCATTATGGTTTCAGAGGTCTCAGTCTATAGAGAGCTAGCTCCATTTCTCAGGACTTGAGGTGAGGCTTGAAAATCTTGGCAGAAGAGGGTGCTAGAGGGAATTGGCTCAAGACATCACACCAGGCAGAAGAGAGACTCCACTCACCAGATACAAAATGTATATCCCAAAGGCTCATCCCCACAATGACCTATTTCCTCCTCCCACAGCCTGCCTGCCTCCAGTTACCACTCTGTTAATCCTTATCTGGGAATTAATTGAATGATTGCATTAAGGCTCTCATGACCCAATCATTTAACTTCTAAGCTTTCTTGCATTGTCTCACACACGAGCTTTTGGGGGAAACCATAACATTCTACCCCTGGCCCTCAAAAGGTTGTCTTGTAATGCAAAATACATTAATTCTATTGCCAAGAGTCCCCATATTCTCAGCAGTTCCATGATTGCCCAAAAGTTCAAGTCCTCTGGGATTCAAGGTAAACTTGCATTGTGAGCTTTTATAAAAATCTGAAAGCAAGTTTTATGTATCCAATATATAAAGGTACAGAGAAAACATTTCCATTCAGAAAAAAAGGGGGCATAGAAAGGGGATTCAACCAAAACAAGACTGAAATTGATCTGGATAAACAAGTCCTGTAAATTCATGCCTACCATCTGAAGCAGGTGGATCCTGATGTTCTCTCTAAAGGGCTGTAGCTCTGCCACTCTGGCTTTGCTGGTTGCAGCCCACATGTCTTCTCTGTTGGCTTGTCTGTGCTCAATTCCTGCTTATTTCCTCAGCAGATGACCCATGTTACTGGCATCTGTTAATTTTGGTAATTACAACTACAGCTTTGGCTTCTTTCTTACATTTCCATGCATCACCCTATTAGTGACAGACCACAGGGACTCTGACCCTGCTGCACTTTGCCTGGCCTCACAAGCGTTCCTTTGAAATCTCTGTGGAAGGCTTCATGTCCTCCCAACACCAGCATCCTACACTGCTGTAGGACCAGCACCTTTTGCCAGAGTCTGCCACCATGTTGAACTGTATGTAGCCAGGTCACCAAGGAACACATTTGCAGTAGCCTCTAAGTACCTGAGTGGCTGAGCATGGTAAAACAATTTCCTAGGACATACTGTGCAAGCAGGGTGCCTCACTGATCTCAAAGTAATTTTTACTTTACTACCTTGAGCCTGAGACGGATGTAGTTTTGCCAATTTCTGAGATTCCCTCAAGCTATCTTTCTTATTATCTGTAGAAAATTCTGTAGCATTTCTTTAGTAGCACTAATGTCTTTTAACAACTGTAACTACCTTAGCCTCAGTTTTACTCTCACCTATCAAGTCCGAGTTTTTCAAATATTTTTGCTTAGATTTCTGCTCCCGAATATCAAAATAAACTTGGCTAAAAGCCACCAATAATGCCCATGCTCCTGCCTGAATACTATGCTGCCTAGAAATTTCTTTTGCCAGATTAAGAAGTATATTGTCTTTAAAATCAGCCTCACAGAAATTCTCAGGACATTGGGCAAAATGTAGACAACTTCTTAGAACATAAAACAAATGACTTCTAGTTCAATTTCCAGGAATACCCTCCTTTTCCACTGTATCATCTTGAACCCTCTCTTTACTGTCCACAGTTATATTAGCATTATAATCTTTTGAGCTCCTATCAGAATCACTTATTAAGTTTCACTTACAAAAGTCTAAAGTTATTCCAGCTTTCATCTGTAAACTTTCCAAAATTCCTCCAGCAAATTCCAGAAAGCTCCCAAAGCTTCTAAACCACATTGTAAGGTTAGACACAGAATGACCCCAACATCTTGGTACCAATTTCTGTTTTAGTCAGAATTTTTGTGGTTGTGACTAAAAGACCTGTCAAGAACAATTAAGGAGGAAAATAATATGTGGGCTCATGATTTTAGGTTTCAGTCCACAGACAGCCAGCTCCATTTCTCAGGGCTTGAGGTGAGGCCAACCATCATGGTAGAAGAGTGTGGTAGAGGGAGGCAATAGTAGAAATCACACCAGGAAGCAAAGAGTCTCACCACTTACAAAATATATGCCCCCAAGGCATACCCCCATGACCTACCTCCTTCACCCACACCCTGCTTTCCTTCAATTACCACTAAGTTAATCCCTTTGAGGGAATTAATTCGCTGATTGGGTTAAGGCTGTCATAACCCAATCATTTTACCTATAAGCTTTCTTGTATTGTTTCACACATGAGCCTTTGGGGGACACCACTTATCTAAACCATAAAAATATTCAAATCTGTGTCTCTTCATTTCCAATCTCATCTTATTTTTTGTTTTTATTATGATAATTTGCCTATATGATTTGAAAGTCATTGTTTAAAAGATGGTAAGTGAAGTAAATTGCATCACCATCTTCACATACACCAGAAATTCTCAATATTCATTATTCTCATGTAATCCTTCTTTAGTATTCTCTAAAGGGGATAGAAAATTAAGGCCAGGAATGTTTCAGCATGAATTAGTTCTTAGGGGATAAAAGCTTCAAAATCTGTAGGACATGCAGCTCTTATAAGTTTTGATATGAAAAGGAATGTGGAGTGGTCTAGAATGTTGAATGGTTACCAGAAAGTACAGATTTTAGAAGAAATATACATTTTTTATGTCTCCCTAGGAATAAGAATGGGAAAGAACATAGGGTAATATGTGGAACTAGAATGTGGATATGGTATAGTAATGAAGATATATTTTATTTTTTCACAAATATGAGAGGAGAAAATAACATTTTAAGAGAAGAAAATCCCAAAGTCATTTGAATATCCAAAATTTTTTGTAACAAACACTGTCTAAAACACATACCTATTGTTTTTAACAAGCCCTATGGCAGAAGGTATGGGAAAAACAGAGGTGATACTATAAATAAAGTATGAAACAACATAAGAATGAGTTTTTTTTTCAAGAAATAGAAGTAAATAAGACTCAAATATATAGGGCTCAATTCAGAAGAAACTACACAAACAGCAGACAAAAATATGTTTAGAATTTTAAATTCAGCCTTTATTTGAAGTAGACATTTGCTATTAAAGAGCTTGTAGTTTTATATATTTATATTCATTTTTACTTAGATGTTTTAAAGTAATGAACTACTGAGTTCTTTGTGACATTTGCTATGAAAGTTACATCATATGTTCACTCTTTCATTTGTGAGAAAAATATTAAAAGGTATTTCCAAAAAGTGAAAAAAAAACTCTATTAGATTGCACCCTTTTTGCTTCTAAAGATGAAGTACAAAACTAATTGCAAAATTTTAGAGAAATGAAAAAAGATATATTCTATAGAATATGCAAAAGTAATAGGTTATTGAATTTTATTCTTTCTAGCATGATGGGTCTCAATTATGCTAACCTTTTTTTTATTTTCCTTTTTTAAAAAGAGAACATGTGTTCTGTCTAGATTCAAGCAATTAATACTCTGGGCTTGTGTAAATTACCTTATGTTTTGACTTTGTGGTTCTATATATAGTTTTTATAGACTCTAATATAATTAGAAAATAAGTGTGATTAACTAAATGGTATGATATACATGATGTAATCTATAATGAATTAAATAAACTAAATTAAGTGACAGGTAAAGGAGATATATTCTATAGCAGCAAGTATATATGTTCAAACTGGTTTGGTTTTCCTATTTCTTTCCCTTGGCTCTTATATAAGTACACTTTCCCTTGGTTCTTACATAAGTGCAGTCAGTACATTGTGTCAGAGATCAATTTCATTTTGTGCCATCAACTTACCTACCTTTAATCATACTGCTGATTTGTGAACTAATTCACCAATAAAAATCTTAGTCTTTCTGGCATCTTTTTAAATTAATAAAAATATAGATAAGCAACTGTATTTCTAGAGTGTACCCTCCACAGAAGACATTTTAAATGACATGTTTACATTTTCTTTTTTAATTAATTTTTTAAATTTATATATGATAGAGGAATACATTACAATTCTTATTTCACCTATAGAGCACAATTTTGCATATCTCTGTTTGTATACAAAGTATATTCACACCCAATTTGTGTCTTCATACATGTACTTTGGATAATAATGTCCATCAAATTCCACCATCATTTCTATCTATGTGGACTAATTAATTAAGTGGGTTGAGGTCCTTGGCAAAAATATTTCTAGAAATATGCTAATATCATGATAGCCCAGATTTGGTTATAACATATGACCTACCTAGCTTTAGTAATAGCATGATGATTTCCAGGCACTATATATAAATTGTAATTATTCAAGGATTCTACATTTGTGAACTTTCCTCCTCACTAAAATTTTATGTAACCTCCATATCAGTACTTTGTAGTGTTTTTGCTCTCCTTTGCCAAATTTCATGGAAAGGTGAAAATTTTGAGTTTCCCAATATGCATGTTGGCCCAAGAAAGGTTGAACAGGATGATACTTTGCCTTTTTTTTCAACTCTTTTTTAAGTACTTTTTTTTAGTTATAGATGGACACAATATCTTTATTTTTGTTTGTTTATTTTTATGTGGTGCTGGGGACCTAACCCAGGGCCTCACGCATGTGAAGCAAGCACTCTGCCACTGAGTTACAACCCCAGCCCTTGTTTCAACTCTTATATTGTAAATAAGTGCTCCATTAACAATTATGTAGTTCCACATTTTTCACATTTTTGTGGAAATTTTTTGGTGATTTTGCTGTTGAAAATGGACTACACCCATGCTGAAGTGCTGTCTCATGTTTTTCATCACAAGAACACTGTGAGGTGGTTCATAAAGAAAATATATATGTTATATAAGCTTCATTCAGGCATGGATTACAGTGCTGTTGGTTGTAAGTTCTATATCAATGAATCAATAATATATACATATACATATATATGTATATTTGTGTGTGTGTGTATATATACACACACAAAGAGATTTTTAAACAAAAAACACACCAAGGAATCGAATCCTACATTTTACTAGGAGAAATTGTTTATTATTAAATTTTTATGATGATTCTATAATGAACAAAATTATTGTAGATTATGAGAATCTGTAGCATGTATTCTTGCTGTCTAATGGGAAATGAGTTTTGTTTTCTGTATTTATAAAATAATTTCTTTCTGGACAATTAATGCTAAGTAGCTGCTCTGAATCTTTACTACATCTATGGAATCCTGTCTCATTTATATTTATGTGTGTTTATATATATACACACACTTAGAAGACTCTCTCTATAGAAATAGTCTTCTAAGGTTGATATTGTTTTTGATGATTACTTATGTGTAATTTTGCTCTGTAATTAAATGTATAATATCCAAAAGAGCTCAATTTATAAATGTTATAAGTAACCTGAGGGAATTTGATGTTTTTAACATTCCAGTGCCATCTAAAGCAATAGTAAAATTTATTCAGCCTTCTTTTAAAAGTAAACATTTTAGTTCTGTTCTTCTTTCTCCCTAGTAACTGACCAACAGCATTTCAGTGTTTTGTCCTTGGCTTTCTTATTTCTCTCCGTTTACTCTATTGTGCCCTTTTTCTCCACTAATAGTTTCCTGCGCATTGATCCTGCCTTTCTAGAATTTCTACTGTAAAAGACTTAACATAATAATACAACTCTTTAGAATAAGAGCCTCTTTACTGGAATGTAAGTCTCTTTTCATTCAATGAAGAAATTTCTCAGCATTTCTTATGAACTGTGAAGTAAAACATAGTATCAATCAAATGAATTAGACAATTCTTATATGTTATAATTAGTGTCAGTAACCTTTTATATAAATTATTTTCTTGTCTGAGAAAAGAAAAGTGTTTCTAGGTAAAGGTAGGTTTATAAGAACAAACAAAAATGAATAAAAATTTCAAACTTTAAAACTGTGAACAGAAAAAAGATCAGCCTGTTTTAAGACAACACATGGAAAATTTTCATATAACATTCAAACTGATCTACTCATGATATAAGATTTTACTTTCCTCAAACTATTATTAATTTAATTAAAGTGCATGCAACTATAATCAGGAATTTTGAAGATTTTAAAAGTACTAAACTATTGACAATTTGAAGGAAAAAATAAGTTTTTAAGATTTTTGTTTAACATTTATTTTACCCAGGAATAACACTACTTTTCTGTGTTCTTGGTAGACTCAGAATAGGTTCTTTGTTAATTATCCTAAAATAACATGACATTTTGTTATGTAATTTTTTACTTCATCATGGACCAATCCTTAACTTATAGTATTAACTTAGAACACATTGTGTATAAAGACAGTTTCCCTTTTAACTTAACATCCTTAACATGAGATGGAACATAATAGCCATTTTGTGACTATATATGGGTTAGAGCAGAATTTGACCAATCTCTAAATTTTACCTTTAGTGTCATGAACTTTACAGAGCTAACATTTTACTCTAAACCCTTTCACCAATAGTAACTTAGAAAGGTGTGTACTTTTAGATTTTTTCCTATATACATCATTTTAATAGTATTAATTTAATGTTTTATATGATGAATCATATGGTACAAAGTTTGGAATATACCCTAAAGTCGTCCAGACCCTTCTTTACAAAACACTTTTCTGTCTTAGTTTTTATAATAATATATTTTCCATGTTTTAATCCCTACTCTCTGCTACTTCTTTTTAGTTTCCTTTGTTGTGGCTCCTCTATCTACTCTCTCAAGAGTTCATGAAATATTTGTACTGGCTCTTGTTCCTTCTTCCTTGGTGATTTCTCCTATGTTCATATCTGTTTTTTTAATAAGCAAAAATTGGATGTTTATGGAATACAGTGTAATATTTTGACATACATAACTTTATGAAATGATTAGCCAGAATCAAGCTAATTAACATACTCATCTCAAATAGTTAACTTTTTATGTATGTGGAGAGAATAATTAAGATCTACTCTTAACAAATTGCAAGTAATAATATAGTCAACCTGCTGTATATTAATACACTAGAATTTACTTATAGCTAAAAGATTGTACCTTCTTTTATATTTTAGTTGTAGATGTACACAATACCTTTATTTATTTATTTTTATGTTTTGCTGAGGACCTAACCCAATGCCTCACACATGCTAGGCTTACCATTTCCATAACTTTGAATGACATTAATACACAGTTTACTACTAAAGTTAAATATGCAGGATAAACCTCTCATTACAACTTTAGCCTCAAAACTCCCACACCCTAATTTACAAGATGATGATTCTCAGGAGTCTCAAATTTAAAATATCTGTAAATAAACTAATGATTCCTCCTACTTCAGTATGTGTATACATAAGTTTATACTCAAAATACACACCTATTTTTAAAACATTTTCTTTTACTTGTAGATGGATACAATATCTTTGTTTTATTTATTTATTTTTATGTGGGGCTGAAGAGCAAACCCAGTGTCTCATGAGAGGCAAATAAGTGCTCAACCAATGAGCTATAATCCCAGCCCCCACACACCTATTTTTATTCTATATTCCAGTTCAGTAAGAAACCAGCATTTGCAAAGTTTGCTCAAGTTAAAAGGCAAAAATGCTTTATTCCTTTCTTACATTCAATATTCAATACATCATTATGTTTTATGGATAATACCTCAAACACACTTTTAGGCCTGTTCATTTATTTCCATCTAGAATGAAACAGTACTGAAAGCTATTGATTAGATTTATCAATGTCACTCACTAAGAAGAATTTCAGAGCATTTAGGGTGTGGAACACAGAAACAAAATTAAGAGAGATATGAAAATAGAAGAATCCCTGCAGGAAGACTAAATAGAGTTGTGAAACTAAGACAAATGTTTTTTTTTTTTTATTAACTCCAATTTTAGAGTTCAGAGAGATAAGAATACTCCAGCAAAGGAGATAAATGAGTGAGCAGAGAGGTATGAATAAAGCAAGAAGAAAATGTTTTCATTGAAACTAAAAAAAGAGAGAGTGTTTTAGTAAGAAGGGTGAGACAAATTTTGTATCATATTACAGTGAATGAACACTGGAATATATGGTTCACATTAAAGTCAGTAAAAGTTGTGTGGGGAACAATAAGCTAATGTTGTGTGTCTTTCTAAGTCATTGGTAAAAGGGTTTAGAACAAAATGTGAACTTGGAAAATTAATTTAGGATTCAAAGTGACTGAATAGGGTCTTTGAAGTCGATGACAGATAAATGTTTTATTTTTTCCTTTTTTAAAATATTTAAGTTTAAAATTTAAGCAAAAATATACACACAATACATATATAATTACATATATTACATAAGGTATCTTAGAAGTTTTACTTTCATTCAAGTCCTTCAGTAAAGGACCTACCTCATCCATAATTAAACTTCAGCATTTCTAAAATATCATTCCAGAGTTTTTGCTAAAAAATACAAATATACATTATGTTTTATATCCAAGAGAGGATTTTTAATTTTTTTTTCTCATGATTGGAAATCCTTTGTATAAAGTTAATGTCAAGGTCCTTACTTCATGATTAAACATTTCTTTATCAGGAAGGAAAAGCACCAAACAAATCCTTGATGCCTTTCTTCAGCCTGGGTTCATCTATTATACATTTAATAAAAGTTCCTCACAATTTCTTTATGGTATGTAGATGTTACTCTTGAGCTTTTAGTGATGAACAGGATTTGATTTTTCCTTTTTACACATTCTATTTGTTATTTTCATGGGAAATTGGGACTTTTGCTTAAATTTTGGTCTTACCAATACATAGTAGAGTACACTTTAAACTTATGTTTTGTGGAATTAAAATGGAGTTACCAGGAATTGTATTTCCAGGTTTTCAAACTATTTCCTTGTTTTTTAATAATGTAATTGGGAGCATTCCTAATTTTAAGGAGCTTACTGTTTAAGGAAACCTGCTTGGTGGTTAAGCATTCTGCTTGTTTTCAGCATAAGAAATAGCAGACTCATCCAGTGCATTCCATGACTTAGTTTTAATTTTTGAAATTTTTGAGAGAAACACAATGTATGGGATTTTATATATCTACTTAAGTGCATCTATGACTAAAGATCCTAAAGCTATTTTAAAGAGTATGTATTTTGGAGTCAGATCTGATTTTTATATCCTCGTTCTGCCACTTGTGACCTTTGACAAGTCCGTTATCTCAACTATAAAATGAGGGTAGTGTACATTTCACAATGATGTATCATAAGGTCTAAATAAAATAATACAACAAAGTATTTATCAGCCTGAAAGAAATATGACTGATGTACAATAAAATGTATGTGTCAATATTTTATTAAGAACAGCAGACTTACTAGAATGATTATAATAGTAGTAGTTCTTATTGACAGTTTGTTGTGCCATAGCACATTAATTTTCTTCTAGCAGATTTTTAGTAAACTGATTAATTTGTAAGTCTCACTATTTTTTTCCTGGGGTCATTTTAAAATTATTAATTTTATTTTTTTACACAAATGGAACACAATGTTTTATTTCTCTGATGAGGTAGAGTCGCACCATTCATGCATGCAAACATACCTATTCATAAGGGTAATAATGTCCATCTCATTCTACCATCTTCCCCTCAACAACATTTCCCCTTCCTTTCCCTTCCCCCTCACTTCCCTCACTCCTGTCCCTCCCCTCCCTCCCGTCTGCTCCATTCAAAGTTCCTCCATTCTTCCCTTTCACTCCCACCCATTATGAATCAGTACCCACTTATCAGAGCAAACATTTGACCTTTGGTTTTTAGGGATTGACTTATATTTCTTAGCATGATATTCTCCAGTTCCATCCATTTTCCCATAAATGTGGTAATTTCATTATTTTTTAAGGCTGAATAGTATTCTATTGTATATATATATATATATATATATATATATATATATATATATATATATGTATATCACAGTTTCTTTATCCATTCATCTATTGAAGGTCATCTAGGCTGTTTCTACAGTTAGCTGTTGTGAATTGAGCTGCTATAAATATTGAAGTGGCTGCATCACTGTAGCATGCTGATTTTAAGTTCTTTGGGTATAGACCTATTAGTGTTATAGCTGGGTCAAATGGTGGTTCCATTTAAAGTTTTCTAAGGTATCTCCATACTGCTTTCCAAAGTGGTTATATAGTCCCACCACAAATGAATCAGTGTACCTTTATCCCCATATGCTCACCAGCACTTCTTGTTGTTGATTTTTTGATAATTGCCATTCTGACTGGAGATATTGAACATTTTTTCATAAATTTGCTGATCAGTTGTATATCTTCTTTAAAGTGTCTGCTCATTACCTTAGCCCATTTATCGATTGGGTTATTTTTTTGGTGGGGGGGTGTTAAGTTTTTTGAGTTCATTATATATTCTGGAGATTAGTGCTCTATCTGTGGTAAAATTTTGTTTCCATTCTATAGGCACTCTCTCTCTCCACTTTACTAATTGTTTCTTTTGCTGAGAAGAAGCTTTTTAGTTTGAATCCATCCCATTTATTGACTCTTGATTTTACTTCTGCTTTAGGAGCCTTGTTAAGGAAGTCAGGTCCTAAGCTGACATGATGAAGATTTGGCCCTACTTTGTTTTCCATTAGGTGCAGAGTCTCTGGCCTAGTTTCTAAGTCCTTGATCCACTTTTAGTTGAGTTTTGTGCAGGGTGAGAAATAGAGGTTTAATTTCATTTTACTGCATATGGATTTCCAGTTTTCCCAGCACCATTTGTTGAAGATGTATGTTTTTGGTGCCTTTGTTTAGAATGAGATAAAAGAATTTATGTGGGTTTTTCTCTGTGACTTCTATTTTGTACTGTTAGTCTATATGTCTATTTTGGTGCTAATACCATGCTGTTTGTGTTATTATAGCTCTGTAGTATAGATTATGGTCTGGTATTGTTATGCCAACTGCTTTACTATTCTTGCTAAGGATTGCTTTTGCTATTCTGATTCCCTTATTTTTCCATATGAATTTCATGATTGCTTTTTCTGTTGCTATGAGGAATGTCATTGGGATTTTGATTGGGATTGCATTAAACCTGTATAATGCTTTTGATAGTGTTGTCATTTTGATAATATTAATTCTTCCTATCCAAGAGCAAAGGAGATCTTTCCATCTTCTAAGGTCTTCTTCAATTTATTTATTTAGAGATCTGTAGTTTTCATTGTAGAGGTCTTTCACCTCTTTCTTCAATTCCCAATGTTTTATTTTATTTGTTATTGCTATTGTAAATGGGATAGATTTCTTAATTTCTCCTTCAGAAGATTCATCAGAGATGTACTGAAATGCATTTAATTTATTGGTGTTGATTTTATATCCTGCTACTCTGCTGAATTTATTTATTAGTTCTAGAACTTTTCTTGTGGAATTTTTTGGATCTTCTGTGTATAGAAATATGTCGTCAGCAAATAGTCATAATTTGAATCTTTGTTTTTCTATTTGTATACCTTTAATTTATTTTGTCTAATTGCTCTGGGTAGAGTTTCCAGGACTATGTTGAATAGAAGTGGTGAAAGAGGGGCATCCCTGTCTTGGTCCAGGTTTTAGGGGGAATGCTTTCAATTTTTCTCCATTTAGAATGATGTTGGCCTGGGCTTTAGCATAGATAGCTTTTACAATGTTGAGATATGTTCTGATTATCCCTAGTTTTTCTAGTGTTTGGAACATGAAGGTGTGCTTTCTTTTGTTGAATGTTTTTTTCTGCACCTATTCAGATGATCATATGATTCTTATCTTTAAGTCTTTTGACATGATGAATTACATTTATTGATTTCTGTATTTTGAACCCCTTGCATCCCTGGGATGAACCCCACTTGATCATGGTGCACTATCTTTTTATATATGTTTTGTATTTGATTTGCTGGAATTATATTGAGAATTTTTACATTTATTGGAGATATTGGTCTGATGTTTTCTTTCCTTGATATGTCTTTATCTGGTTTTGTTATCAGAGTAATATCGGCATCATAGAATGAGTTTTGAAGTGTTCCCCCCTTTTCTACATTATGGATTAATTTGAGGAGTGTTGGTATGAATTCTTTGTAGGTAGAACTCAGCTGTGAATCCATCTGGTCCTGGACTATTCTTGGTTGGTAGGCTTTTGATGGAACCTCCATATCATTGCTTGAAATTATTCTGTTTAAATTGTGTATATTATCCTGATTCAGTTTGATATATCATATGACTCTAGAAAATTTATCAATGTCTTCAATATTTTCTACTTCATTGGAGTATAAATTTTTAAAGTAGTTTCTATCTTCTGTATTTCAATAGTGTCCCTTGTGATATTTCCTTTTTCATCACAAATTTTAATAATTTTGAGTTTTCTCTCTCCTTGTCTTTGTTAGCATGGCCAAGGTTTTATCAGTTTTAATTACTTTTTTCAAAGAACCAACTTTTTGTTTTGTCAATATTTTGAATTTTTTTTTGTTTCAATCATTGATTTCAGCTCTGATTTTAATTTTCCCATCTTATATGTCTTTTGGTGGTGATTTATTCTTTTTCTAGGACTTTGAGATGTAATGTCAGGTCATTTATTTGTTGACTCTCTCCTTTTAATGAATGAGCTTAATGCAACCAACTTTCCTCTTAGCACTGCCTTCATAGTGTCCCAGATATTTTGATACGTTGTATCAGTGTTCTCCTTTACTTCTAAGAATTTTTTTAATCTCCACTGTGATTTCTTCTGCTATCCATTGTTCATTTAATAGCATGTTATTTAGTCTCCAGGTGTTGGAGTAGCTTCTATTATTTATTTTTTCATGCATTTCTAATTTCAACCCATTGTGATCTGATAGAATGCAGGGTAGTTCTACTTTTTTTGTATTTCATAACACTTGTTTTGTGGCATATATAAATATAATTTTTTTGAGAAGGATCCATGTGCTGCTGAAATCATTGATGGATGAAATAGTCTATATATGTCTATTAAGTCTAAATTGTTGATTGTATTATTGAGTTCTGTAGTTTCTTTATTTATGTTTTGTTTGGAAGATCTATCCAGTGGTGAAAGAAGTGTGTTGAAGTCACCCAGTATTATTGTGTTGCAGTCTGATTCTTGAAATTTAGAACAGTTTGTTTTATGTACATAGATGCTCCATTGTTTGGGACATATATTTATAATTGTTATGTCTTGCTGATGTATGGTTCCCTTAAGCAGTATGAAATGTCCTTTTTTAATCCCTTCTGACTACCTTTGGTTTGAAATCTATTTTATCTGATATGAGGATGGAAGCCCCTGCTTGTTTTTGCAGTCCATGTGAGTGGGATATTTTTTCCCAACCTTTCACCTTCAGTCTGTGAATGTCTTTTCCTATGAGGTTAGTCTCTCTAAGGCAGCATATTGTTGAGTTCTTTTTAAAATCCAATCTGCCATTTTGTGTCTTTTGATTATTGCATTTATGACATTAATATTCAGTGTTATTATTGAGTCATGGTTTGTATTCCTGGGCATTTTGGTTTATTTTTGGTTTCTCCCTTGATTGTCTTTCTTTAGTGTGGTTTCTCCCTTTGCTGATTTTCATTGTTACTTTTCTTTTCCTTCTCATGGAATATTTTACCGAGGATGTTCTGTAATACAGGCTTCTAGTTGTATTTTTTTTTACTTTTCTTTATCATGGAAAGTTTTTATTTCATCATGAAATATGAAGCTTAATTTTGCTGGATAGAAGATTCTTGCTTGGAAACCATTTTCTTTCCAGAGCTTTGTATTTGTTATTCTAGGACCTTCTAGCACTGAGGGGCTGTGTTGAAAAACCTGCTGAGATCCAAATTGGTCTCCCCCTGTATGTAATCTGATTCCTTTCTCTTGTAGCCTTTAAAATTCTCTCCTTATTCTGTATGCTAGGTATTTTCATTTTAATGTGCCTTGGTATAGGTATATTGTGATTTTGTATATTCAGTGTCCTGTAAGCCTCTTGTGTTTGATTTCCAATTCATTCTTCAGGTTTGGGAAATTTTCTGATATTATTTCATTGAATAGATTGCTCATTCCTTTGGATCTCTGTGCTTTCCTCTATCCCAGTAATTCTTTAATTTGGTCTTTTGATGTTATCCCATAATTCTTGGATGTTCTATTCATGATTTGTTGCCATCTTTACTGTTCAGTCAACTTTATTTTCAAGATTATATATTTTACCTTTATTGCCTGAGGTTCTGTCTTCCAAGTTATCTAGTCTGTTGCTGATGCTTTGCTTGAGTTTTTAATTTGGTTTATTGTTTCCTTCATTTCAAGGATTCCTGTTTGTTTTTATTTTTCAGAATCTCTATCTCTTTATTGAAGAATCTTTTTCTTCCTGTATTTGGTCACATAACTCTTTATCAAATTATCTTTTGTTTCCTATGTTTGTTTTCTTATATCATTCTTTAATTTGCAGAAAATTTTAATCATGTACATCCTGAACTTCTTCTCTGACATTTCTTTTATAAATCCATTTCTGGTCATGGATTCTAATAATGTATTGTTTTGTCTTGTTTGGGGTACTCTCCTCCCTTTTTTTTTTTTTTTTCATGTTTTTCATGTGTATTCCCTTCTACCAGAGTGGACCTGAGGTATTATAGTTTTTAACTTATAGACTTATAGTATCCCTGTAGGTTCCCAATACCTCTCATTTACAGAGGAGATGAGTATTAAAAGGTCTCAATGCAAACAATATGTAGCCTTACACCAATTAGCTCCCATTAAGACATTTACAGTTTTGTTGCAATAGACAGAAATGATGTGTTTGGTTATTATCTACAACTTAAAGGATAGGTTTGTGAAAGAGTATATAGTTTCTATTGGTGGACAAAGAGAGAACTGGGAGGTGTGGGATGAGATGTTATGGAGGTAGGAGATGAGGATACAGAGGATGAGGATATAGAGTTATTAGATCTTAGGAAGTGTGAATGAGCAATCAAAAGAAGTTGACTGGTAGCAGGAGAAAATAGATATAGAGATTCTGGGGAGACAGATAAGTGGGAAGAGAATAGAGAATATAAAAGACATGCATACAAAAACAATAAAAAGAAAAAAATGTAAAAATAAAAGATGAAAAAAATATACAACCAAACTGTAATAAACTATTAAGACATTTCATTTTTTTTACTAACCTAATGTATGGAAAGTACTTGGTTTCACAAATGTTGGGGATGTGAGGGTGGGAAAAGAGAGGAAAAAAAGAAAAAAATCTTGACAGAAAAGTGAATGACTTTTTCTGTTGGAGTTCAGTGTCTTCCCTGCTTTCCTTCTCGTCTAGTTGGTGGGATTGTCTGTTGTTTGCTGGTATCTATGCTTACAGGATGGTGAAGGTTATTAGTGTAGATCTTAGAGGCAGACCTCCTAGAGTTAGGGTATAGCACTTTCTGACCCCCCTTGGAAGACTGCACCCCAAGCATCAACTTTGGGGCCCACTTGTGTGATGTGGGCACCTGGTCTTATCCCCTTAGATTACCTGTATACTTCACAATTCCTGGTCTATAATTTAGTCTCTAAACTATCTTTCACGACCCCCTCCCTTTCTTCTTCCCAATGAAGAACCTCTTTCTTGGGGGTCCTGTGGGCTGAGCTCTGCACACCTGTTGCAGAGAGCTGATCTGTATCAGGCAGATCAGGACCAGGCTTTAATAGCTACGGGATAGCCATGTAGCTGCAGGCACTGTGCTGGATTAGTGGCTGGGGGGTGGGGTATTAGGGGACTATAGGTACCTTGATAATGCTTCTAGGCCCTAGCCAGTGTTCCAAGATGGTAGTCGTCCAACTAAAGATGGTGATGGTGGCAGCAGAAGTAACCCAAGATGGCGACAAAGTGTCCCTAGATGGAGGCAAACACTTTCATAGGTGGGGCCAGAAGGGTGGGCTGTGTGGTGCCCTCATTTGGTGCATTCAGGTGAGCACTGTGGCATGCAGTAAACAACTATCTCCAGACCCTGTCCTGTGTCCCTAGGTGCAGGCTACCCCGTGAAGGGGAATGTGGCAGCAGTGGCAATCTCACTTGCTGTTTTTAGTGGCTTTTGGTGGAATGTTAGGAAGAGTTGAAAATATTATCAGTGCCAGAATTTGTAACATTAAATAGATATTCCAATGTTGAGTGTTTCAGTGTATATTTATATGTATGGATTCTTATGGAACTTATGGCAGTACAGTAAATCTGTCAGAACTTTTAGCCCACATTTTAGCTAATGAGAAATGACAACAATCCAATTTTCCTTCATGTGTTACTAATCATGATGTAAAATGATCCTTTTTAGTATGAATTTTGAAATTTGTTTACAAATAACAGTTCAGTCCTAATTAGAATTCTGATTTTATATTTCTTAATCCATACTTGCATAATACACAGGTTAATTGGGTGGGAAATTACAGGTGTCTACAAATATTTTCAAAGTGTCAAAGAATAGTAGAAAGAATCAGTAATGTCTAGAAAGTTGAAATGATTAAAAAAAATCAAGCTGAAATAAAAGAATCTACTTACTAATAAAATAACAAAAAAAGAAGAATATCAAAATTAGTAGAAGATCAAAACTTACCTAAATTTATCCACGAAGAGGAAATTGGGAATGAAAATAGAAAAATATCAGAGTTAAAAGTACATCCACTAAAAAGCAAAAAAAAAAAAAAATACTCCCTAAAAGGAATTTAGAAGTAACAATAAAAAATCCAGTATTCTTTGAAAGTCCAAAAGTTACAGGGATATTGATGCATACAATCTGCAGAACCTAAGACTTTATTTTCTAAAGAAAACAGAAAGGCCTGAAAAATCACATTTCCAAATTGAAGAGTCAAGAAAATAGGTATGAAAATAATTCCTTTATATTTGCTAGAATTCAAATATTAAATACTTGGCAATAAATTATATTGGGAGAACTTCATGTTGAAGTAAAAAAAATATAAAAATGAGCCAAATAATTACTGTAACTAGATAGTTTGGTTCATCTCATGACCAGAGAAATTAGATCTAGTATATTACAGATATCATATCAGACTAAAAATTCAAATGAACCAGGTCAATAAACCTTTTAAAATTTTTTTCTCTGTATAGTCAAATGAAACTTTGAAAGTCATTTTTATAGAAATAGCTTATATTTGGAGCCTGCTTTATTTAGTTGAAGAAGCACCATTCCAAGTTTTATATTACAGTATTGCATATGTAATAAAAAGAAAATAAGAATACTCAGAGACCTCCAACTTGGAAGAAATACCAGCGATACCCTAATCTAGACCATTGCTTAGGTAGGTTGGTTGCCATCTCATCTGTATTATCAACAATTTTGTGTGACAAAAAAATAAAACTCTGTTGATACTATTTCATCTTTTTTCTTTCTAGTGTTTAATCTCCTCGGTAGTCAAGTGGTTATTTTTTCTTTTATACACTACAACTTCTATTTAAATTTGTTTTGTCTCTCTTTGTGATTTGTCCAAATGCAGAATGAAACAAAAAATTCAAGTTACTTGCAGGATTTTGTAGAGTTTACCCAGTTCCGAATCATGGAAGTACGTGTGTGTGTTTGTGTGTGTGTGTGTGTGTGTGTGTGTGTGTGTGTAAAATATATGATCTACAATCATACTCATAATGTTTGAGAATACAGTTAAACATATTTTTTCTCTCCAACCAGGAAAATGGTTTCAAATGGTTTCTTAGTTAAAAAATAATAATATCAGGGCTGGGCTTGTGGCTCAGCAGTAGTGTTCACCTAGCCTGTGCAAGGCCCTGGGTTCGATCATCAGCACCACATAAAACAAATAAATAAAATAAAGATATTGTGTCCAACTAAAAAATAAATTTAAAAAATAATAACAATGGGATTATTTTCCATTGTCAAGAGCTTTGGTAAGGTAAGTGTCTACTCACAAGGTCAAAAGCTTCCTAACAGGAGGAGGCCATTGCTATTTTGTCCACCACTCTATATCCAGGAAATACCATCACATTTAGCAAATCTTACTGATTCTCCTTGTACATATATAATTTTGTGCTTTTTATTGCCTTTCATAGTCTTTCCTTACTTTCTCTACTCTCTGAATGCATATGTTCTGAGGAATCTCTTTATGTAACATTTTTTTTATTTTACTTACTTCCTTTGAATAAACTAATTTATATTATGTTAATCTTACAAATATTATAAGATAGACAAAATATATATTTCCATCTCACATTTATCTTACTCAAATGTAACACTTATTATCTAAATCTTGGTAGGTATCTCTGTCCCACAGGCACTTCAATATATCTAAAATTAAACTCACCATTTACTTCGCAAAAGAGTTCTTCAAATGATATTTTCAATTTCACTGAAGATGGCATTTTTCTTTTTGTTGCCAGGGCATCTTTCACTACTTCTTACTTGAATTTCACATTTATATCTGTCTTTAGTTCCTGCTGATTTTACACATATATATATATAGAGAGAGAGAGAATATAATAAATATACTTAAAATACTTTCAAGTTTTCAGGCACTATCATAGTTCCAAGTGAGAAATTATGAATAGAATATCTTTTTTTTCAAAAAGGTCAGTATATTTGGAAACAGTATATATACTTGTGTGTGTGTGTGTGTGTGTGTGTGTGTGTATATATACATATATACATATATATATATAAATATAATTTCTTCAGTGTGTTCTTTTCTACTACTATAATTCTAGTTCATCTTCTCCACATCTCTAGTCTTGATTATAACAGCTTCATTCATTTGATCAGTGATCATTTTATCAAAAATATTTTTGTTGACTCTATCAAATACCTCTTCTCTATTTCAAATCCATCTACTGTACAGCTACCATAAAGCTCTATATAAATAGAAGTCTGAAGATGACACATGAGTTTAAAGTCTTTAATGTTTCCTCATCATTGTAGTATAGATACATATCCATATAAGGCCTTTCATTATTAGGCTGTTTTATGTTTGTTTTATCCACATTTATACACTGCTTTATAAAACCAATTCAGAAATTTTCAATTCCATATGATGTGATTTAACATCTTTGTTGCTTGGCTTTGTGCTTTCATTCACACTTAGATTCCATCTTTCCTTAAATTACAATAATTCCTATTCTTCATTTAAGACTTGGATTATACGTTAATCACACTAACTTTTTCTTAGCTGTTCTAAAACCTCCTTGGTAATTGTCAGATTGTATTTATTTTGGCTACTGTTTCCCAATATATTGAATGTTTTGAAGATAGAATTTATCACTTGAAATTGTGATAGTTCCTGAAACCTAGAAAGTATTTTAAATATATTTCTTGTATTCCATATACTTAAACTTTATATACACATTTGTTAGAGCCACATACATTTGTGCAATGATTCCCTCTTGTTTTCACAAAAAGATCAAGCGGTCTGAGCCATTGCAAGAGGCCAGTAACACACTTTTATTTTCAGCAAGTATCTACTATAGTTTAAACAGAATGACTTATGCTGACATATAACTTAAACAGTTACTTAGAAGTTTTATTAAATTGATCAAAGTTTTTGTTGTATATTTATTCAGTCAGAACAGAGAATATAAAAAACTACTGTTGTAGGGGTCTTTTAATCTTTTTGGTATTTATAAGAACAACTCATTCTCCAGAGGTTGGTGTCCATTACCTTGTAGTGTAAGTCATGAAAACTTATTACTTCTAATACCTGTTTTTCCCTTAAAACACCAGTTCCTTATACTAGTGCATGATAATATTTACTATGTCTATGCTATTTTAATCAGTGTTTCTTGAGCTCTTATTTTTTTTGGCTAGGAATTTCAGAGATACTATCAAAGGAACCCAGAGATATAAATGATAAATGAACTTGCCTTTATGATACACATAGTGGTGATTTTTTTTTTTTTTACTTCAGTTATCAGACGTCATCATTACAAGTGATTTGGGGGCCTGGGTCATTAGAACAGTGTCCTAGTTTATTTGAAAGTAAATTCCCTTTGTGTTACACAGCTCTTAACCAAGAAACTTAAATGGAAATTTTCATAGACATGAACACTATTCATCCTTTATCATGATTAAAACAAATAATATGTTTCATATCAAATACTAATATTGTCAAATAGAAATTCAAAGAAATCCCAGTTTAGGGAGGATTATACTATGAATTTTACTTAAATTTTAATTTTTGTCTTGAAAAAACATTTTATTCTAAATATCTGCAATTAAAGGGATTTTGAAAATACATCAGTGAAAGACCAAGATAGAAAGATGCTCATCCTATAATATTACAAATGAGTAATGTAGCATTTAGAAGAGAATGTAATATGTCATTTGACAAATTCCAAAGTAAATAGTTCAGCATAGTATTTATCCCCTATACCTAGCACTATGGTTATTTGGAGTAGGTTCTTCATAAGTATTTACTGATCATAGTTAGCAAATTAAAGCCCTGCAAAATTGTTTGTGCTCAACTCTAATATACCACAATTAAACCTTATGTTGGTAATGAAATATTATGTAATTTTCATTGACTTAAAATACATTCCTGGACATAAAAGACTTGTTATAAAAAATTAGAAAATATCAAAAAAGTGAAAAAAATCTCCAAAAGATAACCCAATTAATATTTCTATCTTCCCAATATTTATTTATTTATTTATTTATTTATTTATGTTAGCAGGGATTGAACTCAAGGACACTCAACTACTGAGCCACATGCCCAGCCTTATTTTGGGTTTTATTTAGAGACAGGGTCTCACTGAGTTGCTTTGTGCGTCAATGTTGTTGAGACTGGCTTTGGAGTCATGATCCTCCTGCTTCAACCTCCTGAGCTGCTGGGATTACAGGCATGTGCCACTGTGTACAACTATTTTCCCTATAGTTTTATATTTAGATGTTTTTATGTATACTATATGTGTTATAAATTAAATCATGCTATGCAAAATTTGCATATAATTTTAATTAGTAATCTCATAGAATTATTTCATAATGCCTCAAACTATGCCTTTATTGGATGTTTAAATTTCAGCGAATATTTTTTCCCACAAATCTTTGTTTACGTTTCATTTAAATTTTTTTTACTTTAAGAAAATGTGCTCATTTCTTACTTTTTTATTTTATTAATATATTTCTAAAATTATTAGCTGTTGGGAATAAAATATAAGATGTGCCTCTATGTCTAAGACTTGAGGATCTAATAAAAGAGAGTCATATGTAACTGAATAATATAATAGTACAATATGAAGTGCTAACAAATGAAGTAATATGTTTATATCAAAGTGCTATGTAAATAGAGGAAGAAGCAATTATAACTCTATAGGAAATTATATAAATTATTATTATATATTCTCATGTAAAATTTTATAAGACTTAAGTTATTACATATATATCACCAGTGATATGGAGAATACTTTCCTGAGGATTGAGAGTGCTGTGGTAAAAACCATTCTTAATGGAAGTGCATACAGATAGTATTTTGAGTTTCTCCTCAATTCCTAGGCCAAAATGTAATTCTTAAACTAGTAGGGTAAGCATCATATGGGAAGTTAGAAATGCAAATTTGCTGGCTCATACCCAACTTCCCAATCATAACTTCTGGGATTTGGGAGTCAGCAATCTGTGCTTTACGAGATATTCCAGGTAATTCTATTACAGGACATAGTTTGAGAAATACTATTCTAAGTGAAATAATTTCTTCTGTTATTACCCTTGTTCTTCAAATTACCAGGCTTGATTTAGACTTGGAATGAACTTTGTAGAAACTTCTTATTATAGTAGATAAGAAATAAAGCCCAAGAAGGTTAAATATTTGACCAATACTACATACATGATGGTCTGGGTTAAGTTTTCTCTCCTGATCTCCTAAATATATACAGTCAAAAGCTACAATTGATTCTAAAGGTATATTGTTTGACGTCTCCTAATTCTTCTGTATTTTCATTATTCTCATTGTGTTCCCTGGTTTTTTATGTTGCCCCATCTAATTTATATCATATATTATGTCTAGACTGATCTCAACAAAGAATCATTATTATTTTAACATGTCATTTGCATACTGAGAAACTTTAATTTTTCTATATGGCCTGCAAGATGAGCCTAACATAGTAACTATAAATATATCTTAAACTTGATCTCATGAAATTATTCTGCTCTAAACAAACCAGCCAGGTTTGTTTATTGCCTCCTATGTCCATACCTTGTAAATTCCATTTCTGTATCCTTGTTACTGTTATCTTGCACATTCTATCTCTATTTCTGTTTTACAGTTTTCGATTCTCTATGATGTTCACTCTATTACAATATCACATTTGTCAGAATTCTACCAGTATTTCAAAATACCTAGGAGCTTTTCCTGATCAAACCTTGATATATCTCCTTTCTCTGAACTCTTATTGTCTGTCTAATTCACTGGGTACTTAACTATATATACTGTTTTTATTGCTTATTGTCTTTTCAGGTATGATTTTTATTTTTGTAGATATCATAAAAATTCTTATTAGGCAAAGATAGTGCTTTAAAATTTTTGTGGTCCTTGAAATCTCTGAATGTTATAGGTGCTTGATAAGAATATGATATGTAACATTGAAGAAATCATAACTATGAGTTTTGTTGCACTGATACATTCCTCATAATTCAGAGGTTTATAATTATGTTTTGTAAAATGTGTACTTGCATATTTTTGTCAATTTAATTCAGGTGGCTTTTAAAAAGATTTGCTTTCTTTCTCTTTACTTTCTATATCATTTCTGTGCTCATTTATGGACAATAAGAAAAAACTCTAACAAAAGTTTTCTATAATGTTTATAGAAATGCTAATTTATATTTTTGTTATTGAGAATTTTTGCATTTATGTTCATCAGGGATACTGGTCTGAAGTTGACTTGTGTCTTTTTTTTTTTTTGGTTTTGGTATTAAGTTGATACTAGCTTCATAGAATGAGTTTGGAAGTGTTCTCTCTTTTTCTATTTCATGGATTAATTCGAGGAGTATTGGTATTAATTCTTCTCTGAAGGTCTTGCAGAACTCACTGAGAATCCATGTTGTCCTGGGCTTTTCTTTTTGGTAGACTTTGATGGCATCTTCTATTTCCTTGCTTGAAATTGACCTGTTTAAATTGTGTATGTTCTCCTGATTCAGTTTGGGCAGATCATATGCATTTAGAAATTTGTCAGTGTCTTTGGGATTTTCTATTTTATTGAAATATAAATTTTCAAAATAGTTTCTAATTATCTTCTGTATTTATTTCATGGTGTCCTTTGTGATATATCCTTTTTTATCATGAATTTTAGTAATTTGAGTTTTCTCTCCTTTTTGTTAGGGTAGCTAAGGGTTTATTAATTTTATTTTTTCAAAGAACCAGTTTTTTGTTTTGTCAATTGTTTGAATTGTTTCTTTTGTTTTAATTTCATTGATTTCAGCCAAAATATTGATTATTCCCTGTCTTCTACTACTTTTGGTGTTGATTTGTTCTTCTTTTTCTAGGGCTTTGAGATGTAATGTCAGGTCATTTATTTGTTGACTTTTTATTCTTTTAATAAATGAGCTCAATTCAACAAACTTTCCTCTTAGCACAGCCTTCATGGTGTCCCACAGATTTTGATATGTTGTTATCAAAGTTATCAAATATTTCCAAGATTTTTTTCCTTTTCCCTGATATTTTCTGTTATCCATTTGCCATTTGGTAGCATATTGTTTAGTCTCCAGGTGTTGGACTAGCTTCTATTTTTTTTATTTTGTCATTGATTGCTATTTTTATTCCATTATGATCTGATAGAATGCAGGGTAGTATTTCTGTTGTTGTTTTTTTTTTTTTTTGTATTTGCTAAGACTTGCTTTGTGGCATAACATGGTCTATTTTAGAGAAGGATCCAAGGGCTGCTGAGAAAAAAGTGTACTCACTTGTTGATGGATGAAATATTCTATATATGTTGATTAAATCTAAGTTATTGATTGTATTATTGAGTTCTATAGCTTCTTTATTTAGTTTGTGTTTGAAAGATCTATCCAGTGGTGAGAGGGGTGTGCTAAAGTTACCCACTATTGTGTTGTGATCTATTTTACTATTGAAATTGAGAAGGGTTTGTTTGATGAATGTAGATGCTCCATTGTTTGGAGCATATATATTTACACTTGTTATGTCTTTCTTGATGTATGATCCCTTTTAGCAGTATGAAATGTCCTTCTTTATCCATTGTGACTACCTTTGGTTTGAAGTCTACTTTATCTGATATGAGGATGGGAAGCCCTGCATGTTTATGTGGTCCATGTGAGTGATATGTTTTTTTTTCCATCTTTTCACCTTCAGTATATGGATGTCTTTTCCTATGAAATGAGTCCTTTGGAGGCAGCGTATTGTTGGGTCTTTTTATAAATCCAATCTGCCAGTCTATGTCTTTTGATTGATGACTTTAGGACATTAATATTCAGGGTTATTATTGAAATATGGTTTGTATTCCTGAGCATTTTGGGTTATTTTTGGTTTTTAACTTGGGTTTCTCCTTTTGCTTTTCTTTAGTGTATTTCTTCCCTTTGCTAGATTTCAGTGTTGTTTTTCATTTCCTACTTATGGAATATTTTGCCAAGAGTGTTCTGGAGTACAGGCTTTCTTGTTGTAAATTCTTTTAACTTTTGATTATCATGGAAGTTTTTATTTTTGTCATCAAATCTGAAGCTTAATTTTGCTGAATGTAAGATTCTTGGTTGGCATCCATTTTCTTTCAGAGCTTGGTATATATTGTTCCAGGATATCCTAGCTTTGATGGTTGTGCTGAAAAATCTGCTGAGATCTGAATTGGTTTTTAAAATGCTCATTTTTAATGAGACCTTATGTGGTAATTCAAACTTTGCATTTTTGAAAAAAGTATAAGTCTACAGAATTCTGAAAAAGTATCCTTGTTTGTTGAGTACTATAGCTTTGTACTCACTGTTTCTGATTAAATGAAATACCCAATTTTAATGAATAGGCAATATTATGGGCCATATGTTGTTTACTTTGTATTTTATAGAAATAGATTTTCATGTCTCTAGATGGTAACCATATCAATATTCTGAAATATTTACATTGTTGGACTAGATAAGAAATTTCAATGCTGATTCTTTTTGAAGAGTATTATGATAGATGTAAAACAATTTGATATATTGTTTCTTGTAATGATTAAAGTTTATGATGTAGTTACTTATTTCCTTTGATTTTTATTTTCCTCTTTTGAAAGAATAAGAGGTGATCTATTTATTGAGTTCTAAGTCTCATTTTCTTTATGTATTTATTTACAAAAATCAATAAGGTACTGAAAAGTTTCTTCACTCTGTATAGTATTTCTGTTTTCTATCAAAGTTAGAGAATAATATATTTCCTAGGAATGGGTACAATCAAATATTTTTTTAAGTGTTTAACCACTTAAAAATTTGTCTTTTTGGTCCACAGGTCAAATTCCTTTATGTGTTTTAGTAAACTTTCATTCTTTTCTTCCAATTGCTTCTGTCTAGTTTACCTTTGGTCAAATATTCTTTACAAACTTGTCAAAATGTATATTAGAAATTAGCTGAGTATTGTGATTTTAGTAGCTCTCAGTCTTACATTGCTGATTATTTTGTGGATAAAATCCTTTCAAGACTTTTAGCTTCCTTTCTAGGTTTTTAGATTTCCCATCTGTCATCATGTAATCCTGAAGTTTTTTTATCACTCTGTGGCCTACCTATATATAGTTAAGCAATATAATGTATTAATATAATATTAACACAATTGAAAATTTCCATTGAAAGGTGAATTTTCAGAAAAAATCTGTAATGTATATTATGGTAAAACATAGTAGTTTTGGTGATTATCCTTGACTATAATTTGTCTCTGTCTTTTCACTCCCATTTTTGGGAACATAATGAACAATCAACAGTTACTTGCATACATCATGATGTATAGTTAATTTTAGGAACTTTAAGACATGTTAATGTAATAAATAACTGAGTGCAATCAGTAAGAATAAAGATTATCACAGGGAGTGCTGGGGTTACTCATTTCCCTGTAACGATCATAACTAGGCTTAAATAAGAAAAATATTTTAAGTCTCCAAAGATGTTGAATAATTCAACCCTTTATCTACCATAAATAAGAAATCACTTTTTATCAATAATTCAGTTTGTTCCACTATATAATTTGGTAGAGAGACTCTGTGAGATTTTATTACATCTCTAAACAGTCTTCCCTCCATACCCGCTTATTGTGTGTTAGCATCCACATCTAAACAATATACAACATTTTTCTCTTTACCTTTTTCTTCAGGAAAAAACCTTTACAATTATGTTAAATAAATTTTGAAAATTAATACCTTCATTAAAAATTTTATTACATAATAGTTTCCTAGCTGTTTAATCTTAAATCTTTTAACCTTTCTGAACCTCACTGTCTATGGTGTAAATTTAAAAGATTGCATGTTTTGTGCATATGTACATATATGGTTACACATGCGTACATATAAAGGTGATAATAACTTATAAACTACTTAGTATGTTTCACATACTTTCTTAAGGAATTTATATATGTAACTCATATAATTTTTACAATAACCCAAGAACTGTAGACAATATTCTCTGTATTTTATAGATTGAAACTTATTTGGTGGGATGTAAGATAACTATTTTAAAACAAGATAAAAAGTAAGCAAATCCACTTATGCTCCAGAGCCTCAACCATTTTACCATTATTTTTTTTATTACCTCTTCAGTGTTTGCTCCTTCACATTTTAAATTTGCATTTGCTATGTATTGCTTCTTTCTCTTTAGTTTCTTCTTATCTTCTCTAGTCCCCTCTCTTCAGAGGATTTGAATATTCATTTTTGAATTTTTTTTTAGTATTTTTTTAGTTATACATGACAGTAGAATGCATTTTGACATATTATACATACATGAAGTATAAATTTCCATTCTTGTAGTTCTACAGATGTAGAGTTACACTGATTGTGTATTCATATATGAACATAGGAAATTTATATTCAATTTGTTCTACTGCTTTTTCTATTCCCATCCCCCTTACTTTCCTTTATTCCCCTTTGTCCAATCCAATGAACTTCTGTTCTTCCCTCCCTACCCGCTTATTGTGTGTTAGCATCCGCATGTCAGAGAGAACATTCGGCCTTTGGTTTTTTGGTATTGACTTATTTCAGTTAGCATAATAATCTCTAGTTCCATTCATTTACCAGTAAATGCCATAATTTAATTCTTTTTTATGGCTGAATAATATTTAATTGTGTATATATGTGGATTTGCTTCCAGGTTCTAGTAGAACCATATATACACAATTTCTTTATCCATTCATCTATTGAAGGGCACGTAGGTTGGTTCTGTAGCTTACCTAATGGGAATTGAGTTTTATAAACACTGATGTGGCCCTGTTACTATACTATGCTGATTTTAATTCTTTTGGGTATGAAATGAGAAGTGGGATAACTGGGTCAAATGGTGGTTCCATGCCAAGTTTTCTCAGGAGTCTCTATACTGATTTCCAGAATGGTTTCACCAATTTAGGTCTTGTATATTCCTTTGCCTTACATCTGTAATACCATTCCCTTTCCTCTTACTTGATTTGGGTTCCTCACTTCATACAACAGTGTCTCAAAATTCCCATTTTCCGGGAAGTGTTTCTTGATAAATACCACTTTATTCCAATCTCTCCTTCATGAATTATTTATATAGTGTTTTATTACTCTTTTAGTTTATTCACCTTTTATTGCTTTTTAATTGGATTTACATTATTGCCAGATATAATTTGCCCTTATTTGCAATTATTGTACTTTTAGGGGAAAATTTAGTTTAATTAGTTCCTCTAGGAACTTAAATTATAATTTTTTTTGAGAACATACACCATTCTTTAATTTTTACCCTTTTTTTATTGTTGGTTGTTCAAAACATTACATAGTTCTTAATATACCATATTTCACAGATTGATTCAAGTGGGTTATGAACTCCCATTTTTACCCCGTATACAGATTGCTGTGTCACATCAGTTACATTTCCATTGATTTACAAATTGCCTTTCTAGTGACTGATGTATTCTGCTGTCTATCCCATTCTCCACTATCCCCCTCCCCTCCCCTCCCCTCCCCTCCCCTCCCCTCCTCTCTCTCCATCCCCTCTACTATAAATCGTTTCTTCCACTTATATAATTTTTCTCCTACTCCTCCTTTCCTCTTATATGTAATTGTGTATAACCCTGAGGCTCACCTTCCAATTCCATGCAATTTCCCTTAACTCTCCCTTTCCCTCCCGCCTATCATCCCTGTTTAATGTTAATCTTCTTCTGCAGCTCTTCGTCTCTACCCTGTCCTTGGTTACTCCCCTTATATCAAAGAAGACATTTGGCATTTGTTTTTTAAGGATTGGCTAGCTTCGCTTAGCATAATCTGCTCTAATGCCATCCATTTCCCTCCAAATTCTATGATTTTGTCATTTCTTATTGCAGAGTAATACTCCATTGTGTATAAATGCCACATTTTTTTAATCCATTCATCTATTGAAGGGCTTCTAGGTTGGTTCCACAATCTTGCTATCGTGAATTGTGCTGCTATGAACGTCGACGTAGCAGTGTCCCTGTAGCATGCTCTTGTTAGGTCTTTAGGGAATAGACCGAGAAGGGGAATAGCTGGGTCAAATGGTGGTTCCATTCCCAGCTTTCCAAGAAATCTCCATACTGCTTTCCAAATTGGCTGCACCATTTTGCAGTCCCACCAACAATGAACAAGTATACCCATTTCCCCGCATCCTCGCCAGCACTTGTTGTCGTTGGACTTCTTAATGGCTGCCAATCTTACTGGAGTGAGATGGTATCTTAGGGTGGTTTTGATTTGCATTTCTCTGACTGCTAGCGATGTTGAGCATTTTTTCATGTACTTGCTGATTGATTGTATGTCCTCCTCTGAGAAGTGTCTGTTCAGGTCCTTGGCCCATTTGTTGATTGGGTTATTTGTTATCTTACTATCTAATTTTTTGAGTTCTTTGTATACTCTGGATATTAGGGCTCTATCTGAAGTGTGTGGAGTAAAGATTTGTTCCCAGGATGTAGGCTCCCTGTTTATCTCTCTTATTGTTTCTTTTGTTGAGAGAAAACTTTTTAGTTTGAATAAGTCCCATTTGTTGATTCTAGTTGTTAACTCTTGTGCTATGGGTGTCCTATTGAGGAATTTGGAGCCCGACCCCACAGTATGTAGATCATAGCTGACTTTTTCTTCTATCAGACGCCGTGTCTCTGATTTAATATCGAGCTCCTTGATCCATTTTGAGTTAACTTTTGTGCATGGCGAGAGAAAGGGATTCAGTTTCATTTTGATGCAAATGGATTTCCAGTTTTCCCAGCACCATTTGTTGAAGATGCTATCCTTCCTCCATTGCATGCTTTTAGCCCCTTTATCAAATATAAGATAGTTGTTGGGAATCAACCTAACAAAAGAGGTGAAAGACCTATACAATGAAAACTACAGAACCCTAAAGAGAGATATAGAAGAAGACCTCAGAAGATGGAAAAATATACCCTGTTCATGGATAGGCAGAACTAACATCATCAAAATGGCGATATTACCAAAAGTTCTCTATAAGTTCAATGCTATCCCAATCAAAATCCCAACAGCATTTCTTGTAGAAATAGATAAAACAATCAGGAAATTCATATGGAATAATAAAAGACCCAGAATAGCAAAAACAATGCTAAGCAGGAAGTGTGAATCAGGCGGTATAGCGATACCAGACTTCAAACTATACTACAGAGCAATAGTAACAAAAACAGCATGGTACTGGTACCAAAACAGGCGAGTGGACCAATGGTACAGAATAGAAGACACAGTAACCAATCCACAAAACTACAACTATCTTAAATTATAATTTAAGAAACAAAATGGGAAAACATTTTCTAAGATGATCACCTAGTAATTCATATATTTTGTAAATATTTTGTTTGCTTAAAGACAAACCAGACTCTATAATATACCACATTGTGTAATGTTATATAAAATATTTAGCTTTAATCCATGGTAATTATTTTCCTATGATATAGATTATACTTTCAGTTTGATACATATATTTTATTATCATTTAAGGGAAAATAATGACCTATTTTTCCCACAAACCAGTGGTCCTAGAAAATGATATGAGCACATAAATCAGAAGTTCTAACACTTGGGTGCACATTAGAATCATCTGGGAGCTTCTGGCACTTACAGTGACGAGGCAAATTCCATCAGAATATTTTTGATGGAACTTGATTATAGGTATATTTTAAAGCTCCTCAGGTACTTATTGTAGCAGTTGCTCAATGAAAGCTGCTAGCAAAAGTAAAAAAGAATAGATGGTTGAAAAGAATAGATGATTATAATGAAAAGAGAATGGATATCAACAAATGTTATTTCAGTTAGTTATATTTCTGAGTCTTGTTTGTGTACTATAAATTGGTAATATAGTATCTATTTCATGGAATTGCTGTGAGATAAATAGGACAGTATATGCAATACATTTAGAATAATACCTGTGAATAATAGTTCTCAATACTAGGTTCTTCTTAAATGTACAACTACACACTTCATGTTAAAAATGAGATTACTGCTGTCATGATGCTGGTATCAATACCATCATTTTGATATTTTATAATGAATAAATATGGAAATTATCTGACAGGATGTACTCAGCTGTCATGGTTCTACTATAGATGGCTGAAAATCTTTTATCATGCTATAAATTTGGTTGATAAAGAGTTTTATTTTGCATATCTTCCAGTATATAGTCTTGCACATAGGGAAACTTTATTGGTTTTCTAAAAAATAGAAAATATTTGATTAAATCCAATGCAAATCTCTTTCCTCAATACATTATCAAAGTAGGTCTTATTATGTTTTTCAATATATAGTAGAACCATATCTTCTGATTTTGGTGTTTTTCAGTTTAGTCTGTAGAATTTTTAAGGCTTTAAAAGACAAAAACAAACAGAATTACAAACAAAACCTGGAAACAATCTACAGACAATGATTGATTTGTAAATATTAATATCTTTGAGGAAATGATTTGTTATTTGTAAATACATTTTTTAAAAAATCCAGGTTGTATCTTTGACAAGAGAACCCTATAAGCTGGTTATCTGTTCTGTACTGCTGTTTAAAAATGTGGCATCTACTATGTTTTTGTCTAATACAACTGACTCATAAGCTAGTTAGTTGCTGACAAGGGCTAACATGTAAGTTACAGAATCAGAGTGAACAACATGGTCATAAGCCTTTCAGATACATCAATCTCTATTTGCTCTGAGCTCATATCAGCTAGAGCTACAGTTTTCTATTCAAGAGAAGACAAGTAATTCTGATTTCTGGTTTTATTTTCTGTTTCTATAGTTACATGGTAATGGCCATAAATCACATAGGTGAGCCAAGAATCTAGATATTTTGTTCAACCCCAAATATGTTGTAAGTGGAAAATTGAAACCTGAGGATTGACTGAGTATATTTAATTTTTGTGCAGTAAACCCTAGATAATGAGAATGTTGGGCAGTGAAGTGTTTTGGTAAAGACAATATTGTAGTTAACATATAGTTGCCACAATATTGTGGTTAACATATAGTTGCCACAGATACCATTCATATTTCAACATTTCTTGGAGAAAGTAGTTTTAATGGAATAGTAATTCAGAATGCATTTAAGAATTTCAAAGGCTCTCAGGATCATCATTAAAAAATTTAAATATGATGCCATACCTATATAAGGTATAAAATATTTAGCTGAAGATACACTAACTGTATTAAAGGTTACTTTTTGCCATCTCTGATAACAAGTTCTCTGTTATTTACTTTCCATGGAAAGGAAAGTACAAAATATAATCAGTTTGCTCTTAAGAATTCTTAATGGAGAGGGTTATACAGAATTTATTCTTTCTCATTAAATATATTATATAATATATTGTTCATTTTCTTTTATTCACAGAATTACATTAATCATTCTGTTCAGTATTTTTTGCATTTCATTCTCTAAATTTCTATCTTCTTTATTCCTATTTTGGAATACCTTTTAAATAAATTCATTATCAAATGATGAGAGAACAGTGAAAATTGGTACTAAGATACAAGGAAGCATTCAAGTGGTAGTCATTGACTTTTCCATTTCAAGAAGGGTTTTGAAATTATGGGTTCTTTGTTTAGTTTATGAGAAACATAAAATTTATTTATTTTAAAATAATTTCAGTATTATACTGCAATAATGCAAAAGATTAAACTTTAATTATTTTATAGTCCAGCTCTCTTTCAAAGAAACTATTATTGAGTTCTGAGTTATTATAGCAAAGATGAATGATAGTTTCTGCTAGAGGAAAAGCTTAGATTTCTATTGGTTGGTTTAATAATGGTTGGTGTAGTATGCAGGCACACACAAATTACTGAATTCTGTCTTGCCAATCACCCTTTCTTCCTGCAGAAAAACAACAAAGTAGAATAGGGCTCAAGATTTAACTTTATCATTTACTGGCCTGGTATCTAGTACCTTACCATGACTGTGGGTGAAAATTTTGGAATGACTGGTGGTAATAGTAGCAGCACTTATTTATCCTTGAATTAATTATCATTTAATTAACATTGTCAGAAATCTTTAGACCAGCACCCCTATGGAAAGGACAGGACATAACAAGCAAAAATAAAATGAATTATGGTATGTGGATCAGATTCCTATTTAACTTAAGTGTCTAAATATGGAAAAAGTAGAAAGGGAGAAAGAAAACCCTTGCCCTCCTGCAAATCTTTTTAAAAAATATTTCTTTTAATTTAGGTGGACACAGTACCTTTATTTATTTTTATGTGGTACCTAGGATCAAACCCAGTGCCTCATATGTGCTAGGCAAGTGCTCTACCAATGAGCCAAGACTCCAGCCCCTGCCCTGCCAATCTTAAGGAATCAGTTCTTACATAGGTTTGAAGCAGGAAGCTTTATGTAGAGGTCCCACACCTAGGGATTTTGCATTGATTAGGGAGCACCATTTATATCAGCAGTCTGTGTGAATGGTAACTCTTGGAGTTAAGCAATGCATTGTCTATGTGGGCATTTGCAAGTTGATATTATTTTATAATTTACTGACTTTCTACCCACTGATATCTAGTATAATTGAGGTCCTGTAATCTGAACATTCTGAATATGGTAATGACCAGAACCAGGCTTAGCAAAGAAAGTAAAAATATTTTAGCTCTGAATCTGATGATGAATATTTTACATTAAAGTTATTATTCATTAGGCATTTGTATGCAAAGTTAAAATTTGATAAAATCACCTTTCTCAGTTTCCCAATATGATGCTTTATATTTTTAGTATGATATTTTAAACTACTAGAATCCTATTTTAAATTTAAACTACATTTCCCTATATCCAGTGAAGTATAGAATGGTCAGCCCTATATCATGCATTTAATTTATTAGGAAAAATACCATTTATAGATATTTCCTAGAACACATTTTATGGGATATAGTGAAGGTTATTAATATATTCTAAAATGGTCTCTGTGATAGTCACATTTATATTTTGTGTCTCATCTTCTATTTAACATTTATTATATACTATTTCTTCTGTTATTACTAGACTATATGCTGTTTGTACTATAACTATTAATGCTATAATTACTATCAAAGATAAATAAGTCAACACCCCTGTCATTAAAGAACATTGGGAATATTTCATTTTTATAATTGAAAGGTATTATGGTTAATATTAAATAAAATACAAATAGCTGTAAATCTATATTTGGGAAAATGTATGTTCTAAAGGAAGTCCTTGGGGTCAGTAACTGATCCTTTCTCAACTTTGAAACTCCAGGGCAAGCATAGTACCTGAGCAAACTCATCCATTAAGTCAAGAAGTATTTGTTGAATATCTACCACATGAAGTTCACTATTTTACTTGCTTAGACATTGTGAAAAGAAATTCTGCCTTTATTGTTGTAGGAAACAATAAATGAGAGAAATACAAATACATAATATTAGAAAGTGATGCATACTGAGGAGAAAAAGAAAGGGAAAGGGAAAGAGGATGTGTGAGATACGGGGAAGGGACATTATTGTATAAGGGACTGGGGAAGGCCTTACTGAGAAGGTGACTTTTAAGACCTGGAGAAAGTATAGGAGTCAATTAGATACAGCTATGATTGAACATTCTAGCCCAGATAACTCTTATGAGG
This sequence comes from Spermophilus citellus, assembly GCF_964194105.1. NCBI lineage: Eukaryota > Metazoa > Chordata > Mammalia > Rodentia > Sciuridae > Spermophilus > Spermophilus citellus. The sequence goes on from NC_138190.1 coordinate 79,341,116, forward strand.
TATTTATGTATTCGGCATATTTAAAGGACACAAAGATGGTCAGTATAGCTTGAGTGGGAATATAAAGAGAAATATAGAAGGCCAGAGATATAATAGAGATCTAAAACATATAGTTTCTGTAGGTCATAGTCAAGACTTGCCTTTTTTTTTTCTTTACTGAAGTGGGAATCCTTTAGAGGGTTTTGAGAAGAGGTGTGATATGAACAGACTTCTGTTTTTAAATGATTACTCTGGGTTCTGTGTTGAGAAAAGCTATAAGGAAATAAAACCAAAAGCAGGGACACCAGATATAAGGCTACTGAAATAATCTAGGTAAAAAAAAAATGGTAGAATAGAACACTGTGGAGGTGATGGAGTGTTAAAAAGTGATTTGCTATTTAGTCGTATTTTGAAAGTGAAACTGACAGCACTTATTTATCGATTAGATTTAGTCATGAGAGAAAAGGATATGTCCATGATGATATAGTTAACTGAGATGTAGGAAACCATCACAAGGTTTTATATTGGGCTAGTGAGTGCTACCATGAACTCAAATTAGGAAATATTCATTTTGAGAATTATATTCAACATCAAAGTGGATATGCCATGTAGAGAGTTAGATAGTGACGAAAGGAAATAAAATGTAGATGAGATATACAGCTAAGTTTACAAAGAATATTTCTGTAAAGGAAAGAAGAAAAGGAGGATGGTGCTAGATAAGCAGATACACTAAGGAGAAATTTTATTTATTTAATAATGAAGAAATAATAGGAAATTCTGTTTTAATGAAAATGATAACAAGATAATTCCCACTATTGAGAGTGGGAAAGAATGACTCCCCGGGAAATAAAAGGAAATTAATGAAAAGAAAACACTATTTAGGTATTTAGGAGGATAGGCTTTGATACACAGACAGGGGGATTTGCTTTACCCAGGAAAATGGGAAACTCATTCATAATTAAAAGAGAGAAGGCAGAAGCATATATACATATATACACAGGGAGGCAGATAAGACAGTATAAATGGGTTGGAGGAGCTTATGGAAAATAGTTTCTGACTGTTTTCTCATTGAATTGGGAAACAGTGTGCTCAGACTGGGGAGAAGGTACTAGAGAAGGTGGTGTCAGTAGAGAAGATCAGATCTATATAATTATATAGGAACATGAAAGAGAACAAACTAGGGAAGTTTAATAATATTACCAGGCAACATTTACAATGTCATTCAGAGTTAGTAGTTATTGATTTTTATAATGATTTCTGTCAGTATTATTGTGTATTTTTGTCTAGACATACTTACTTGCATGAATTCAGGAAAGGAGTAAGCTGACTTGGCTTTAACTGGAGTTGTGGTTTAGCTAAGTGGGTTTAATTTAGTGAGGAAGAGAGGTGTGGTAACTGAGAAAACATGCTAAGGTGGTGATTATTATAACTGATCATTCAATTTAAGCTGGTAAAGAATTGAAAGGGATTGTATGAGCTAGGTCAGGAACAGTGAAAATGGTAGAATCAATGACTTATGATTCCTAGGTTCAATGGAGGCATAGAAATTTTGGAATCAAGGTATTAAAAGATATGAAATATAAAGGCAAAATTGTTAGAGAACAGAATACTTAGAAAGCAAGTTATTGTTAAAGAATATAATATGGGAATAAATGTCTTCCATTAGACAAGAGACAATATTATTTGATAAGAAGGCCAAGATATGAAAAGCAGTGGTATTGAAAGGAGGAGCATCAGTGTGGATATTAAACAACGATTTTGAACCTTTATGCATGTGTGCATGTGTATATACTTACATGCAATATTTACCTATATCAATGTAAGGACAAGAATATTTACCAAAACCATTCTATTATCCCAGGTGTGTCTCATAGAGGAAAATACCAGCTATGAGTCAGAAGATTTGAATTCTAGCTTGGCTCTGTAGTTTGCTAATATACCTCATGATCTTGAGAAAACCAATACTAAATTAATGTTCTCAAATTGATTTTCCTAAAACTAATTTATTCATCAAAATATTTAATCATTTTTAATATGCTAGACATACATTAGTGTTAGGGAATATATTGGTCAGAAAATATTGAGGATCTCTACTTGTAAAGGACTTTCAATCTGACCTTGTGAGGTTATCCATAAATTGCCACAAGAAAGCAGAAATACATTGTTTGGAAAGAACCATATTGGAATCTGTACTTTAACTACACTATAGTAATGAATACAAAATTGTCAAGTGTCAGGACCAATCTATAGCTATGGTAGAGTAATTCTTACTAAAACTAGAAAATTATTTTTAATAAGAGGGCCATTTTATCAAATAAAAGATTACTTAAAAAGTTAAGAGATGCATTTTTTACTGCTTGAAATAGATCAGGATTCTATATAGTTTAGAACACTACAGTTGCAAAGATGAAGTAAATTTAAAAATGATACCTTAAATTGCATTATATCTATAGAAATAATTTTGGATAAATATTTTAGTGTTATTCTTGAAACTCTTGGAGTATATATGTATACATTTTTAAAGAATAAGATAACTCTTTGTTATGCATTTTATTAAAAGAGCTACAAAAGCAGCAATTAAACATGTTAAAGTAATATTTCTTTTTGATGCTCCTCTGTAGCTCGCAGTCCTCTTTTCTTTGTTTTAAATAATTATCTCTATTAATTTTGTTCACAGTGGTCATATTTCTTTATAATGAACTCCATTTATATTAGCTTACTTTATATGAATTCATTAATAGTTACAGCAGGGTTTTTGTGTACTCTTTAGGGTTTTGTAGGCTATGTTGTTATCAAATATCTTTTTGTTGCTGTGTTAAAAACTTCTAATACTGTAATGCACAGAAATCAGATACATGTTCATTAAGCATATTCACCTCAAGTTTTCTTTGTTGTCACTGAGTGGGCTTATAAAAAGAGTTTAGAATTATTCTCACCTCTTTGGATTTTTTTTTGCGGCGGGGGGGAGTTTTTGAAGAGTTGGTATTAGTTCTTTCAATATTTGTTGGAATTTAGCAGTGAAGCTCTCACAGATCCTGAGGTTTTCCTTGATGGGAGAATTTTTTAACAGGTCAATATCACTCACTGGTCTATTCATATTTTCTATTTCTTCCTTATTCAGTCTGAGTAGATTGTATACTTGTAGCAATTTATACATTTCTTATAGGTTATCTAATTTTTGGAATGTAACTTTTCATAATAGTCTATGATTTTCCTTTGCATTTCATTGGTGTGTGTTGTAATATCATCTCTCTCATTTCTAGTTTTGAGTCTTTTCTTGGTTACTTTAAAGGTGTAATGTTTTTGTTTCTTTTCAAAAAACTCTTGACATGAGTAGTTTTTAGTATCTATATTTATTCTCTTTTGTTCTTTATTATTAATTTCCTTCTCCTAACACTGGACTTAATTTGTCTGTTTTCTGTTTTCTTTGAGGTGTAATATTAATGTATTTGTGATTTTGTTGTTATTTTTTCATGGGGATGTTTATTTCCATAAACTTTCCTTTTAAAACTGCTTTTGATTAATTTCATATGTTTTGATGTGTTGTATTTCCATTTTAATTTGTGTAAGATATTTAATTTCTTCATTGATCCATTGTTTGTTCAAGAATGTGCTTCTAAATTCTATGTACTGGTGAAATTTCCAAAGTTCCCTCTATTATTGATCTGTAGCTTTATAGCATTTTGTGGTTAGAAAAAGTACTTGATATTTTATTCTTCACTAAATGTGCTAACACTTGTGAGCTAAATAGACATCTATTCTAAAAATTTCTTTTTGTGCTTAAGAACAATGTATACTCTGCTGCTGTTGAAGAGACAGTACTATACTTGTCAGGTCTATTTGGTCTAAATTTTTAAGTCCAGTTTTTCCTTATCTGAATGATCTGTCCTTTTTGAAAGTGGTGTATTTAAATTCATACTGTTATGTTAGTGAAGTCTGTCTCCCCATTCAGATCATTTAATATTTGATTTATATATTTATATGTTCCACTATTAGATACATATGTTTTTACAATTATTTTATCCTCTAGATGACTTTATCATCATATAACTTCCTTATGTTTACACAGATTTCAACTTAAATTCCATTTTGTCTGATACAAGTATCACATTCTTTACCTCTTTTATTTTCCATTTGCATGGGATTTTTGTCATCTTTCACTTTTAGTTTGTGTGTCCTCAAAATTGAAGTGAATCTCATAGAAAGCATAGTTGGAATTCATCATTTTCTATCCTTTGATTCACTCTATGTCTTTTTGTTGGAGAATTTAATTCATTTACTTTTAAGATAATTATTGATCATTTTGTTAGTGGTTGTTTGATTATTTATATGCTTTGTTTCTTTCTTCCTTTCTTGAAGCCTGTGTTTGTTGTTTGATGGTTCCTTTAGTGATATGTATTGAATCTTCTCTATTTTAGTTTCTGTCATTCCTGAAGATTTTCACTTTTTTTATAAAGAGGCTCACATAGAATATTGTACCTTTATAAGTCTAGTTCAAGCCAATAACACTTATCTTTAATAACATAAAACTCTATAGTTTTTACTATTTATCCTTTTATGTTATTTAAATTGATTGATTCATTCATTCATTCATTGGTACCAGGGATTAAATCCAAGGGCACTTAACCACTGAACCACATCCCCAGCACTTTTTCTGCTTCATTTTGAGACAGTGTCTTGCTAAGTTTCTTAGGGCCCTGCTAAATTGCTGAGGCTGGCTTTGAATTTGTGTTCCTCCTGCCTCAGGTCTTCCGAGCTGCTGGGATTACATGCATACACCACTAAAACTACTTCTATACTTTCACTCCCACCCCCATATTTTATAATTTTTATGTCTGAACTTATATAATTTTGTAACATGTATTTTTTGGAATTTATTTTAGCTATAGTTATTAATAATAAATTTGCTCTTTGGCCCTCATATTAGAAATAAAAATATGTTCATAGCTCAGTGTCAGTAAATTATAACAAAGTTAAAATAGATGAATAAAAATTTTAAAAATACTTTAATGTCAATGTATACTTCAATCATTTTTATGTAACTCAGAGGACTCTTATAAAACTATCTTGCTAATAAAAAGTATTTATCTGATATTCAATAATTTCTTCAGCTTACCATCAGTTTCTTTGCCTTAAACATATTAAAATTAAGCTTAACATTTAAATTAATACCTTATCTTTTGGGAATAAAATTTTTTATTTCTAACCTTCCATATGATATATGCATAGTGAGAACAAAGTTCGCCAGAATGTGATTCATCAACTATTAACTCCAGTAGGATTCAAATAACTTTTTCTATTTCATTTATATTTTTCTGTTATTCAATTATGTTCAAGTGTATGTGTATGATTTTTACTAAAATTAAAATACTGTGATATTAATTAAATGCATTTGAAATAAAAATTAAACATACTCTGGTTCCTTCTTAGTATTTGAAATATAGAATCTGACAAAATATTTAGCAAAATGACAAGTTAAAATACCTTTAATACACTGTAAGTGACCTGATAATATGTTGCTAATTTCCTTTCTAAACCCAGGAATTTTCCAGCATTTAAATTTTTTTTTTCTTTTCGTTTTAGATGACACAATACTTTTTATTTATTTTTATGTGGTGCTGAGGATCAAACCCAGTTCCTCACACATGCGAGGTAGTCACTCTACCACCGAGCCACAATCCCAGCCTCTTTGCCAGCATTTTTAAAAACTTTAATCTCTCTTACTAGCAATACATCTTATTGATACTTAGGCTGGGTTTTGTTTTGTTTTGTTTTTTTGGTGGGAAGTGATGCTGTGCTTTTATAGGATGTTTACAGTATCTCTGGTTTCTACACACTAGATGTCAGTAGCAATTTCCCAGCACCCAATTGTGACAGCATTGCCCATTACATGCTTAGATGTAAAATCACTCCCAGTTGAGAATTACTGTGAAAACAGTACTTTGAAATAACTGTTTACACACATCAGTGTTTTTATAGCAGCTCAATTCATAATAGCTAAACTATGGGACCAAACTAGTTGTCCTTCAATAGATGAATGAAGAAAGGAAATGTTTATTAATATATATAAATTTTCCCCCCAATGGAATATTACTCAGCTTTAAGAAAGAATTAAATTATGATATTTGCCAGTAAATAGATAGAGTTGGAGAATATCAGGCTAAGCTAAATAAGCCAATCCCAAAAAACCAAAGGCCAGTGTTTACTCTAATATGTTGATGGTAATTCACAATAAAGGGAGGCACTAGAGAAGAATACAGTTACCTTAGATTAGGTAGAGGGAAGTGAAGGGAGAGTAGGGGATGTGGGGATAGAAAGGATAGTAGAATGAAACAGACATTGTTACTTTATGTATATATGTGACTGCATGACCACAATATGATTCTACAACACATATACTCAGAAAAATGAAAAATTATATCTCATCTATGTATGACATATCAGAGTGTATAAATATATTATGCAGGCATGTATGACTAATTAAAACAAACAAGATATTTTTAAAATCCAATGGGGGGAAAAAGGAATGAGATTCTTTGTTACTTTATGGCAGTGCCACCACATAACTAAGGAAGAACTTACTAGGCTCTTGGTCAAAATTGTCCTCTTTCCTTATTGTCTGAATCATTATCCTTCAAGTAACCACCATATCTTACTCTTATTTTCATCCTTTGTTTTTCCCCAATACAAGAACTCAGAAAGTAAGGATGGTTTTATAATTCATGTATTTATATGTCATCAGGCCTACCACTTATAAATTAGTTCAAGTTCTGTAGATCTGATTCAACCTAATCCAATTGAGAAGAGCATTGTGTTAGATCTTGAATAATATACAAACTTGAAAAATACTAATCTCCATCAAGACATATACATATGTAGTAATAGTGCTGAAATAGATAAAACTTTAATAGGAAGAAGAATCTGCTGAAAGCCATAAGAAAGTTACAAGCATATCCAGATGAGAGAGAGATCAAGAAAGGTTTCAGGGATGAAACAGATTTTTTTAAATATGAGCCTGAAGGATGTCTAATAGGCATGTTTAGGGAGAGGATAGTACAGGATTTTGCTAGATATATTTAAAGGGATCATGGAGTTTTTGTTATAAAAATATGAAAAATTATTAGAGACAGATGTTCTAGAAATAGCACAAAACTTTTAGTAATACAAAATTCCATTAGAGGGGCTAGAATTGTGGCTCAGCAGTAGAGTGCTTGCCTAGCATGAGCGGGACCCGGGTTCGATTCTCAGTACCACATAAAAATTTTTTAAAAAGGCATTGTGTTGTATCCATCTACACCTAAAAATAAATAATAAATATTTTTTTAAAAATTCCATTAGATCTTGCTTGATAAAAATCATGTTTTATATTTTAATCCTGCCAAATATAAAATACTTTTGTAAAAAAATCATGATGTTGTATTTAAGGTGTGAGTGTATACTAATTTCTAGAAAGTGTACTGATATATAAATGTTTGAAAAAATGATACTAAAGTAATGGGACTTTTTTCTCAAAGCTTTTTTTATTGTGGGAAACAACATGAAATTTATAATCTTAACCATTCAAAGTGTTATGTTGCTTTACTTTTTGTTAAAAATAAACTTATTAAAAGTTATTCTTAGCAAGTTTACAACTTGTCTTTATTTTTCATTGTTTTAATTGTAGCCATATGTAGTAAATTTTAAATTTGTTTACTAAATGTTTTCATTTTATTATTTCTTCCCCATGTAATATAAGATTGCTGTACCTAAGTGGCAGTAGAGAGTTAGAACTCTCAAACATGGATGACTTTTTTTTTTATTGGTTGTTCACAACATTACAAAGCTCTTGACATATCATATTTCATACATTAGATTGAAGTGGGTTATGAACCCCCAATTTTACCCCAAATGCAGATTGCAGAATCACTTCGGTTACACATCCACAATTTTACATAATGCCCTATTAGTAATTGTTGTATTCTGCATGGATGACTTTTTTTGTTGCTGTTGTTGTTCTTGTTAGTCACACCTGACAGTAGAGTCTATTTTGACATATTTATGTAATGTTCATAGCAGCTCAATTCACAATAGCTAAGGTATGTAAACAACCTAGATGTCCTTCAACAGATGAATGGATGAAGAAAATGTGTGTGTGTGTGTACACACACACACACACACACACACATATATATATATATATATATATATATATATACACACACACATATATATATATATATACACATATTTTTATTTGTTTATTTTTATGTGGTACGAGCACTCTATTCTACCACTGAGCCACAACTCCAGTCTGGAGCCAAATATTTTTATTTTATAGTTTTGCAACTATCTTTCCGTGAATTCAAATTGTCATATACACCTACTCACATATACATACACATATACACATATATATATATATATATACATATAACTCAGCATGGATGATTTTAGGAATAGAAATAAGCCATAGGATTATAGTTTGCCTTTTTCCATATGAACAATAAGAAAAAAATCTTTATATTCAATGAAATATATTTAAAAGTTCATGAAGTAAAGCATAATATAAAGTAAATATGAGGTGCAAATGAAAGTGAATGGGAAGCTTAAACTTTTAGTTATAGTCTAATATAATGGTTCATGAAGTGTAGTTCAGGTCCTTAGGAATCCCTCAGGCCCTTATGGGGGCCCTGGGATTAAGAACTATCTTTATAATACTAAAATGTTATTTTTCTTATTCATTATGTTGACATTTACACAATGCATACAATGATGAATAAAACCACAGTATAAATCAAGTCTCCAATACCAAACTATTTATTTTATTCTTTACTACTATAAACTCATAGGGGGAAAAGCCAGCTTGATTTAAGAATGCCCTTGGTGATATAGTAAAAAAATAACTTTATTAGATCAAGATCTTTGAGAGTATGTATGTGTAATATATATTTTGTAATATGTTTTTAGTAATCTATGCAAAAAAATAAAAAGTAGGGGGAAAAAACCTTGTGCCTAATACTAGGTATGATGTTTGTCTTCAGAAAAAAAATTGTAATAATGTTTGAATTGTCACACCTAACTGTGGTTATTCTGACATGAGTATTTGGCAGACATTTTCTCAAAAGTAAACAAAGCCTCTCACTTCAAAGACAATTGGCAGGATTTGTTGCCCATGATATAAATGTAAACTTTCAGATGAGAGAATTTTGGAATATTTTTTTAACTCTCAGTTTTCATTTCTAATGAGTAAATCTGGAAAAAATAAAACTTATATTAGCAAAAGCCCATCAGTAAGTAAATATTAGTATTCTTTATCTGAGTAGGTCTTTTCTGATGACAAAAGTTTTCACTTATGATTGATGTTACTGGTCAAGCATATATTCATTTATATACATCAAATTTTGAGTCTTGCCTTACTAGCAGCTTACTCTCACGAGCACATTGGAGGGTGCTTTGCACTGTCCACTCTAAATTCACAACCTGTTAACCTGATTGTTTTGTTTGTTTATTTTTGTTCTGGCCCTACAGAGAACAATTTCTCTGCTGTTTTTCTCGTAAGAACTCCAGAAAGGAATCAAGTGTTTTGCCCTAGAGTGTGACAAATCACTCAGTGATTTTAATATTATTCTTATTCAAAAACAGGCATGCAATGTTTTTAACATGTCAAAATTTAGTCAAAAAAGATATGGCACTGTATCAAATTGGGTATTGTGAACTTTGGAATGAATGGGTTGAAACTAGATATTTAGATTGCTAAACAGCCATTTAGTAATAGATATTTTTTGACTTCTGTTTTGTCTTTTTCTTCTCCCAACACTTCCATCTTACCCTATTAATAATTACAGTGTATTTATTTTGTTACTACATTGTTTTAACTTATTTTATGTTTGCAAATACTTTTAAAAACTATTGTAACAAGATATTTGAGAATGTGAGCCATATTTAATATATATTTTATGTATACTTACAGAACTTTGCTGAATTGATTATTGCTGACCAATGAAATGTTCTTAAGATATTTTAGAACTTATTCACAATAGCTCTTGATTGTATATTAAATGGCACATTTCAAAATACCTGATCTTTTATTCTACTTAAAACCTTTCCTCCACCTTCTGCCTGCCCATCTAACTCAGTCCATTCTTGGCCATTTTATCATTAGTCTATTCATGAATTCCTTTGTATAAGTTGTTATTTGTTTTTCATTTGTATCATGGACTCTACTGAATTCTTTATATTCATCTAAGGATTAAATGAGATAGTTAAAGTGCTTAGCACAATTTTATTTCTAATATACAATCTTCAGTTATTATTTAAATTTTCTATGAAGTATTTAAAATTGAAAAATCTGTATTGACCATTGCATAAAATGCATAGTTTTCATATTTTTATTTAGAAACTATATAGATATATACTTAATTTTGATAGTCTTATTTAAAACCTTTATTGGGTATTAGAATTTACTGATACTGAGCTATGAACATATTTTTATCCCTAACATGAGGGCTAGAGGGCAGAATTATTAATAATAACCATAACTAAAACAAATTGCTAAAAGATACATGTTACAAATTATATAAATTCAGACATAGTTATGGGGGTGGAAGTGCAAGTATAGAGAGAGGTACAGTGGTGCATGCCTGTAATCCCAGTAGCTCGGAAGGCTGAAGCAGGAGGATCACAAGTTCAAAGCCAGTCTCAGCAACTTAGCAAGACCCTGTCTCAAAATAAAACATAAAAAGTGCTGGGGATGTGTTTCAAATGTTTAGTGCTCCTAGGTTCAATTCCTGTTATAAGAACAAAAACATTTATGGGATAATTATTATAGACTGGACATACTATAAAAAGACATGTTGGGAATAATTCTTTTAAATATTTTTTGTTCATTTTTGGCATTCTAATTATAAAATGTAATGAATTGCAATGGTTTTTGACTCTTGAAATATTTTTTTTAATTTTTATTTGGGGAGTAAAAGTTAAATGGATAGTACTCACCAAAATCTGTATTTCAAAAACGATGACAACTTGAATTCACAAAAAGATAGTTGCAAAACTATAAAATAAAAATACTTGGCTGCAGACTGGAGTTGTGGCTCAGTGGTAGAGTGCTCATACCACATAAAAATAAGTAAATAAAATTAAAGGCATTGTGTCCACCTACAACTAAAAATATTTTTAAAAATACTTGGCTCCATATTCATCTATATGGGCTATCTATCTTTACTATTTTTAACCAAGATTTAGGTAACTTGAGTAGCATGTTTTTAATATTTAATATGTCCCCCATAGCATTTTTTTTTCCTTCAGGCTTAGAATACAGACTAGAATCATTTAAATTTCACATTTGAAAAGTGTTTCTAACTTTAAGATCATTAATGATGCAATAGTAATATTCTTTGTCTCCTGGCAACAGTATCTATGGTATTGTGGCAAGTGAGGTACCGAGAATGTGGGGAGATCAGTTTATGGGGAGCTCTGGAGAAGAAAGTCTTCAGAATAGGAGTGTTGATATATTTGAATTCAACAAAGTGTGTTATCAAAAGATATGGTAAGAAATGCTGTAGTAAAGGGCTTTCATTACTTTTCCTTTTAGTTTCTACTACAAGTAGATATTGAAATTGACATTTAATTTACATTTTATCCATAAACTTATTTTATTCAATTCAAATGATTATCTGTACTGAACATCTTAGAAAATATATTTCACAGATATTTGTGCCCATAATCATGGCTGTGGTAAATTCAATCTGCTAAAAAAGTCATCAGTAATTTCCTAACTAATTCAAGAATAAGAGATGAAGGATATAGTTGATATGTTGATATGGTATCCAGAATTACATTTATTCTTAATTTTCAGGTAAAGGAATTACAACCCCCCCTCCAGATTATTTGACTGACACATTGACATCCCAGTAAATAGCCTGAGAGTTAGTGTTTTCAAAATTAAACTTAAGACATTTCTAAACTAAAGTTTTAAAGTAAGTTAGTTCTTTTTCAGATATCAAATATCTTCAGCACATATCAGGGAAAGAAAGTTATGTCGGGTAATCAAGCATGTTTACATATGTATGTAATTTTCTATAATCCTGAACTTCCTGTCTAGATTATTTTTCTTTCTACAAAGTATTCATGAATCATCTCTTTTGTATAGTTTTTACATACCTTAAAAGTGAATTATTTTTACTTCTCTATAGTAGAACAATTTAACAAAAATTTACAAACAACTATCAAATTAATAGTAAACAGTGGATTTAATTAAGGCAATTCTATTTTAAAGTTTCAAGAATTGCATTTTGATGGGGCTGGGGTTGTGGCTCAGTGGTAGAGCACTTGCGTAGCATGTGTGAGGCACTGGGTTTGATTCTAAACATTGCATACAAATAAATAAAACAAAGGTCCATTGAAAACTAAAAAAAATTTAATTGCATTTTGAAATTGTTTCTTTAAAGAATTACTTTATCCAGCTGTTTTCACTTACAAGTTTTTGCAGAGTGAGAGAAAACATGAAGACCTGAATATTTCTAGCCAAACCAAGAGCAAAAGTATTGAAGTGAGGGAGGAGACTTCCCATGATAAAGCCAGTTAAGAAAAAATCTGCTAGAAAAATAAAACCCACTTGTGTTTGGCAAAATTGCCTTCCAGGCATGAGATTAAATTTGTGTTTATGTTGGAAATGATCAAAGTAAATGCAGGGAGGAGGAGAAGTGTGTATGGTGTACGTAGCAAGGGTGAGAGGCAGGAAAAGTGGAGGGACCAGGCAATATTTACAAGAAAGAAGAGGAAATTAATTTTCAATCCAGGAAGGGAAAAAGGGGTAGTATTTTTCCCTTGGAGAAAGTTTAACACTGAATGAGAATGGAAAGTATTAGAGAGATCACTCCACCTAAGGTATGTAAAACCTATATGACACAATACTATGGACCACCTTAGATTGTGTGAGGACAGGTTGCCATGGAATGGTTTTACAGGACAAGAGTGGGAAAGGAATGAGCCTGAAAAGAAGGGAAGTCTGTGGAGTTGGTGCATTTAATGGGACTAGAAGGGAATATTCGGGAAGTTATTTCAGCACCCAGTTGCCCTTGGACAGCAGTGGCTTAGCAATCCTGGCAACTATTGCAAGTGCTTGCTCTCTATACTCTCATTCCTTTCTTCCTTGATTTCTTTCTCTCCTTTTTCTCTTTACTCCTCTCTTTTTAAAAAAATTGCATTCCCCCTCTCTCTCTCTTTCTCTCTCTCTCTCTCTAATAACTCCCTTCTCCTTGTTTACCAGCAGGCTCCTTCTGGAGCCTCACTCTAGCACCGTCCCCCTCTTTGACAGGACTGAGGATTTGAAGAGAAAAGCATTTGGTGAAGTGAGTTTTAATGGCTTAGAAGGGGATGGTGAGGGGATGGAGAAGAGCTCTTAACAGAGAATTTTTTTTAAAGGCTATTTTTATTGTTGTTTTGTTTGTTTTCTGGAGCATTCTGGTGAGTTCCTATTTCCCTGCTTCTCAGGACCGTGTTTATGAGTCATGTGGAAAGTGCATGTGGTATTGGTTACAATTCTGGAGTCCCTTCAGCTGTCAGAGATTCTTTAATCCCTTGATTGTTTACAGACATGTCCACAAGAGAGGTTAGAGATCTGGAATGACTTGAGAAATGCCTATGAGGTTACTGGATTTACTGTGAGGGTCATGGTGAGCTATACAGCATCTGGTGAAAAGGGGACTGTGCTTTGATCCCACTAGATATCTTTAGTTTCCAACTTGCTAGGAAGCCCTTTGCACATTATTATTGACATTCTCAACCAGTCATTAGCTCAAAGGGCATTGGAGTTCTCTCTTACCATTGTGTCTCTCTGAAGTTGGTGGAAGTTTCCAGAGGTGGCAAGTCTGCATCAGGTATATATGAGAAGCAAAAGAAACTGGACTATTTCCTGTTGGATTTGCATAGCTGTAACCCCACTAGGCCCTATAAGGAGCAGAGAAAGAAAAGGAGGCTGTGCTGCTATTAGCTCACACATCACACTGCAGGGAATTGGCACTAAACCTGAAAGGAATGAGATGTTTTCCTTCTAACAGTGCACACTTTTATCACTTAAATAAACAGGAAACAACCACAGAAACATGAACAATAAACGATAACACAGGAAGTGTATATGTGTGAGTTAGGGAAGAATGGAAAGAAAGTGATGAGATTTTCTGGGATTAGGGGCAGATGGTTAGCCTCAGGGGAAAATATTTCTTTTAAGCTTCTGAGTATCAAGTTTTTAAATCCACCGCAGTTCTTTTTTTGGATCCTGTGTGTTTTTTCCTCTAGGTGTTCAGGTGCCTTGCATGTTTATCCTAAATGTTCCAATGCACCTTTCATGTAACCCTTTTAACTCACAGCCCCTTTTAACTATGATTTCACATATTTTGAGAAGTTATTTCTCTATACGTATATCAGTGACAGGAAAATGGGCATATGTATAAATTCTCTGTAAGAAACTTTGACTCTTAGAACAGGAAGGAGTGTTAAAATAGCACTTGAAAATAAATGGTCATAAAGTGAAGAGAATGAAGACCAGGATATGAATAACATTAAAATAGAAAGTTTATGCTGGCCTTTTATGTCTGAATAGAAACTAAACTTTTAACACTACAGTCATCTTTTGGTAGAGGAGAAAGTGATACTCTCCTCCCCCTCCCAGCAAGGGCCACAAGCCTGATTACAATAAGCCTATTTATAACTCTGAGCACCATCCCATTTCTAGTTGTTAAAAATGTATATAATAACTTCAATTTCAATACTTAAACATTGATTTTTAAAAATTAAATACCTTTCATAAAAATTTCACAATTATCTAATTTTCACTTATTAGTGTGTACCACTGAACATTGTGATTTACAATTTATTTTATACACATTTTTAAAACTTCAGCTATCATAGGCATAAGTTACTCTAATAGCCATAGAGTAAATCTGCCTTATGGTGATGCAACTAAAAATATTCATTTAAAGAGAGATTGGATAACACTGGGGTCAAGTGTAAATGTATGTACATATATTTTCTTACTTCTTGCCATTAGACTCACCTGGTATAAAACTAAACTATTTTATGGAGTCATCTATGCTATTTGGAGGGGGCATACATTCTGATTTTCTGATTACTATAAACATTACTTTAGGGTTATCTAGGTAAATGTAGTAGACAATCAGAAAAGAAAATATGTATAATTATTTTGGATTTGAAATAATGGGAGATATTGGGGAAGTTTTCAATGTGTAGTGATAACTGCCAAATATCCACAATTTCTCATTTATTTTCTCTTTTTTTGTGGAGGGCTTCAGGGATTGATCTCAGGGGCTCTCCACCACTGAGCCACAATCCCCAGCCCTATTTTATATTTTATTTAGAAACAGAGTCTCACTGAGTTGCCTAGTGCCTCGCCGTTGCTGAGGCTGGCTTTGAACTTGTAACCCTCCTGCCTCAGCCTCCCAAGTCTCTGAGATTACAGGTATGCGCCACTGCGCCTTGCCTCATTTATTTTAATCCCATTTATATTAATATAACAAGAGCTAATTTTAAATTGCTTTCTCTGTAATACAGCAGCTAAATCACTAGAGCTCTCATGATACAGAGATCACTTTTATCACATTTAATTCAAGTTATTTGCTTTGATTTTCACTACTTTTACAATTGTTGGTATCTCTGTGCTTTGGGAAAAGAAAAATTCTTTGCAGTTTTGAGAACTGCAAAAAATAAATAAAGCCTGACTGTTAAGATAATTTGGTTTAAAAGGTTTATCTACTTTATTCCAACAAAGTTATTGTAATAGTTTTTCCTTAAACAGTTTTCTCCTCTAGTTCTTAGCAACCTAATCATAGAATTTGATTTGAGCAACCAAGTACTTATTTGAAATTATAGCTCTATTTTTCAAAAGCAAAATAACAAAACAGTGGGCATCTTAACATTTTTTCATCATGAAACAAGATACAAAGTAATAACTATGAAGGGATGGGGACTCTTTCTGGCTTCACCAGACTTATTTTGTTCAGATATCCCACTCTGTATTTTATAAAATATTATTCCTTTCAGATTCAAATCAATCAAATATGAGTCATTCGTTTTCTTTTGGGTTAAAGTAAAACTATAATATTTACTTCAATAGAGCAAAAGCAATGCAAGATGCTTCTGTGAGATGATTAACACTGTTTCATAACTTTTTTTAATGTACTGCACTATTAATATTGGCCAGGGCATTTTGTCTTATTGAATACAGCATGGAAGCATCAAAGCAATCATCATGTTTTCTTCCTTATATAAGGAAAATGCTATTATTTTTTTCTGAAATAGGTATCTCTATGTGTAAAGGAATGTTTGGATGTGAGTAAACCATAATTAAATACTGAACTGTTGTTTCCAGCTATTTCTCACAGGCATTAATATTATTTCTTGGAAACAAATGCAGTATGTCAAAATATTAATTTCCTGTAAAAAAATACCTATTTCCTGTAGTCAAATAATATTTCATACTTCCTTGGACTGATTAAATACAATACACTAGGAGACCAAAATCTGTCTATATATGTATTGGTAGTATATGTGATTATATAACTTGAATATTTCTAAAGTCCAGGAACTCACTTCTGTATATACTCATTTAATATAGATAGGGAAACTAGTTAAAACTTCTGTTTTAGAACAATAATACAAGCTTTAGAAAAACTTACCATGAGGCTTAATGTCTAGTTGAAAAAAAAATGTTGGATAGTTAAAACATTTTTAAAAGTCATAGTTTAAAAACATTTCTAAGTTCCTGGGTTCAGTCCTTTGTACAAAAATGCAATTGATGATACTTCTCCCACATTATTCAATATGTTTTAGATGAAATAGAAAAAAATTATAAGGTACTCTTGTTCAAACTACTCTTCCTTTACCATCCTTTTTCAATTTCCTTTTGTGAAGTGATTCTTAAATTATGTTCCCTTGACCAGGAGCATTAATATCATCTGGGGGAGTTGTTAGAAATGCAGATACTCAGGCTCTACCTTTGTCCAATTGAATTAGAAACTCTGGAGTTTGGACCCAGAAATTTGTGTGTTGACAAGCCCCCCATATAACTCTCATTCATGCTAAAATTTTAGAGCCATTGTATTAAAGTAATATTTTCTATCTTCTGTGAGTGTATATGTATATAATTTATTGGAATCCTGGCCAGGAGCATCAAATAACTTGTATTTATCTCTTTTTGTTTTTCTTTCTTCAGACTGGTTGTTTCATGACTTTATGCATTAATAATATGAAAATTGCTGTCGTCACTGAAAGATCTGCTGAATCATCATATTAAATATAGTGCATCTTTGAAAGTTATCCTTCCCATGTAAGTCTTTTATTTTTATTCTTCTTATATATACCTGAGAGTAGAATCTATTTTGATGTATTTATACAAACGTGGATTATATCTTATTCTAATTATGATACCAGTCTTGTGGATTGCACACAATGGTGAGACTCACCATGTTGTATTCATGTATATATATGAAACTTATGTCAGATTCATTATACTATCTTTTATATTCCTGTGGCCCGTTCCTTCATTCCCCTTTGTCTAATCTACTGAACTTCCTTAAGTCACTTCTCATTTTCTTTGAAAGTAATAGTTATAGCATTAATATAAGAAAACAGTGGCTGAACCCCTTTTTACTTTCCATAGTCAGAGGCACTATAAGGTTTTGGCAGGGAGAACAATTATACTTTATTTTACAAGTATCCATTTATAGTCCTTGGTAAATTCTTGAAAAATCTTTTGCTTTACTTTGCATTTTCAGATGAATTTAATGGGTTAAATAATTAAAATCACTTTTTTTTTTAATTTCAGGGTTTACTATAGTCAGATACAATATAGGCAAACCAATCTTTTTAACTACATGGGGAAAGAATTATCCTAAAGGATAAGTAAATTGGGAAAGTCTGAGTAAGATTTGTATGATCTGTAAAAATGAACTGGTGATCTTCACATTTTGACAATGATTAGAAATTTCAGGTTTTGTACTTGTGTTCAGGCTTATGAAAAAGCACTGAAGAGTTTGAATTTGGACATACAGCCCATGAAAATATAACTTTATACTTCATGTTCAAAAGTGTACTTTCAGTAACTGAGAGTTGTATTGTACCCAACATAGTACTGTAAGGAATGTAGATGGTTTTGTTAAACTTGTTCCCTCTTTATATTTAGCTGTGCTTTTTATTTAGCCATAAAGAACACATTCAGCAAATTCAATTTGTTTCCCAAGTTTTCAAATGTGTTATTTCTGTCTTTGATGTATGGTGGATTGACAGTACTATATGAAGTATGACAGTTAATGCTGAGCCATAGTCCATAGTTGAAAATAAGTCTTACTACTTTAATGTCATATTTAAAATTTGTGTTAATAGCATAGCAGTATTGTCTATTATATTAAAATGGACAAGAGCAAAAGAAGCGTACTATTTCCATCAAATCTTGACTATCCATGTTAATAGAAGTGCGCATTGTGGGAACTCTATCAATTGCATTCCATATCAATGCAAATGACCAATATTTATGTCATTGTGACATATATTTCATTATATTTTGTGTGCTCATATGTCTAAATGTGCATATATTTGTGTGTATGTGTCAGATTTTTTATAATTATGTGTTTTTCTAATGCAATTTAAAAATTCATAATGTATTTACTATACATATAGTAGTAGAAATGATCATGAGATAGTAGCTTAGAGTTCCTCAGTAATGTAATAATTTAATGGAAAAAATATTTTAAAAAACAGCTTATGAAGTTATGGTAAGAGAAATGTAAAATTAAAAACATAAATGATTGTCAAAACTCTTGAGTTTGACAGTTGTTCATTCAACACCACCATTTTCCCCACATACTAGCAAGTTCTCTGCATTATTATTTTCTTATACTTAGGAAATACTAGGCCTAAATTACTCTATATATGCAATTTTTAAAGCTCTCTAGATAATTCCAAAGACTAGAAAGTTTTGGAATCGTGAACACAGGCAATTAGGTGGCAAGTGGAATGTTGAACATTGATGAACAGTTTCCTTGTGCCACTTTCCTATCATAAAGTGAAGTTAAAATTTGTACTTGTTTCTTTTCTTTGCAAGGTCTTACTATGATTCTGTTCCTTCCTTCTTCCTCTAATATCTATAAACAGATCCATGACATTTAATAGGTATTTCTAGTTTTCATTTGAAAGACACTTGTTATCAAGGACTTCTATGTTCTGGCAATTAGCTAATTTAAGTATGTCTTTGGGTGGTTTTATTCAAAAACTTCTTTATGAAAAATAACATGTTAAGTTTGATAATGCCAATATAGCAACATTAATATTGTCCTTTATTTTCATGATTTATGTGGAGATTGTAGGTCTAGGATTAGGTCATTGAATATATTCTCTTTAATATTGTTGCATTATACTTACACAAAACAGTGGGATTTATTGTTATTTATTTGTACATGCAAAATATAACAGTATAATTTAGTGAGTTTCATTCCCCAGTTTTCCCCCTTTCACTTTCCCCCCTCCCTTCCTTCCTCTGGTTTCCTTTTCTCTGTTGTTTATCTCCCTTTTATTTCCACAATATCCTCCTCAATTTTTTTCTCCTTTTTTCTCTCTAGGTTCCACAGATGATAGGCAATATATGACCATTATCTTTCTTGGTTTGTCTTATTTCACTTAGCACTATGTTTTCCAGTTTAATTCATTTACCAGCAAGTAACATAATTGCATTGTTCTTTATGGCTAAATAAAATTCCGTGGTGTATATATATTACATTTTCTTCATCTATCCATCTGCTGAGAGCCATTGCCAAGTAGGAATGACGCATCGAAATTTTCTTGTCAGCCTACCCCATGTTGCTTAGAGGAAGGACTCTCCATTGTGGAAATTGGCTTGTCTTAGACTCAGGTCATTTGCAGTGACATTGCATGTATGCTTGAGTAAGGTGACCTTGCTCAAGGATCCGGGTTTAGGGCAGATCAGGTTTTAGGGAGTATCCTGCTCCTTGGGTTTAGGGCGGTTGCAGGTTTAAGGTGTACCCTGCTGGGAATAGGGTGTATCTTGCTGCCTCAGGCACACCTGCTCCTTGAGTTCCCATTGAGTTCTCCTGAGATTCAGAAAGTATTGTGGGATTCGGAGCCTGGTGGAGTACGTGGATTTTGCCCAGAACGTGGATTTCCCCAGAACGTGTGTAGAGTGCCGGTGTGAGTTCGGGAATAAAGAATTGCTGTTTGAATCTACAAGGCTGTGAGTGGCTCGTGATTTTGTGCCCAGCCAGACTGCGGCATCCATCCATTCACTAATAGATACCTGGGCTGGTTACATAATTTAGATTTTGTAAACTGTGCTGCTATAAACATGGATATGCATTTATCAATACATTATGTTGACTTTAATGTTTTTAAGTTAATTACCGAGATGTGGTATATGTGGGTCATATGGTGATCCATTCCTGGTCTTTTGAGGAACCTCCGTACTGATTTTCATAGTGGTTGTACTAATTTATAATCCCACCAAGAGTTCAAAAGTATTTCTTCCCCCCCACATCCTTTCCAACGGTTATTGTTATTTGTATTCATGAAGGCTACCATTCTAACTGGAGTGAGATGAAAACCTCAGTATAGTTTTATTTACATTTCCCTTATTGCTAAAGATGTTGAATATTTGTTTGTTCACCATTTGATTCTTCTGTGTCTGTTTAGTTCCTTTGCATATTTATTGATTAGAATTTTTTGGTATTAAAGTTTTTTAGTTCTTTATATATTCTGGTTATTAATCCTCTATAAGAAGAGTACCTATCATATATTTTTTTCTTTATGTAGGATTTGTCTTCATGTTCTTTTTCCCTTTTACTGGGCAGAAGCTTTTTAATTTGATGCCATCCCATATACTAATTTCTCATATTATTTCCTGAGGTTTAGATATATATTATTTGGTGCCTGTACCAATATGTTGAAGTGTTGACCCTGCAGTTTCTTCAAACAGTTATAAAGTTTCTGGTCTAATTTCTAGTTCTTCAATCCATTTTATTTAATTTTAATATTTTTAGCTGTAGATGGACAGAATACCTTTATTTTATTTATTTATTGTTATAAATAAATAAACATCAGCCACACAATCTATTTTAAGTTGACTGTATGCAGGGTGAAATATAGAGATTTAGTTTCACATATTCTACATTCTACATATAGATATCCAGTTTTCTTAGCAGCATTTATTATACAGTTATCTTTTTTCAATGAATGTTTTGGGTGGCTTTGTTAAAGATCAGATGATTATCTGTGTGGGTTAATCTTTGTGCCTTCTATTATATTCTGTTCTTGACTTTTTTCTGTTATTTTTTTTTGCCACTATCATGCAGTTTTTGATATCACTGCTTTCTAGTGTAATTTGTAGTCAGGTGTTGTTGTACCTCTAGTCCTGTTCTTTTGCTCAATATTGCTTTAGTTATTCTGGAATATTTATTCTTCTTTATGAATTTTAGGACTGATATTTTTTCTGGTTCTATGAGTAATGTCATTGGTATTTAGATAGGGATTACACTGAATCAGTAAATCACTTTTTGTTACGTGGACATTTAAAGAGTATGTATTCTGTATGTCCATCAAAATGGCAGGTCTTTCTATCTTCTAGTGTCTTCTTCAATTACTTTGTTCAGCATTATGGATTTTTGTTGTAGTAGTCTTTTACCTTTATGATTAGATTTATTTCTAGGGTTGTTTAAGGTTATCATTAGTGGAATTCTTTTCCTGATTTCTTTTTTAGAAAATTCATTATTGGTGTATAGGAAAACTATGATTTTTATGTGCTGGTTTTGTATCCTGCTACTTTGCTGAATTTCTTTCTTAGCTCTATAAGACTTCTGGTAGAATTTTTTTGGATTTTCTAAGTATAAGATCATATCCTTTGCAAACAAGTGATAATGTGACTTATTCCTTTCCCACGTGTATTTCTTTTATTTCCTTCTCTTACCTGATTGTTCTGGCTGGATTTTCAAGAATTTTATTAAATAGGAGTGAAGGGTTTGGACATCCTTTATTGTTCATGAGTTTAGAGGAATTGCTTTCTTTTTATCCAGGCCATTGATTTTTTTTTCTTCTTTGCACTAACACTAATAAAGAAAATTTCCATTAAGGAAAGAAAATTTTTCATTTGAAAAATAAGCTTTCATATTAAGGAGAAATTTTAGAACATTTTCTATAACATCAATTAAAACTATATAGTTTATATGTGATGTTTCTAAAATATTAGGATAATTTGTTCTTCCTAAAACTTTTATATTAATCCACCCAGTGTTAACGACTATTACTTTTCAAAATTGAGAATTTGAGAATTAAAAAAAGAACTGTTAGCTTCAAATAATTCAATGATAATGCCAGGAAAGCAAATTTAAAATCAGGATTTCAAGTTCATATTGAATGTACTATAAATTCATTAGCATCTTCCTCTTTCCAATATCCAAAAGGCACTATGCAGATCATTTTACTTGATGGATGAATGAACACAATAAAAAAATATGATTTGTAGTCAATTCAGACAATCAGTCTTTAAGCATTGATTTGACTATTCACATATCAGATTTTACACACATTTGCAATTAATGTTGCTTCAAATAAAATACAACCCATCAAATGACCATTTTATCACCAAACAAAAATAGACATTAAGTCTTTAGTTCTTTCTTATGAGAATTGCATATAGAAAATCAGATTGTTTTGTCTTCTTATTGTTGCTGAATTGGACCTTAGAAAAAAGGCTTGAATTACCAAAGTCTGTTCCACAGATGTCAGATAAGGTAATTATATTTTTCCTAGCTTGACTAGGGAAGTATATTAAACTCTAAATATTTGGCTTGCTCTAAAAACCCCATAGATAGGCAATATAAGAATGACATCCATAAAAATCTGTCTTAAGAATCATATAGTTTTTATTTCTGTTATTCAGAAAAGTATGCCTAATTTCAAAATTATGCCCACAATGAACTTTAGTTTCCTAGATTTATTTGCTTACACACCTTAATAGAGCATGTATTCACTGTAATTATTCCTAAATAATTATATCTAATTACACTTATAGTGTTTATACACGGTAGAAAATTTTAATTTCCTGACACTCCCCTAATTGTCAAATTTTATATTATATTGCACATCTGCTGTATATACTTTTTCAAGCTCAGAATTCTTATGCTTTTGTATATTACTCCACTTATTTTTGGCACAAAATAAATAGTTTAATTTGATTTTCATTTCAAAGTAACATTCGCTGTATCCTTCAACTGATGTTTCTGAAAGGACTTCTGTGTTCATAGAAGAGGTGATGAACTTGGTACCGTCCTTAACCTCAGTAAATCCAAGGAATTAATATTCAATGAATGACTTCAGTAATATTCCTTAAAATGTGAACATAAATGAATATGAAATGATGTTTATGATAATGGTCTTATATTTGTGGAATAAATATACATTGTTTTTAGACACTGTAATATTCAGTCTACGTGATCTAACAAACTCAGACATGCAGTCTAATTTTACTTTTTGTTCATGACAATTAACCTCAATGATGTACTATGAATACACTGTGAACAAAATTTACACTACCCAAACAAATAACACTATTTTGGTATTTACATAAATATTGAAAAAGGCCAATATTTTACATCAACAGTAATCATAGCTCCAAAAAATACATGAGAAATCTGTTTACATTTACCAGTGAATCTAACAAATTTTGATAATAATCATCATGGCTTTTATTTTACTAGATTTAAACATAATCATGTAAGTTGAGAATTTATTTCCTAGTATTAGCTTGGTTTATGTTAAAGTTAACTGTGGGTTGGGTGTAGTGATGCATGCCTGTAGTTCTAGCAACTCAGACGTCTGAGGCAGAAGGATTGCAAGTTCAAAGCCAGCCTCAGCAATTTAGAGAGGCCCTAATCAACTTAGGGAAGCTTTGTCTTAAAATAAAAATTAAAACATATAGGGGATATAGGTCAGTGGTAATGCTTAGCTGATATAAAAAAAGTAAGTCTGTTTTTAACTATTTCATATACTTTAGTTATAACAGTGGTTTTAAGATGCTAATATTTCCTCTCAATGTTTTGCTTGCTCCCTAGTTGATCTACAGACTTCATAATGTCTGAAATCAGATTCAGCAATCTCACTTGGGAGCAAGTTATAACACTGGATCACGTGTTAGAGGAAGTAATTCCAGTTCATGGACGGGGAAATTTCCCCACACTGGAGGTAAAACCAAAAGATATCATTCATATTGTGAAAGATGAACTCATAGAGCAAGGAATTATTGTTAAAGATACCAGATTGAATGGTTCCACAGCAAGTTACATACTTGCAAGCCATAATGGAATCATCTATAAAGATCTGGACATAATTTTTGGTGTTGAACTTCCAAGTGATCAGGGATTTCAGGTAGTTAAGGATTCAGTTCTAGGTTGTTTACTTGACTTTTTACCAAAAGGTGTAAAAAAGGAAAAGATTACCCTAAAGACCATGACAGAGGCTTATGTGCAGAAGATGGTCAAAGTTTGCAATAAACATGATCGTTGGAGTCTCATCTCTCTTTCAAATAACACTGGGAAGAATGTAGAATTAAAATTTGTGAATTCACTCAGACGACAATTCGAATTTAGTGTAGATTCCTTTCAAATCCTTTTGGATCCCATGCTAGACTTCTACAGCAACAAAAGTGCTAAGCTAGCCAAAGAATTCTATCCTGTTGTTGTAGCTGAAAGTATGTATGGAGACTTCCAAGAAGCAATGATACATTTGAAATACAAGCTGATATCTACCAGGAAACCTGAAGAGATTAGAGGTGGTGGCCTTTTGAAATATAGTAACTTGCTGGTTCGTGACTTCAAGCCAGCTTGTGAAGCAGAAATCAAGACCCTGGAACGTTATATGTGTTCTAGATTCTTCATTGATTTTCCTGATGTAGGAGAACAACAAAAGAAAATTGAATCATACCTCCTCAACCATTTCATAGGTGAAGAAAAGAGCAAATATGACTACCTTATGACCTTGCATGGAGTTGTGAACCAAAGCACTGTTTGTCTAATGGGACATGAAAGAAGACAGACTCTCAACATGATCACCCTTATGGCTTTAAAAGTACTTGGAGAACAGAATATTCTACCCAGTACAGACAATGTAACTTGCTTTTATCAACCTGCTCCATACTTAGTTGCTGAGGGAGGGTATCCTGCTTATAATGTAACATCTGGGCCACCACCCATTTTCTTCCAGCCATATCATACATTGCACTTTCATGTGCCAAATGGTATGGTTTAAGAAATGCAGATACAATAGAAACTTTGCTTTAACTGAATACCTCTTAAAAGCAAAGTTTCTGAAGTCTACAAAATTCACAAGATCTGGTTTTATTTTTTGTGCCATTACCAACAAATTTCCATCAATCACTGTTTATACCACCATAGTAAACACAATGTCATCTGTGAACTGACAGCTTTAAATGCTTTTTGAATGTTATTGACTGGTTTTAACTTGCAAATGTTATGGACCAATTGAAATTATTTTCAGATCTTGCTGATGACTTAAGACTTTCAAATTTGCTGTGACAAATACATTTGAGATGCCTGCATCTTTGACTAAAATGTAAGAACACCGCTCAAGTTTTAATTCTGAGGTACAGTGAAGACAAGTGTCAAATTTTTGTATTCAATCAATTATTTTATTATACTCCATTTTTTTCTAGTGAGTAATACCATCGATGAATTCTCAGTACTTAATAGAAATGTGTAAATTTAAAGACAACAGATTCAGAAGATAAGCCCTGGACTTTGTAAGCATTTATTTTGTTTCCCAATTAAATTAGTTTGGGTTCAAACTCTGGCTTTAGTTTGAAAAAACACTGGAAAAATGGTTCTGAAAATATTGGAATTAGTAAATTATCATTTAAAAACAAGATACTTAACCAATTTGTTGTTTAGAAAAATAATACCACCCAGGTGTACAATCAGTGCTGTGACTGGTTATGCAGGATTCCTTCTCTTTTTTTTCCTGAAATAACTTGAAAAGAATGAAATTCTCTGAATGTTAAACCTTTCTGTCACCATCTGTTAAAACAAAATTCTGAATGGCAAAAAGGAGAAAAAAAAGTGGCAGCATTTTTTACCCGTGTCATTTACAATTTGTCCAACATCTTAATATATCTGGAAACATTCACTTTTAGTAAGTGAAAGTTTTTTTCTTTATCACTCAATGAAGCATTTTCTTCATTTTAACATTACCAAAGGTTTCTAATATGCCACTCAAGTGCCTCCTAGGGTTAGACTTTACATAACACTGTAATTTATTCAGTGATTGCATATGTTTACAATATATCTGAATATCTACTCATTTTATATCAGATATGCCACTAGCAAATCTGCCAGTGGGGATTCAAAACGAATATCCTTTACATAATGAAAATGACCCATGGCCAGTATTATTTGGATGATAGAAGGGGAACTGACCTGAAAGTATCATTAAGACCATCAGAAAACTTCTATATTTCTACTTGCTTCTGATTCTGATTTTTTCTGAGTTTTCATCTCAGTTTTTATTGACCATCAAAAGTTTATACATCACAGCAAGTCCTAACAGTTATATTCTGAGAATTTGTCAATGATAGACTATTTTAACCTGTCTTCTCTGTATTACAATACAGAACACAAGAAGTACACCTTATATGGCATTTTCAAATAATATTCAATATTTCTGACATTTTATACCAGAGCAATATATTTTTAAATAATTGTATTATGTCATCACAGAACCCTGAGGCTTTAAAACAAATGGACTTTGTCCCTTTTGGGACAAATAAATAATTTATAAATAATATATTATAAAGAAAATTCAGGGCTGGGGATGTGGCTCAAGCCGTAGCGCGTTTGCCTGGCATGCGTGCGGCCTGGGTTCGATCCTCAGTACCACATACCAACAAAGATGTTATGTCCGCCGAGAACTAAAATAAATAAATAAATTCATTCTCTCTCTCTCTCTCTCTCTCTCTCTCTCTCTCTCTCTCTCTCTCTCTTCCTCTCTCTTTAAAAAAAAAAAGAAAAAAAAAGAAAATTCAGCTATCTATACTTTGTATTGACTAAAGATGATTGATCATTCTTTCCCCAAATATACTCTTTACTTTGAAGTTAGTAGAAATGCATGTACATAAGACTAAAGGTATTTATCAGTAACAAAATATAATTCCAAAATATATAGGAAAATGTTTAAGAATAAAAAAACTATGTTAATGATGTCAATGGTGAAGGTTCAGTATTTTCCAAAGTGACGTTTTATAATGAATAATAGAATTCTTATGATGTTTAGAAACATCCCTGTGTGCTCCTATAACTGCCTTTAGTCTTACTGGGAATTAAGACTCTTGTCTTCCTTAAAAAGTGATTTCTTCATGGTATTTGCTAAAACTTTAAGTCATAATGGAAGAATAGTCTGATATCTGTATTTTTTCTCCTAACACATCAAGCATGTATTTCTCTTGGGGAGAAAAGTTCAAAACTGTTATGTAAGATTTTCTCAAGAGAGAATCTTAACATATTGAATGGGAATGACATAATAGAAGAGAAAGCTCTGGATTTATTTCTCATGACTTTTTGTTTATAGATACTATCACTAAATTAGGCTTTCCTTTGTCCCCAACTAACCAGAAAAAATAAATTATTTATCTTCAATTGTATGAGTGTCTCCCCAGGATTAGGCTAATTTCCTTGAAAAGCAGTGTTATCTCATTCTGTTCCATTAGGATAATAAATGGGAAACTTTTACATCAGTCAGTTAATGCAATCTTCACCTAAAGGAGTTAATAGAAATTAGTACTTAAAACTTCACTCTAGAGCATGTGTCATCCCATTACTAGAGAGACTACTTACTCTCTGACCATTTCATTTCGTGCAAATCCAGGAGTGTTTTGGGTTTAAAAAGACTTTTTTTCCCAGAAGCTTAACCCAAAACAAAAAAGAAAAATCTATATGGTGAGATAAAGTTGGTATCTGCTGCAGATAAACATTCTTTTAAACCAGAATATTCTTATATTTCACAAACATCTACACATTATTATCAAAGTTCTACTAGTAGGGTTATCTGTAACTTAAATTTAGAAGTATTCTTCTAATAGTGACTTATGTCCAGTTTAATCAAAGAAAATTGAAACAGAAGGATTATCTAGTTTGGGCAAATAACCCAGCTGAATTCAAGACAAAATTACAGAGCTAGAATAGCTGTGAACTGCACCTCCAGCAAACTAGGAAAGTATCCGGTACCCAAATTCCATTTTCTTATATAAGTAAGATCCTACTAAATTTAGCTTCCAAATTGTAAAGGGTCTTTAAAATTTGTGTTTAAAATCACTTTTTGTTTTAGGCATTAATAAAGATAGTATGTAAATTGCTTTACATATAATTAAAAGTTCTTTCAGTCAGTGTATTATTTGAAGGATTTCAACTTTTAAAATATGGAAAGGTAAAACATAATTGAGAAAATTGAAGTTTTAAAGTTTGTAATTCTTTTCAAAGTTATATTGATTTAGGAAAACCACCTTTCAATTCATAGAATATTTAAGAAATATTTTATTTTATATATTAACATTTAAACAAGATTGGAAGGTGCATGTGAAATCAAATTGATAGACATTCTCATGAAAATGACTTTTGCAAGGCATAAAACATTTCAACCTACTGTGCATTCCATTTGCTTTACCATTATAAAACATATGTAATGATGTTTTGTTTTCAATTGTGCTGTCCTTTATAAGGTTATATTCTTTATACAATTTCATAGTTTATGTAATGGGTGTTGGAAATTGTATTGCATATCTGCTGCTTCTTTTTTGAACATTTATTCAGCATGTTTAACTAAAAGTAGCAAATTTGTCAGACTGTCAGTATATTGTTGTTAGTTGCTTTCTTTAGAAAACAGTTTTCCCTGATTTTTGCAGGTTTGAGCAAAAACATACTATTTGGAGTATATAATGTTTGGATAGCAGTTTAGCATGTAACTGGTAAACTTTGAGCTTAATATGTGACTTTTAAAATTGCTTTATTATGAGAGTGTGCAAATATTATTCACAAAATTTTGGCATTTAAAGTAGTGCTACACGGATTGCATTAGTGTTTGAAACTAGAACATCAGCAGCAGCAACAACTTTTTGTTTAGCTGTAATCCTTGAAAGAGCAATGGATGATTTATAGATGAATACTATGTGCATGTGCTTCCTTTGACCATTCAAAAAGATAAACCTCCCTATCTATAAAAACAGTACCATATGGATAAACCATTTCATACCTCAGGACAAAATAACGAACTCCTGTCAATGCATAAAATGTCCTAAGGGAGAAATGTCTTGAAATGGCCCTCTTTGCCAGCTATTCTTAGAGTTCCCAAATTAAAAGTGATAGGTTAAATAAACCAAGGAATATAATTTAATGGTAATTTATGACAACTTATTCTAGGACTGGTGGTAGACTTTGAACCATTCTCTAAAATGTTAATTAAGTAATCTACTTTATATTATAAATAGATATGATCCAGGCATACTTAGTCATTTGACTCAACTAATTAATCCAGAAACATGGGAATGATTGTTGTTTTAGCATTGGTACATCTCTGGAAGTTTTAGTAGGAAAGATTGTTCTTGAAAATGACAGCAGAGTGTAGTATGAGTATCCTAATATCCTGTTCATCAATTTCATTCTTAGAGAAGGACAAAATAAAGTTTTCTATAAAAAGTGGGACTTTAATACCACAAGAAAAATTATAAAGATAATATAATGTGCTTGTAATATCAGAGTTTAAAAATTTCTGTATGATCATTTTAGCCACTAGCTAAATTTTCATTGAAATATAAATTGATATTTGATAGTAATTGACTTACATTTTCTGTTTTAAAAGTTTTAAAAAATATTCACCTTCCCCCAATAAAATTAGAGTCAACACAAAAATATATTAGCAGATGCTTATGCAAATAAAATTGTGAATTATTGTATAAGTCTTATATATGATCTCTTTGAACAAAGGATCTCTGTAAATTATGTTACTTCTTGTTTTGTGAGTTTTGTAGAAAAGCTTTGGGACACTGAAAATTAAATGCCTTCAAAAACCAATGATTGCAGTGAACTCCAGTTAGCTGTTGTCAAATAACTACTACGGCTCCATATTTTCTGTGAAGCAAAATGCTTTCAGATACTATACTCAGGTAAAAAGTGTAAGTTATAACAAGTTTTTGGATTAAATATTGACTTAATTTGAGAGCAATTTAATACATATTTAAAGTGAAAGGCAATATTTTCTTCCAGGTAAATAATACATGTACTGAAAGAGAACCTATGCCAGGGAAGTTAAAGTTATCTGATTTAGAAATGTTAAGGACCATATTTAATATGTTGCAAATAGATTTATATGAAATTATGTGCCCGTTTCTAAGTTAAGGAGAATACCCTGTAAAAGAGATATATAAATCCTAGCAATCCTGACAGTTTCCAAATGAGAGCATGCAGTCTATTTTCCTGAAGAGCAAGAGTTTAGCTGATTTTAAATTTATATTTAACCTATGTTCAAAAGTACAATATTGCATGTATTAATGGAATACCATGCCAAGTTTTGAGACAGGTACAAATCGCATAATATTTAAATTGGGTCTAACTTGCTTATCTCCTAAATATTTGACATTTCTTTATTGTGCAAAATTTAAAAATAATTTCTTCTAGCTTTTTTAGGTATTAATTATAATTTAGGTATTAATAATTTTAGGTATCAGTGCATTATTTTTGTTTATAGTCACCCTTCTGAAGAGAACAACCTTTTAATCATTTGTTTTTCCTCCACCTTTTCCTTGAATATTAAATGACACTTCTCTGTTCTCACTGTGATTATATGCAAAAAATTAAGAAAAATCTGGGGAAGTTTATTACCATTTATATTATCAAAAGGTAAAATTGCACTATTTCCAATTTTAGTTCCTAGTTAAGAGAGTATCTGGAGATATCATGATTATTGAGTCAGGGAAGATTGTGTTCCTAGATGGTCCCATTCTATAAAAAACAAGTATCAATATATATGTATAGCAGAGAATTCAATTTCAAGATCCTCTGACTTTTCAAGGTTACCTAGGGATTTTAAAAGCACAGTAAATTAGAAGCCATGATTTTAGAGATAAAAATTCACTTTTCAGTTCTGGAACTCTAGGCAACTCTGAATGTGAAGAAATCACCTGATTGGCTTGTCATTTCATTGAGTTTAGAGTGGTATAAATTATGAACTAATTTATCAGTAAGTAGTAGTCCTTTTAACCATTGTTATATGCTATTGCATCATTTTTTAACAAAAGTTTTATTTCAGCTTATAAGTATAAGACAAAAAAAATTTATACTTTTCCAAAAACAAAAACCAAATTTCGGTTGGGATTTAATACATAACATTATGTCAAACACATGAAATTTTAAAATTCATACATAATTAATATTGCATTAAAACAAAACTATTAATAGATATCTTCATAAATTATAATGCCGTGTCACACTTATTGAATAACTAAATTTCAGTATATTATATGTATTTCATTCTATTTTAAGTGTCTTTCATTAAAGACAGGAAATAATCTGTTGAATTATCTAAATCTTCCTGATCACAATCTATTAACATTGGGTGATATTGCCTTGTAACTATGTTTTCAATTTCCCTTTAAATTCTTTAACCCAACTTAGTTTTCCTTTTAATAGATGACATATGCTAAACCATAAGATGACATGTCAAATAATGACTGTTATGTATGATATTTTGCTGTTGTAAAACTCATCCCATATATCTCTAAAAATGGTATTCACTTTATATCCATACATTGTCAATAGATTTAATTGAAAATTAACATTCACTTTGGAAACTTGTGGCAAAATCTTTAATCTCAGATATTTCCCATTAAACTGAGTGAAATCAGTGTTAGTAACTTTTTCTTCTAGTTTGAAAGGTATAAACAACTACAAAATTCTTTCTTTAAAGTTCATCTGTGTGGTACGTAAATGTCTCAACCTTCACAAAAAAGAATTAAAGCAATAATCCAGACAATTCATACCAGAAATATGTAACTTAGACTATGCTGTGAATAATGAAAGATGAAATTTAATTATTTATGGTCCACATTATTGAACAATTGCATTTGTCCATGTAAACTAGATCAAAACTATTGGTTATGGTAAAAGATTCTGTAGTACCATTTAATGAGACATAAAACAATTCATCTGTTGAGAATAAATTTAAAGTTAGAAAGTCTGACTTCAGACCTAAGAAAACAAATTACATTCATGTGTATTTCTCTTAAAGATATGTTTCAAGTTTCAGTAAATTCACATACAGATGTTTATCATTAAAGAAAATACCAGTGAAAAATATTATAGTCAGAGTGGGAAACTAAGCAGTAAAATCTCAGTGTAGTTGCCCAGAATACAGTAAAATTGCTTATGTGATTTTCTACATTATTATATCAAAAAGAATGATCTACATTTTAACATGAAACAATTCAGCTTTTTTGGAAATCAGTGAATGTAAATGTAGTTATAAAGTTTTTATGTGCCTTTTTAATATTTATATTTTAGATTTAAGTGGACACGATATCTTTATATTTATGTGGTGCTGAGGATCAAACCCAGTGCCTCATGCATGCTAGGCAAGCACACTATTAGGTGCCTTTTTAGTCTTATAGTCCACATAACCAATTTTTGTCTTGAATGAAAAATTTTGAAGAACTTACTGTGTTTCTGTAAATGAAATTCAAAAGAACTTACTGTGTTTCTGTAAATAAAAATATTCAGGCATATTTAAGATATGTATCTAAGATATGTTTGAAATATCAAAGGTTGATTGAAATGTGGATCTTTGCTTTAATGCTCACAATATGTTAAATCACAATAGTTTCTTTACTATGTTATACTGTTTTGAGACTTGAATTGTACTACTTTAGAAAATGTATTTTACTGTTGGCAAAAGTTATGGTATATGAACAGTGAAGAATTCTTTCAGTGCAAACTATTTTGAATTGGTTATATAATGATTATTTACCATTTATTAGTTATAGGTCTTATGCCTGTATCATTTGCTTTGTTTTGTGCTTTTGTGCAGTATGTGGAATAAGAACTGTAAATATTATAATGTTAAAATGAGTTCTGAAATAAAATCACTGAAACATACAGTGAGGTGCCAACTACAAAATGGGTAAATGCCTATTATTTCAAATAGTATCAAATTAATTCTTTACAGCGTGTTCCAAAAAAGTATGTAGCAATTTTTTCTTGGAATTTGTATAGAATCATCATTGATTTCATTAGAGGTCATACACATGGAACATGGCAACAGACTGACCTTCTAAATATTATGACTGTATAATTAATTTAATTTTACCATTTATAACAGATTAACCAACAAATATCACCAATCAAAAGATAACACTATTCATATAGCCTAATTATATACATGGTTTATATATACTCATTTACCTAATTTCATTTCATTTTATATTGGTAAAGCTTTCTCCCCCTCGAATAAGTAGTAACTACAACATTTGCATAGACACATTGGTGGCAAAATTACTAAAATGGCAAATTGAGAGAAATATGTCAAAAATATATTACAGATATTTGATTCTAATTTCCTATACACACAGAAACATCCACATCACAAGTTTAGTATAGCCAGATATTGTAGTACTCTGTATATACTGATTACATATCATATGTGATCCCTCTAGAGAATGCAAAATAGTTTTAAATATAGGCTTTATTAGAAGAATAAGAACTAGAGAAATAGTAATTGGAGAGACAGCACAATACTCAGTATAGTTTATTTGAAGCTTAAATATCTTTAGCAATAGTCTAGTCTTGCTGAAAAGTATAATAATCAGAAATATGCAGTAGTATGTCAGTAAATACACTTATAATAAAGATGAGGTATTTTCGTTACATAATTCAAATTACCAGATGACTAAGGCTTGAAGAAAAATAGGTATTTATAATAAAAAATCACAATTACTCATCAACACAATTGAAAAATTTTTTTAATCTTTTAAAATACAAAGATAAGTTATGCCTTGTTGAGTTCTTCAAACATTGCCATAATCCCTAGATACAGTCTACACTTACATAAAAATAGGCACTTTTTTAATTTTATTTTTTATTGCTTGTTCAAAACATTACAAAGCTCTTCACATATCATATTTCATACATTAGATTCAAGTGGGTTATGAATTCCCATTTTTACCCCAAATACAGATTGCAGAGTCACATCGGTTACACATCCACATTTTTACATAATGCCATATTAGTAATTGTTGTATTCTGCTACCTTTTCTATCCTCTACAATCCCCCCTCCCCTCCCCTCCCATCTTCTCTCTCTACCCCATCTACTGTAATCCATTTCTCTCCTTGTTTTTTCCCATTCCCCTCACAACCTCTTATATGTAATTTTGTATAACAATGAGGGTCTCCTTCCATTTCCATGCAATTTCCCTTTTCTCTCCCTTTCCCTCCCACCTCATGTCTCTGTTTAATGTTAATCTTTCCCTCCTGCTCTTCCTCCCTGCTCTGTTCTTAGTTGCTCTCATTATATCAAAGAAAACATTTGGCATTTGTTTTTTAGGGATTGGCTAGCTTCACTTAGCATAATCTGCTCTAGTGCCATCCATTTCCCTGCAAATTCCATGATTTTCTCATTTTTTAGTACTGCATAATACTCCATTGTGTGTAAATGCCACATTTTTTTATACATTCATCTATTGAGGGGCATCTGGGTTGGTTCCACAGTCTAGCTATTGTGAATTGTGCTGCTATGAACATCGATGTGGTAGTATCCCTGTAGTACGCTCTTTTAAGGTCTTCAGGGAATAGTCTGAGAAGGGCAATAGCTGGGTCAAATGGTGCTTCCATTCCCAGCATTCCCAGGAATCTCCATACTGCTCTCCAAATGGGCCGCACCAATTCGCAGTCCCACCAGCAATGTACAAGAGTACCCTTTTCTCCACATCCTCGCCAGCACTTGTTGTTTTTGACTTCATAATGGCTGCCAATCTTACTGGAGTGAGATGGTATCTTAGGGTGGTTTTGATTTGCATTTCTCTGACTGCTAGAGATGGTGAGCATTTTTTCATGTACTTGTTGATTGATTGTATGTTGTCCTCTGAGAAGTGTCTGTTCAGGTCCTTGGCCCATTTGTTGATTGGGTTATTTGTTTTCTTATTGTCTAATTTTTTGAGTTCTTTGTATACTCTGGATATTAGGGCTCTATCTGAAGTGTGAGGAGTAAAAATTTGTTCCCATGATGTAGGCTCCCTGTTTACCTCTCTTATTGTTTCTCTTGCTGAGAAAAAACTTTTTAGTTTAAGTAAGTCCCATTTGTTGATTCTTGTTGTTAACTCTTGTGCTATGGGTGTCCTATTAAGGAATTTGGAGCCCAACCCCAGAATATGTAGATCAGAGCCAACTTTTTCTTCTATCAGACGCGGAGTCTTTGATTTGATATCAAGCTCCTTGATCCATTTTGAGTTAACTTTTGTGCATGGTGAGAGGAGGGGATTCAATTTCATTTTGTTGCATATGGATTTTCAGTTTTCCCAGCACTATTTGTTGAAGATGCTATCCTTCCTCCATTGCATGCTTTTAGCCCCTTTATCAAATATAAGATAGTTGTAACTTTGTGGATTAGTCTCTGGGTCCTCTATTCTGTACCATTGGTCCACCCGCCTGTTTTGGTACCAGTACCATGCTGTTTTTGTTAATATTGCTCTGTAGTATAGTTTGAAGTCTGGTATCACTATACCGCCTGATTCACACTTCCTGCTTAGAGCTTCTTTTGCTATTCTGGGTCTTTTATTTTTCCATATGAATTTCATGATTGCTTTATCTATTTCTACAAGAAATGCCGTTGGGATTTTGATTGGCATTGCATTAAACCTATAGAGAACTTTTGGTAATATCGCCATTTTGATGTTAGTTCTGCCTGTCCATGAACAGGGTATATTTTTCCATCTTCTAAGATCTTCTTCTATTTCTCTCTTTAGGGTTCTGTAGTTTTCATTGTATAAATCTTTCACGTCTTTTGTTAGGTTGATTGCCAAGTATTTTATTTTTTTGAGGATATTGTGAATGGGGTGTTTTTCCTCATTTCCGTTTCAGAAGTTTTGTCTTTGATATACAGAAATGCCTTTGATTTATGCGTGTTGATTTTAAATCCTGCCACTTTGCTGAATTCATTTATTAGTTCTAGTAGTTTTTTTATAGACCCTTTTGGGTCTTCTAGGTATAGAATCATGTCATCTGCAAATAGTGATAATTTAAGTTCTTCTTTTCCTATTTTTATGCCTTTAATTTCTTTCGTCCATCTAATTACTCTGGCCAGTGTTTCGAGAACTATATTGAATAGAAGTGGTGATAGAGGGCATCCCTGTCTTGTTCCAGATTTTAGAGGGAATGCCTTCAATTTTTCTCCATTCAGAGTGATGCTATCCTGAGGCTTAGCATAGATAGCTTTTACAAGGTTGAGGTAAGTTCCTGTTATCCCTAGTTTTTCTAATGTTTTGAACATAAAGGGATGTTGTACTTTGTCGAATGCTTTTTCTGCTTCTATCGAGATGATCGTATGGTTCTTATCTTTAAGTCTATTGATGTGGTGAATAACATTTATTGATTTCCGTATATTGAACCATCCTTGCATCCCAGGGATGAATCCTACTTGATCATGGTGCACAATTTTTTTGATGTGTTTTTGTATCCGATTCGCCAGAATTTTATTGAGGATTTTTGCATCTAGGTTCATTAGAGATATTGGTCTGTAGTTTTCTTTCTTTGAGGTGTCTTTGTCTGGTTTCGGAATCAGGGTGATGTTGGCCTCATAGAATGAATTTGGAAGAGCTCCCTCTTTTTCTATTTCCTGAAATAACTTGAAAAGTATTTTTATTAATTCTTCTTTAAAGGTTTTGTAAAACTCCGCTGTATACCCATCTGGTCCTGGGCTTTTCTTGGTTGGTAGTCTTTTGATTGCTTCTTCTATTTCATCCATTGATATTGGTCTGTTCAAATTTTGTGTATCCTCCTGACTCAGTCTGGGAAAATCATATGACTTAAGAAATTTATCGATGTCTTCACTATCTTCTATTTTATTGGAATATAGGTTTTCAAAATAATTCCTAATTTTCTTCTGTATTTCTGTAGTATCTGTTGTGATGTTGCCTTTTTCATCCCCTATGTTAGTATTTTGAGTTCTCTCTCTTCTTCTGTTCGTTAGCATGGCTAAGTGTCTGTCGATCTTATTTATTTTTTTGAAGAACCAACTTTTAGTTTTGTCAATTTTTTCAATAGTTTCTTTTGTATCCATTTAGTTGATTTCCGCTCTGATTTTAATTATTTCTTGCCTTCTGCTACATTTGTTGTTGTTTTGCTCTTCCTTTTCTAGGGCTTTGAGATGAAGTGTGAGCTCATTTATTTGTTGTTTTTTTCTTTTTTTGAGGAATGACCTCCAGGCGATGAATTTCCCTCTTAAAACTGCTTTCATTGTGTCCCATAGATTCCGATATATTGTGTCTGTATTTTCATTTATCTCTATGAATTTTTTGATTTACTCCTTTATGTTTTCTGTAACCCATTGATCATTCAGTAACATATTGTTCATTTTCCATGTAATGTAGGATTTTTCCTTCCTTCTTTTATCATTGATTTCCAGTTTCATTTCATTATGATCAGATGAAATGCATGGTATTATCTCCACCCCTTTATATTTACTGAGGGTTGCCCTGTGGAATAATATATGGTCTATTTTTGAGAAGGATCCATGTGCTGCTGAGGAAAAAGTATATCCACTTGATGATGTTTGATATATTCTATATATGTCAGTTAAGTCTAGGTTATTGATTGTGATATTGAGTTCTATAGTTTCTTTATTCAACTTTTGTTTGGAGGATCTGTCCAATGGTGAGAGAGGTGTGTTGAAGTCACCCATAATTTTTGTGTTGTGGTCTATTTGATTCTTGAACTTGAGGAGAATTTGTTTTATGAATGTTGCAGCACCGTTATTTGGTGCATAAATATTGATAATTGTTATGTCTTGTTGGTGAATGGTTCCTTTTAACAGTATATAATGTCCTTCCTTATCCCTTTTGATTAACTTAGTCTTGAAGTCGATTTTATTCGATATGAGGTTGGCCACCCCTTCTTGCTTACGAGCACCGTGTGCGTGGTATATTTTTTCCCAACCTTTCACCTTCAGCCTGTGTATGTCTTTTCCAATCAGATGTGTCTCCTGGAGGCAGCATATTGTTGAATTTGTTTTTTTATCCATGTTACCAGTCTATGTCGCTTTATTGGAGAGTTTAAGCCAGAGTTACTATTGATATGTGGTTTGTACTTCCAGCCATGTTGATTATTTATCTTTTTTTTATTTTAGTTTGTTTCTCCATGATTAGCTTTCCCCCTGTCCTCTGTCTTTACTGAGGCACTTCCCACTGATGGTTTTGGTTATTGTTTTTCATTTCTTCCTCGTGTAGTGTTTTGCTCAAAATGCTTTGCAATGCTGGTTTTCTGGCTGCAAATTCTTTTAACTTTTGTTTTGTTTATCATGAAATATTTTTATTTCGTTGTCATACCTGAAGCTTAATTTTGCTGGATACAAAATTCTTGGTTCGCATCCATTGTCTTTCAGTGTTTGAAATATGTTGTTCCAGGATCTTCTCGATTTCAGTGTCTGTGATGAAAAATCCATTGTTAACCTTATTGGTTTACCCCTGAATGTAATCTGTCTCAATTCTCTTGTAGCTTTTAATATTTTCTCTTTGTTCTTTATATTGGATATCTTCATAACAATGTGTCTTGGCGTTGGTCTACTGTGATTTTGTGTGCTCGGTGTCCTTTATGCATCTACAATTTGTATATCCATTTCCTTTTTTATTTCTGGAAAGTTTTCTATAATTATTTCATTCAGCAGGTTGCTCATTCCCTTGGTTTGAACCTCTATACCTTCCTCTATCCCGATGACTCTTAAGTTTGGTTTTTTATGTTATCCCATATCTCTTGGATGTTTTTCTCGTGATTTTTATAGCCTTTCTGAGTTGGCTAGACTCTTTTCAAGATGATATATTTTGTCTTCATTATCTGACGTTCTGGTTTCTACTTGCTCCACTCTGTTAGTGATACTCATTTGAGTTTTTAATTTGGTTTATAGTTTCCTTCATTTCTAGAATTATTGTTTGATTTTTTTTATAATCTCTATCTCCTGATAAAGATGCTTAATTTCTTCTTTTATCTGTTTATGTAATTCATTTTCAATGTGTTCTTTCACTGTTTGAATTTGCTGTCTTATATTCTCTTTAAGGTTCCATTCCATCTGTCTGAGGTATTCCTTGAGTTCTTTATTTGACCATTTTTCTGATGCCTCTAGGTTCCTCCTGAATATTTAGGCTGTCCTGCATTGTTTGTACTCCTTTTCTTCCTTGCTTTTTCATGCTGCTCATGTTACTTCTTGTTCTGTTTGACTGTTGAGTTACTGTTTACTCCTATAAATTTATTTGATGCTTGGGAGGAAAGGTATTAGAAGGGAAGTGAAGAAGTCACTAAATAGAATGAGAGTAAGCAGGTAGAATTCAAGGAAAGGGGAATAAGGAAATTGAAAAAGAAATGAAAAGACAAAACTAAGAAAATATAAAATAAAAAAAGAATAAAAAATATAAAAATATAAAAAAATGAAAATGAAAAAAAAACCTAAATAAAAAAAATTAATAAATGCAGTCTTAGAGTTTGATTAACTTCTCTTCCAGTAGGTGGAGCTGTGCCCACTGGGCCAAGCTTCTCCTCTCAATATGCGGAAACCAATCACTGTGCAGCAGCTCCTCCTCCCAGACTGGGCGGGTCTCCAATCCTGAGTGCCTAGGGCCTTCTCTTGTGTCTAGTTACTTCCCCACTTTTCCTTAAGCCAGGCCCCGATCACCGGTGACGCTCACCACAATACTGGCTACACGCCAGGTCTGCTGCTCCCGGGAGCCCTATTTTCATGAACGACTGGGGACACTGTCCCTGTTTGCCATTCCCTCAGACCCTAAGTTTGTAGAGCTTGGGGCTGAGAACCCTCAGCGAATTTTGCTTGCCCTCCAGTAGCCACGCCCCCGGTAGCTGGTCCAAGAGACCTCAGTTGTCAGCACTGGTGGGAGCGGTAGCCGGGAGTTCTGTGTCGTGGGTCCCACGCCACTCCTGATTCCCTCCATCTGACTATCATGCTCATGGGAGAGCTGGGAGGGGCCCTTATGGGAGAGCTGGGAGGAGCCCTTAAAGTTTCCCCGCTGTGTGGAGAGGGAAGGCTAGGGGGTTACATACCTGTCGCTGCTGGTTTCAATGAAGTTATCTCCTCCGCCACATTCTGGTGACATCGGTTCTCTGCCATGGTGGTATCCTGCCACCATCTGGTTGGGCACAATTCAGGAGCCACTTGTCAAAAGAAACTAACTTTATTTTTCGAACCACACAGGCCAAACAAAACAGCTCCTCAGGAAAAACCCTCAGAGCCCAACTGCCACCACCAGCTTCCCACAAGCCTCTCACACACAAACACAAGCCTCCCCCACTCCCACAATCCTCCTGCTCTTGAGGCTGATTGGCTGGGTTGCGTGGGCAGAGCCAAAGAAGTCCCCCAATGAGCATCACCGCAGAGGAGCCAATCAGCTAGATGTTGCTGGGGCCGCTGTGAGCCAATCATCAGCTGGCAGTCTGAAAGGGCAGGGAAACAGCCCAATGAGCATCACCGCAGAGGAACCAATCAGCGAGATGTTGCTGGGGCCGCTGTGAGCCAATCATCAGCTGGCAGTCTGAAAGGGCGGGAAACAGCCCAATGAGCATCTCCAATGAGCATCACCACAGAGGAGCCAATCAGCTAGATGTTGTTGGGGCCACTGTGAGCCAATCATCAGCCGGCAGCTGGAAGTTTGCTGGCAGCTGGAAGTTTGCTGGGGCCCCTTTGGCTGTGGCTCTCAACAGTATCCCATGCAAATGGCAACAGTTCGTTCCCTTTGCCGGGTGACCAATGCAACGGGTGGGTCCTGACTGGCTCTCCCAAGCCCTGTTTGAATCCTGTGGCCATTGCCTATGAAGGCTCGGTTGGCATTAACCTCCATAGGTTCAGAAGGGCCAACCAATTGTTTCAGCGGGATCCTTTAGTGCTGAATCACAGCAGTTTGTCTGCGAGAAGCAGGCGAACGGGAGGTTGAATTCAGCCGATCCAGGCTCGGTGTGGGTTCTGAGAGGCCCAGACTGTTCACCCCAGATCCACGTCAGCTCAGCATTGCCTAGTGATCCTGAGCAAACAGCATTTAGACGGTTTATGACTCCCTATGCCCGCGCAGCTGAAGAGGTCAGAGACTTGATCTCTCCGCACCTGCCGCCATGTTCCTATCCAAAAATAGGCACTTTAATTTAAGAATAAACAGGGGTAATTAAAGAAAGTCTACTATATTCCTTTAGTTGTTCAATGATAATTTTCTTGTACCCTTTCAGTTAAATCATCGGTAATATAAAGAAGACACCATCATATATATATATATATATATATATATATATATATATATATATATATGTGTGTGTGTGTGTGTGTATATATGTAATGTGTGCATATATGTGATGTGTATATAATATATATTTACATGAGGTGTACACATACATATATAGGTCTATATGTATATTGTGTTTATACATATATAATGTATATACATACATATATAGGTCTGTATATATATTATTTATACATATATAATGTATATACATATATAGTCTATGTATTGTATTTATACATATATAATGTATATGCATACATATATAGGTGTCTATGTATATTGTGTTTATACATATATATAATGTGTATAGATACATATGTATATATGAATTTTGTGTTTATACATATATAATGTGTATACATATATGTAAAATGTGTATACATATATATTCATGTATATTGTGTATATAAATATATATGTGTGTACATACATATATATGTGAGTGTGTGAGTATGTATATGTGTGTATAATACATTTTTTTCAGGCACTATAACATTTTATTACTGAGCTTTAATAGAAATTAGATTAATTTACTTTTGGAACCTTTACAATAATGACATTATCCTCATTTCTGATTAAACTGGGTGTGTGCTATACTTAACCTCCATCCTCATTATTTTCAATAGTGAAGTGGAAATGTGAGAGAGTGACTGTGTGTGTGTGTGTGTGTGTAAAAATAATATATATCTCATCCCATAGTGGGTCTGCTCTTTAGCAGGATTACCTAAAAGTATCTAGTTGCATGATAATATGCAAGGGTACTCTTTTATCTTCAAATCTGAACAATCATCCTATGTTTAAAAATAAAATCTGTACCCTGAGCATATCATGTAAGAATCTGTTTATTTTGGATCCAATCAAAGTTTCTACTGCATTTCTCCTAAAAATAAAAATATAGAATTTTACATAAAAAAATTATCTGTAAAGATGCAAAAGACTGTGTATAGCATGCTATTTCCCATTATTCCTCATATTAAATATTATTGCATGAATATGTTGCTCTTCACAGTTTCTTCCATATTCATCTATTTATCCTGTGAATTATAAAATGAATTAATGAATCTCCTTTAGAATGTAGATATATCTGAAAAATGAACCTCACATTTCCTTCAGCTCTACACTAGAGACACCCTCCCACACCAACATAGCCAACTGTAGCAGGCACTTAATACATAATATGGGAGAAGTCATTTACACTTTTGAAATGTAGGTAGATATATCTAGATTTAGCGTTCTGACATATATATATATATATATATATATATATATATATATATATATAATCTTTAAGTAATAGATGAAACTTTTAATTAAACTGACCATTTTCTAGGCTCATGAAAGATGGGAATAATATAGTGTCTTGAACTGAGTCATTTTTTATTAACATTATATAAATTTTAAAAGAAAATGAAGAAATTCAGAGTAGTGCTATTGGAAGGTAATTATCACATTCTTATAGGTTTCTGGCACCTGGGTTGATTCTAAAAGAGATTAAAAACTCTTGTCTCTGGAAAGGTATCTTATTTCAAAACTCACCCAAAGGTCACTATCTATGAAGAGTTGATTTTCTTCTCTCAGTCCAGTGGAAATATGAAGTAACTTTAAACACAGTTGTTGAGGAAGGACACAGGAAAATTAAGTATGGCTTTGTCATTTCCTTCTGAGGACTCAGATTCCTAAGTATTTGTCTCTGCAGCCTAATACTGCTTCCATATCACCCCACTAGCTCATCTACCTTATACATAAATATCCTAATATGATTTCTTCATGAGGTATACCCAAAACATCCATAAATCAAAATATTTACAAAGATTCCTTGCCGCAGTCTGGCTGGGCACGATTCAGGAGCCACTTGTCAAAAGAAACGAACTTTATTTTTAGAACCACACATGCCAAACAAAACAGCTCCTCAGGAAAAACCCTCAGAGCCCAACTGCCACCACCGGCTTCCCACAAGCCTCTCACACAAACACAAGCCTCACCACCTCCCACAATCCTCCTGCTCTTGAGGCCGATTGGCTGGGTCGCGTGGGCAGAGCCAAAGAAGTCCCCCAATGAGCATCACCGCAGAGGAGCCAATCAGCTAGATGTTGCTGGGGCCGCTGTGAGCCAATCATCAGCTGGCAGTCTGAAAGTTTGCTGGCAACTGGAAGTTTGCTGGGGCCCCTTCGGCTGTGGCTCTCAACAGTTCCTGTTAATGGTATGTTGAGATCATTTTTACATGTCCAAGATGAAGTAAAAAAAATTGAAGTACAGGAATAGGAGAGACAGTAGAATGAAGCTGACATAACTTTGTTATGTACATATACGAATACACCACAGAGAATCACCACATCATGTACAAGCACAAGACTAGAATCCTAATTAGAATAAAATATATTCCATGTTTAAAATATGTCAAAATATACTGTACTATCATGTATAACTAAAAAGAACAAATTTTTTAAAATGGTGAAGTAAAACTTTGAAATAACACAATTATTAGTGAAAAAAAATGATGGAAAAATTATAAATTGTTAGCATTAACATTTTCAAAACTCTGGAAATTATCTAGAGGCTTGCAACAATTCTAGGAGAAAAAATGGCTGAATATTAGAAGAGCAAGTTTTGTGGCAATCTAGAAATAAATTTTAGAACAGTTTAAGTTCACAGCAAAATTGAGCCAAAAACATAGTTCTCACAAATCTCCTTATGACACACATTCAGCCTCCCCTAATATCAACATACTACATCAGAATGATACATTTGTTACACTCTGTAATCATAAACTGTTAAAGTATTATCATTCAAAATCTATATATTATATCAGGGTTAATACTGCATTGTACATACAATAGGTTTTGACACATGTACAATGAAACATGTATCTATAATTATAATATGTGGAATAGTTTCAGCACCTGGGACAGGGGTGGAGAATGTGTCCTCTGCATATTCATGCATACATTCTCCTTACCCCTGAGAATCACTGAATTTTTACCTTTATCACCTGTTATCACCTCTTCCCTGTTCTTTTTAGGTTATGCATAACATTATGATTCATTTTGACACAATCCCCAGTATTTCCCATTTCCCTTCCCTCTACTCTGACATTTCTTTTCATTCATATATATATATAAAAGGTTAGTGTCTTATGGATATACATGGTGACTAGATTCAGTGTAGTA
Organism: Spermophilus citellus; assembly: GCF_964194105.1. Classification (NCBI taxonomy): domain Eukaryota; kingdom Metazoa; phylum Chordata; class Mammalia; order Rodentia; family Sciuridae; genus Spermophilus; species Spermophilus citellus. The sequence goes on from NC_138190.1 coordinate 79,385,850, forward strand.
TATTCATATATCAGTTTTTATACCAGCAAATTTCACAATAGCTAAGCTATGGCACCAAGCAAGGTGTGCTTCAACAGATGAATGGATAAAGAAACTGTGGTGTATTACAGTGAAGCATTACTCATCCATAAGGAAGAATGAAATAATGGCATTTGCTGGTGAATGAATGGAACTGGAGACTATCATGTTAAGTGAAATAGTCAGACACAGTCAAATGTTGAATGTTTTCTCTGATATGCAGAAGCTAATCCAAAGTAAAGGAAGGAGGTGGGGAGGGGAATTCCATCAAAATAGAAGAAAGATCAGTGAACTAGATGAAGGGGACGGTTAAGGGATGGGATAAGGGAAGAACAGAGGAATGAATCCAGTGTATGTATATGTATATGTATATGTATGTAAACATCACTGATCTTTTAATGAAGTCCAGTTTATCAATAATTTCCTTATTGAATTGTACCTTTAATGCTTTTGGTGTTGTATGACCAAGCACAAAGTCATCTAGATATTTTACTACTTATTTTTAATAATTGTAATTTACATTTAGTTCTATATACACTTTTAATTATCTTTTGTGAATGATATATGGTCTGTGACTAGACTCATTTGTGTATGAAGTTGTTCCAGACCATTTTTTTAAAAGACTACATTTTTTAATATAATTGCTTAACTTCATTATCAAAGATCAGTTTACTGTATTTATTTGGATCTGTTTCTGTGTTCTCTACTGTGTTCAACTGAAGTGTTTATTCTTTCACACATACCATACTGAATTCATTAAGGTAGCTTCATAATAAGTATTAAAAATGGGTAGAGCTAGGCCTCTTTGTTGTTCCTCCTTTAATATTGTATTGGATATTATAGTTATTCTGACTCTCCATATGAACTTTAGAAATATTTTTAAACTATCCACAAAATAACATTCTGGGATTTTGATTGGAATTGTATTGACTCAGTAGATCAAATTAGAAGTAACCTACACTTTGACAGTATTGAGTCTGCATGTCCAACAACATATTTATGTGTTTTTCTTTGATTTAGTTTGTCAAAGTTTTGTAATTTTTCTTATAGAGCTTATGAATATTTTGAGTATGCTTCTAATAATGTTACTTTATTTTGACTTTTAATTCCACTTGATTTTTTTCTTACATAAAGAAAAATGATTAGTCTTTTGTGTTATTTTGGTATCATGCAATTTTTCTGAAGTTATGGATTAGTTCTAGAAGGCTTCTGTTATAGATGATGGTTCTTTTGAATTTTCTACATTTATGATCATGCCATATGTGAACAGAAACAGTTTTATTTATTCATTCCTAATAAATATATCTTTTAGTTCCTTTTGTTGTCTCACTGCATTAACTAGGACTTCCAGTATGATATAAAAATGGGGATATTCTTGCCTTCTTTCTGATCTTAGCAAGAAAACTTCAAATGTATCACCATAAAATATGTTTTCAGCTGTGGTTTATAGGATTTTTATGAACTTTATTAAATTTAAATTTTTATGAAATTGAGGATGTTAACCCTGTATTTCTAGTTTGATGGGAGTTTTTATTATAAATGAATTTTGTATATTGTCAAATGCTTTTTCTGCATCTACAGATATAATTGTGTGGGGTTTTTTGTTGTTAATCCAGTGGTTACATTAACTGATTATTGAAAGTTGAATAACTTTGCCTATCTGAAATAAATCCCATCTGGTCATCATATATATATTTTGTTATACATTGTTGAATTCAGTTTTTTAATATTTTGTGGAGGATTTTTCATCCAAGTTTGTGAGAAATATTTATTTTTATTTTTTTTAAAGAGAGAGAATTTTTAATATTTATTTTTTAGTTCTCGGCGGACACAACATCTTTGTTGGTATGTGGTGCTGAGGATCGAACCCGGGCCGCACGCATGCCAGGCGAGCACACTACCGCTTGAGCCACATCCCCAGCCCTTGTGAGAAATATTGATCTGTAGGTATCTTGTAATATATTTGATATTTGTATTAGGTTAATGCTGGCTTCACAGGATGTTTGGAATTATCCCCTCTGCTTACATCTTTTAGAGGAAATTATAGAAAATTTGTATAATCTATTTCTTAAATATTTGATAGAGCTTAAAGTGACTCCATCTGTATCTTATTGTATAATGATATTAACTATTAATTCAATTTAGTTAATTGCTATAAGCCTAATTATATTCTCTATATTTTCTTGTATGTGTTTTGACAAATAATGTCTTTCATGAAATTGATCAATTTTACTTGTGTTATCAATTTGGAGGCACAGAATTTTTCATAAATTAAGTATTGTATAATATTCATAGTGTTTATTATCATCATAATGCTCATAGAATCTGTAGTGATGTTTCCTTTCATTTCTGATACTAATAATTTCTATCTTCTTTCTTTTATTCTTAGTTGTTCTGGATAGGTTCATCAATATTTTATATCATCAAAAGAATCTGCCTTTGGTTTACTTTAATTTCTGCGTTGACTTAATTTCACTAATTTATGCTCTAATATTTTTTATTATTACATTTTTTCATTATTATACAGCATTTTTGTCATTGGAGAAGTAGAGATAAATGGCATGTGTTGTAGAGCTCAGGGATGCTTCTAAACATCTTACAATTGCTGGAATGGACTTCCACAACACAGACTAAATGTTAATAGTATCAAGGGTTTCTTAACTCTTGTAAAATAGAACTCAGTTCTCATTTTATGAGTAGCCTCACTATACAATATAATTCTGAAAACAGGATTTACTAATTGAATAATACTATATTTTTAAAATGATTTAATTTTACCAGTACTATTACCAAAAGTATCTATTGAATTTAATTATCAAAATGATATTTTCAAAATGTTTAAACCACAGAATCAACTTAGAATGATAAAAAATAGGATGTACAGTTTGCCATATATATCTTTACGTTACACATCCCAGGATTCAACCAACTGTGCATTGAAAGTATTTAGGAAACTAATTGCAGCTGTACTGAATATGTACAGACTTTTCTTTGTCATTATTTACATATCAATTATATTTTATTAGGTATTATAATCTAGAGATTATTTAAAGGAGGATGTATATAGCTTATATGCACATACTTTATTATCTTATATAAGGAATTTGAGCATTCACAGATTTTAATAGAAAGGGGGTCCTGAAACAAATTCCATGTGCTTAGTGAGAGATGACTGCACATCATTTAAATTCTTGAGCAACTCTCTACTAGTTTAATGTGTTGGGAAAGACTGTTTTGAGATAACTAAGCAAATAGCTTCCTCTGATAATTTTTCTGGACTATGATGAAAGCTAAATGATATATAAAGAACCTGGAAAATAGCAAAGTATTATGAAAATATTTGAGAAAACAAAAAATTGAGAGCTGTATTGTTTCTTCAAATTTTTCATAACAATGCATTTGGAGCATGTTTTGTTTGTTACCTCATTTTACAATAATCTCATAAATGTCTTTTACAAATAGCACTATATATATGGTGTGTGTGTGACCCCCTCACTCGGTGACCCCCTCACACTGTGACCCCCTCACACTGTGACCCCCTCACACAGTGACCCCCTCACACTGTGACCCCCTCACACAGTGACCCCCCTCACACAGTGAACCCCTCACACAGTGACCCCCCTCACACAGTGACCCCCCTCACACAGTAACCCCCTCACACAGTGACCCCCTCACACAGTGACCCCCTCACACAGTGACCCCCACTGACACAGTGACCCCCACTGACACAGTGACCCCCTCACACAGTGACCCCCTCACACAGTGACCCCCTCTCACAGTGACCCCCTCACACACACACACACACACACACACCATATATACTGCTATATATATGGTATGTAATACATTATTATCAGTTGGTTTTTTCCACACAAATTCTGGATTAAAAATTTATGTATTCCAATTTAAAACAATAATAACAAAACATTCTAAGTTTACAAGGACATGAAATTTTTCAATAATCATTTATCCTCACATCACATTCTACATATTTTCTTATGTTCAAGAAATTGATCTAAATGATTTAAGTTATCCTATCATTTGAATAGAAAAGTCTCTACAGTAAGTTTGTAACTATGGTGTTATTTCAATTTCACCACTGGCTATTTTTTTTTTTTTTCAGAAGTTCTTCTACATCTTTCTTTGACACGTAACAATAGCCTTTAATTTTGTTGAGCCTCAGGACTAACAGATTGTTCATCACCCACAAAATGTAGTCAATTTTGTGTTCATCCTACACATCATCAAATTGTACTTTGTAGTGAATTCATGTTAGATAACTTCTGGTATAACCACTTCAAAGGGAATTATTTATTCAGGTTTTAAATGCCTCTGTGTTTTTTTTTTTTTCTTAAACTAGTGACACCATTTTCTTCACTTCACCTAGATTTCTTAATGGATGACTACAAGAAGTATAAGTAAAACATCCTGGAAAGATAATTTTAGTATCTGATCTTGGCTCTATCAGTAGTTCATTTTCAGTGATTAAAAAAAGTCACTAGAAGCTCAATGAAATATTTCTTTCTCAATATTTTCATTCAAGTAGTAATTGTTCTTTTGTTTTGTTAGTCCCAATTTTATTGTCATTTTTAACAATAAGAATACACATGTCTTCCAAAGGTTCAACCTATTGCTCATGTTCAGTATTTGAGTCTTCATTATAACATGTCTGATTAGTGCTAGAATACTGGCCTGAGGTGGTTCTGTTCTATCATGTATTATTTCTTTTTTTCTGTTTATTTTGGATTTAATCTTCTCTGTTTTTTAAATTTCTGTTTTAGACAGCTTTTTTACTGTTGTAACTAAAAGGACCCAACCAGAACAACTGCAGAGTAAGAAACGTTTATTTGGGGGCTCATTGTTTCAGAGGTCTTAGTCCATAGACAGCAGACTCCATTCCTCGGGGCTTGAGGTGATGTAAGACATCATGGTGGAAGAGTGTGGCAGAGGGAAACAGCTCACATGATGATCAAGAAGCAGAGAGAAAGAAATCCACTTTCCTGATACAAAATATGTACCCCACTTCATCTAGACACACCCCACCCTACCTCCAGATACCACTCAGTTAATCCTATCAGGGATTAATTCACTGATTAGGTTAAGGTTTTAACCCAATGATTTCTCTTTCAAACCTTATTGCATTGTCTCACATTTGAGCTTTTCAGGGACACTACATCTAAACCATAACATTCTGCCCCTGACCCCCAAACACACTCATCTGACAATGCAAAATACATTTAGTCCATTCCCAAGAATCCCCATAGACTTAACTTGATAGGTCAAAGTTCAAGTCCACCATCTCCTCAGGATCAAGGCAATCTGGCATTCTGAATTACTATAAAAGTAAAAGCAATTTACAAGTATCCAATATATGATGGTACAGAGTAAACATTTCCATTTCCAAAATTAGGGGTGAAGAAAGAAAGGACAGGACCAAAGCAAGCCAAAATCCAGCATGGCAAACAAATCCTGTAGCTCCATTTGGGGCACATGGCATTGTGATTTTCTCTACAAAAGGCTTATGTAGCTTTGCCCCTGTGACCTTGTTTGATGCTGCACAAGTGGCCTTTCTATTGGCTTTTCTTTGCTCAATTCCTGCAGCTTTCCTAGGATGATGTCCCACATTACTGGCATTTCCTGGGGGTCTCCACTGAAACTTCGGCTTCCTTTTTGCATCTCCACATTTTCACTTCTCAGGGAGTGCTCCCAGGGACTCCAACCCTGATGTACTTTTTCTGGCCTCCCAGGCTTTCCTTTGAAATCTTGGTAGAAGCCTCCATGAACCCCTTACTCCATCTTGAATTCCTCCAATACCAGCACCACGTGGTTGATGCCAAGGTCAGCTGCCTCCATTTGCAACTCAGTTAATCCCACCAAGAATTAATTCACTAATTAGGTTAAGACTATAGCCCACACATTTCTCCTCTAAACCTTGAATTGTGTCACATTTGAGCATTTCGGGGGACACCACATTTAAACCATAACAATTTCCTAAATAAGATGTTAGATTATTGATTTTAGGACTAGGGCTGGGGTTGTGGCTCTGTGGTAGAGTGCTCGCCTAGCATGTGTGAAGCACTGGGTTTGATCCTCAGCTCCACATATAACCTACAACTAAAGAAATATTTTTTAAAAATTATAAAAAAGTATATTCATTAATACAAAAACAATCCTAAGCACTACTTTCATTGCACCCCCCCCAAATTTGATACGTCTTCATTTTAATTTAGTTCAACATACCTTAACATTTTCTTCACAATTGTTATTCATGTATTCATTTTCTGTATATTTATTCATTTGGTAACTATTTAGTGCCAGTTATTATAATATAATGCCTTATGAATATTTCAGAAATGACATTTCTACAAGAAGCTCACTGTCTATTAAGGGAAATGAGGAATGTATATATACAGATTTGTGTAAAACTGTATATAGCTTTATATATACAGGAGTAAAGGGTAAATAGTAGCTTGGGAACACTGAGGAAAGCCTCATGAAGATGAATAGATGCATGCCAAGGCACTATATAAAATAACTAGAAAAAAAACTAGGAAGGCTTATTCTCCCTATAACCACATTCCTGTAAGAGTTCACTCTTGTATTTTTACATAATATTCTACTTAATTATAATTCTCTAACATTGGTAATACCAAAAAAATCATCATCTGCCCAGGTGACATTTATGAACATCATGCTGTCTATATGATCATTTGCTTTCATGAGGAGAGAGAGACACCTTTGGAATTCCTAAGGCAACTATCATTATTGCACACTTCCCAGCCCTTTTGTAACAGGAAAATAATATGATTTAACAGAAAATTTGGAAAATATGTGGACATTCAATTTTCCTTGAAACTAACTGTAACTCTTAAGTATTCCAAGATCATTTCTCATGGACTTAGCTTTAACCTCACAATATACTTGATGAAGGAAAAATTTAGAGATGACATAATGTTTCAACTAGTTTTACAGAAGCTGTTGACATTTTATTCAATATCTTTTTGGTGTACTTCTGAGGTCATCTGCAGCCTCAGTTTTATTAATCCTGGCAGAGAAAAACAACCTTAATAGCTCCACATTTAGCACAAGAGTCTTTTATTTTAAACAGGGAAATTTGGTTATTAGAGCACACAATATTCCTCAAACCAAATATTTTAATTCTTGACTGGGTGTTCTATGTTGTTGGAATTGTCCTGTGCACTACAAAGAATTGAGCAGTATTCTTTGCCTCTACCTATTATATGCCAATAGCATACCTATCTGTAGTCATGAAAAGATAAACTGTTTCCCCACATTGGTAAATGTCTCCTGAATGGCAAAATCACTCCAGGTTGAGAATTTGGGGCCTGTAAACAGGGCATCCAGAAGTCTATGTGTTGATAACCTCCAGGGAAAACCTCAATTAATAGATAAATTTTATATATTACATCAAAAGAAGGCATTTGCTGGTAAGTGAATGGAACTAGAGAACCTACTGCTAAGTGAAATAATCCAGACTCAGAAAGTCAAGGGTTGAATGTTTTCTCTCATATGCAGAAGTAAAACCAGAAAAAAATATTGGGGGATAATCACATGAAGATGGTAGAGAGATCACTGAGGCAGAGGAAGGGATTAAGGGAGAAGGAAGGAGGGAAGCTAAGAGAACTGTGGAATGAAATTGATCAAATTATGCTGTGTACATATATGAATACATCACAGTGAATTTTACCTTTATGCATATCTACAAAACACTAATTAAAAACTATAAATAAATAGAATAACAACAGTTTAGTTGTGGGGGGAAGAGATGTTGTGAGGAGGGGAGGTTAGAGGAAAGAATTGAGGACTGAAGTGGAGCAAATTATATCCTATGCTTGTATGATTATATCAAAATGAACCTCAATATTATGTATAACTATAATGCACTAATAAAAACATAAAGGAGAATACAGGTGTAAAACTCAAATGACCACCACAATAGATACAAAATTTTTTTTTGAAAAAATTTAAAACCCTTTCAAAGTAAAAATGTTCAACAAAGTATAGAAAGAATGCACCACAATATAATAGAACCCATCTGTGACAAGTACACAGGTAACATTATAATGATGAAAAAATGAAAAAGCTTTATTCCTGTATTATGTTTTCTAGAGGAACAGGACTAACAGAAAATATGATTGTAGAAAGGGGACTCATTAGATTAGCTTACACAGCCAGAAGCTGGATAGTCCACAATAGCTTGCATTCAGGCTAGAAAGCCAGAGGAACCAGTAGCTACACAATCCAAGAGACTGAAGCCTCAGAACAAGAGGAATCATTGATGCTGTCCCAATTCAAGACTGAGGGCTTCTGGATACTCTGGAGAATCACTGGCAGAGTCTGATTTGGAAGAGTGAAGGAGCAAGAGTCTGATGTCCTCAGGTGATCACAGCAGCAATCAGGAACCTGTTCAAGAAGAATAGAGCTTGCATATGCTGCTGCTTACTTGTTTTTCCAACTTTTATTCCAACCAAGTCTCCAACCTTTTGGATGGTCTGCCTACACTTATGGATGGTCACCATTTTGGTTTACTATACAACATGCCAGTCACTCATAAATTCACCCTAATTGGCACACCCAGAAGCCTTTTACTCTTTGACATCCCTAAATCCAATCAAGTTGACAATTCAAATAACTACTACAATACCTAATACCAGGTACAAGAATTTATATTTGCCTGTTTTATCTAACATAATATTGGAAGTCCTACCCAGAGACTTTAGACAAGAAAAGAAATGAATACAAATCAGAAAGTAATAAGTAAAATGATCTCTAATTGCAAATCTCATGGTACCATATATAGAAAATACTATGGACTCTAAAATAACTGTTTTAACTGATAAACAAATTTAGTAAAGTTGAAATATAAGAAATCAAAATGCAACACACACACACACACACACATAATGAGAGCCTTGGGATTCCAGTGGCTTTAGAAGGATGTTCATTCTGTTCTGTATTTTCCCCTACATTTTATTTTTCATCTTTTCACAATTGCTGAAACCATAATTGCCGCAGTCTTGGCTGGGCACAGAATCACGAGCCACCACACAGTTTTTTAGATTCAAACAGCAATTCTTTATTCCCGAACTCACACCGGCCTCCACACACGTTCTGGGGCAATCCCAGTTCTCCTGCCACCCAATTCACCTCCTCCCCGAGGCTTTCTTCCCAAAATGCTCTCTGAATCTCATGAGAACTCAATGGGAGCTCAGGCAGCAGGAACGCCCTAATTCCAGCAGCAATAATCCTCAGCATCGAACTTCCCTAAAACCCAAGGTCTTAAACTGGGAACTTCCCTAAAACCCAAGGTCTTAAACTGGGAACGCCCTTAACCCAAGGAGCGGGATACTTCCTCAAACTGCAGGACACACCCTAATCCTGGATCCTCCCTGGTCGTTGAGCAGGGTCACCTTTCTCAAACACACATGCAAGGTCAACAGCGAAATTAACATGGGGTACGCTGGCAAGCGATGCGTCATTCCTACTTCGTAATGGCCCTCAGCACATAATAATTAAGTGAAAAGTGTAGCCTTCCATTTTTTAAATTTAACAACAAAAAAAAAAGAACAAGATGGCAGACTATAGAGAAGCTGTATTTTTTGTCATTTGGTGACCTGGGATTCAAGCAGCACGAATACACTTCTGGAGGTGGGTAAAAGAGATATTTCACTAAAATTCAATATTAGATATTCGGAATGCCTTAGAGATATATAATTTTGGGGGGCATACCAAACAAGGGAAATTGACAAAATTAGAGCTAAGCTGCTTCCAGGAGCAGTGGGATTAAGAGAAAAGGACGGGAAAAGATGAGAAATACTATGGACAGATTTAACATGGAAAATCCTGAGATTGGAGGGGCATCCTTCCTAGGCAAATCCTGAGGCTGTTCAGCACAATAAACTGTTACACAATAGATGCCCCTTGTTTCCCAATTGTCTACAGAGAGCTGAGGCAGGAGCAATCTTGAGGCCCATTACACTGTGGTGGCACCAACAGGAGTTAGCAACTTGGATCCAGAAGATCGGGGCTGGCTCTGATACACAGTCCTGGCAGATATCAGCTGCATGACCTAGACTGTACCTAGAAAATCCATAGAAAATCTGGCACAGAAATTATTTTACCCAGGGGAATACCTCTCCCCACTTTGAGTCCAGTGGCTTACAGGACAAACTGCAGCAGGTCACAAATTTGAATGGGCAGGTGTGACCGTGGTCAGGGGCTGAGCCTAGGAGTCTAGAAAGGGCAGTATCTGTAAGCAACAGAATGGTGAAGGATTGTGTCCCCTGTGCCTGGGGATACTCCTGGAGTACATTCTTCCAGCATAGATCAGCAATTGCTGGGCTCTAGAGGTGCTCAGTAAAACACTATGCCACACAATAAATCACCTGGGTCCTCACTAGATCTAAACCCCACCCTCAGAATCTTCACATACAGGAACTTATATCTCAGAACTCAGTAGCAACTTCATTCTGGGAGTGGAACTGACAGCCCTTCCCATTCTGCCCCAAATAATACTGCCAAGAAGTCAAGATGGATTTTTTTTGAACTCCAACTGGCATCTTGGTGAACAACACACACACAAAAATAGCCCACAGCCCCTACTACTGTGCTCTGTACATACCTCAAGAAGAAATGTAAAGAAAGAAAATTGGGCCCAGATGCCACAACCAGCATGGCTAAACTCATGGAACTGGCAAAGGGCAATGGGGGGTTAGAAAATAAAGACTCACACATGCAATATGAAGATAAAGCTGGGATCAGGTGGAGTGCTGCTCTCTCTGATGTAAAAGTAGATCTTACACCAGCAATCTTTACTTATATATGACACATTATCAGGTTAAGGACTATGCAAGAATTATTCTTTGTATTCAGGAAAGTTGTAGAACTAGAAACATCTATGCAGCTTTTCCATAGTTGCAGTGAGCAATCTTAGGAGTTTTATGTATAGCTCAAGGAGATCCATTGTTTCAGGTTCTTGTTAAGTGGGCAGACTCAGGAGTAGCAGAGCTGGTGAAACATTGAGGCTGTCCAGCATATGAATTCTTCTATCCTGGGGAGCTGTGAGCCTGAGAACAAGGTCAAGACTGATAATACTCGTGTATAAATCCTCCTCAGGCAGGGTGTCACCATAGCAGCTAGGCATCCTGTGCCCTTGCACAGAAACTCTCCCAGGCACCAGGCACACCACAGCCATGAGGTCATCAGAGACCCCCAATCTCAGTCACTGCTCTTCCATTTTCTGTCACTGCTATCCACACTCAGACAGCAAAAATATATTCACTGATTATTTTTGCCACCACAATGGAAATAATTCCTTAATTTTTCATAAAGATTCGTGTGTGTGTGTGTGTGTGTGTGTGTGTGTGTGTTTATATGTTGGAAAATTCATGAACCTTTGTCCTTTATACATATACATATTTGTTTCTGTTTTCTCATTTCTAGCATGTTTTGAAAGTAGTTATTTTGCCTTACTCTGTCTTTTTAGGATAAGAGTATTTGATAAGTATATTTTGGTTTTGTTTGGTATTTTTTCACTATTCTGTTTCCCTTGTTTCTCTTTCTTTTCTTTTGATAACAGCCAAATTCTATTATTCTATTGTTCACTCTTTTTAAAGATTTTTGCTTCTATTTTTCTCCTCTCACCTCATAACTAACACAACATATATCTCTGTATTTTTTTCTCTTCACCTTTTAAAATTGCCAGCTCTTTTCTACCCATCTTTCTCTTCTTTTTTCATCTTAATTAATTCTGCTTTTAAAATTTTTATCATTAATAGGTTTATATAATGCCAGCCCCAGCACTAATTTTAAAGCAATTATTTTTTTAAGAGAGAGAGAGAGAGAGAGGAGAGAGAGAGAATTTTTTAATATTTATTTTTTTTAGTTTTCGGCGGACACAACATCTTTATTTGTATGTGGTGCTGAGGATTGATCCTAGGCTGCACACATGCCAGGCAAGCGCACTACCGCTTGAGCCACATCCCCAGCCCTTAAAGCAATTATTAAGTGACAGAAGTCATATATATAACACCTAATGTTTGATTTTATGCCAGATGCAATACATAATTACTTACTGTTTTACTGATGGAAATTACTGATCTTACTATTTTTATTTTTATTCATTGTGCCTATTAAAATTGTAGATGTTACAGTAGGAAACAAGTATTTAGATTAATGCTATATAGGGGAGACAAATAGTAGCAACAACCTGTATGATAATATATAGCATTAATCTAAATACTTGCATACAGGGACACAATAAGTTCATAGGTTTATTTAAGTGTATGATCCACTTCAAGTTCACCTGTATCTAGATCCATGTTTTGAATGCAGATGTCCAGTTGCTTAAGCACCATTTGTTGTAAAGTGTCTTCTTTCTACATTCAATTTTCTTTAATCCTTTGCCAAAGATGAGTTGACTATATTTGTGTGCATCTATTTCTGTACTCTCTATTCTGTTTCACTGATGTATTTGTTTATTCTTTGCCAAATACTACAGTGTCTTCATTACTGTAGCTTTATATTGCCTTGATGTCAGGTCATGTTAGTCCTTCAATTTTGTTCTTCTTCAGTATTGTGTTGGCTACTCTGGGTCTTTTGCCACTCCAAACAAACTTTAGAATAAGTTTGTCAATGTATATTAAAACATTATTCTTGGGGGAAAAAGTGGAAAAGAGAAGTTGAGCTCAATTCCTAATAAAACAAGTAAAAGTGAGAGTTTCTAACCAAGGATCTGGGTCCCAAGGACCCCAGAATGTTATGGATGGGAAATTACTAAAAGAAAAACATCAGAAGTTGAATGAATAAAAACTGTGGTATATATACACAATGGAATATTACTGAGCCTTAAAGAAAAATGAAAATATGGTATTTGCATTATGGATGGAGTTGGAGAATATCACACTAAATGAAATAAGCCAATCCCTCCTCCCCCTAAAAAAAACTCTGCTGCATCAGATCCATTCAGATATATGGTTACACACACAAACATTATAAAAAAACAAGGCAACACACTATCCCAAACAACCCAGAAAGTTACAACATCAGACCCCATTGACACTGCAGTGAATGAAATGTCAGAGAGGGAATTAAGAAAGTTCATAATCAAACTGGTCTATGAAATTTTTAAAAAATGATGTATGGATTGAAATCAAAGAGAAAAGAGTGAAATCAAAGAGAAAAGATAAAAAGTGAAAGATAACTTCAATAAAGTGATAGATATTCTGAAAAAGAATGGAACAAATCCTCAAAATGAAGGAATCAGAGGCTGTGGCTGTGGCTTAGTGGAAGCATACTTCCCTGGCATGTGTGATGAAGTGGGTTCGCTTCTTAGAACCACATATAAATAAATAAAATAAAGGTCTATCAACAATTTAAAAATACTTTAATAAAAGAAGGAATCACTTAACCAAAATAAAAATTTAATGGAAAGCATCACCAATAGACTAGACCACTTGGGAGATAATAGTTTCTGGCAAATAAGATAATATATATAATCTTGAAAATAAAGTTGATCATGGAGAAAAGATTTTAAGAGGCAATGGTCAGAATTTTCATGAAATTTAGAATAATGTTGAAAGTCCAAATCTGAGATTCATCAGGATAGATGAAGGCTCAGAAGTATAAATTAAAGAAATAGAAAAATCAAATATAGGAGGCATACAAGACTAAATACACAAAGTTCCAACAGAATCACTCCAAGGCATATTATTTTGAAAATGCCTATCATACAGAATAAGGATTGAATTTTAAACTCTGCTAGAGAAAAATGATTAGTGACAGAAGTAAACAAATCTGGATCTCAGTTGATTTTTTAACCCAGACACTAAAAGCTAGGAGGTCTTGGAAAAATATATACCAGGTTCTGAAAGAAAATGGATCCAACCAAGGACATTATACCCAAGTAAAATTCAGAATTGCAGATGAAGTAAAACCTTCCATGATAAACAAAAGTTAAAATAATTCACAACAAGAAAGCTGGCATGCACTACAAAACATATTCGATAGAATATTTTATGAAAAAGAAATGTTGAATACAAATGAAAACCAGTAGAGGAAGGAACTACAATAGAATAGTCAGTCAAAAGAGAATTTAACTCAAACTTAAAATAAACTAAAAATAAAGTGACCAGAAATAAGTATCACCTCTCAATAATAACATTGAATATAAATGGTCTAAATTCATCAATCAAAAGGCATAGGCTGGTAGATTGGATTAAAAAACAAGACCCAAGTATATGCTGTCTTCAAGAGACTCATCTCATAGGCAAACTCATAAACAGACTGAAAGTAAAAAGATGGGGGAAAAAACATCATTCACATAGATCTCATAAACAAGCAGAGATGTCTAATTTCATATCAGATAAAGTGGACTTGAAGCCATAGTTAATCAGAATAGATGAAGTAGATCTTTTCATACTGCTTAAGGGAGCTATACAATGACAATAAACAATAATCATAATATTAATTCCTCAAACAATGCAATACTCACATAGATTAAACAGACCCTTCTCAACATTAAGAATCAAATAGGACTGGGGTGGTGGCTCAGTGGTAGAGTGCTTGCCTAGCATGAGTAAGGCACTGGGTTTGATCCTCAGCATCACATATAAATTAACAGACAAAATAATGCCATTCTGTCCATCTACAAGTACAAAAAGTTTTTGGAAAAAAAAATAAAGAATCAAACAGACCACAACACAATAATACTGGGTGACTTTAACATGTCTCTGTCATCACTAGATAGATCTTTCAAACAAAAACTAAATAAATAATCTACAAGCGGCCCACGTGAGTGCCTGGCGGCTGGCCCTGGGTCGGGAGCTGGCCTGCCCGTGGGGTCTTGGGTCCGAGGGCCTCTGGGCCTCGGCCGGCAGCTGGCACCCACGTGGGACAGCGGGCAGACTGGGGCGCGGTGACATTGAGGCCGGTCAGCGGGGCTCTAGGCGCGGGGTCCCTCAGGCAGTGGCCTCCGGGCGGCCTTGGAGCCCTGGGCTGGGCCAAATCCGCCCCTCCACAGACACCGGGGCATGCCGGCCTCGGCTCTGACCTCAGCGCACTGCTGCGAGGCGCAGGCCTCAGGGAGGCTTGCCGCTGCGCTGTGACCTAGGCCGCCGCTTCCTTCTCCGCGTCCCAGCGACCAGGTCACAAGGGGGCCTCCAGCGCTTGGCCTCCCGCGATTGGCCTCCCCGCCAGGCTCCCACTAGCTGCGGGCTGGGTCCTGACGTTCTTTGCCCTGGGAGGAAGTATTTTCAAGGGCTTCGCGAGCCTTCCCTGCAGGACAAGCGCAGGTTCAATGTGGATGCGACAGAGCGCTGTAGAATGTTGACTACCAGGGTCTTTAGCCTAATCAGCAAGGGAGCCATTTCCACCTCAATGTGTGCTCGAGCACATGAGTGTGGTGAAGAGTGATGAGTTTGCTTTCCCCAGGTATGTCAACCGGCGCGACTACCCATTCCTGACATGGCCCATGTCAGGCAGCTGTCCCCCAGCCAGAAGGCCCTGAAGGAGAAGGAGAACGCCTCCTGGAGCAACCTGACCAGGGATGAGAAAGTTGAGTTGTATCCTATTCAGTTCAATGAGAGCTTTGCTGAGATGAACAGGGTCACCAACGAGTGGAAGACTGGGGTGGGCACAGCCCTGTTCTTTTCTTCATTGGCTTCACCGCCCTTGTTCTGATCTGGGAGAAGCACTATGTGTTCGGCCCCATCCTGCACATCTTTGATGAAGAGTGGGTGGCCATGCAGACCAAGAGGATACTGGACATGAAGGTCAGCCCCATCCAGGGCTCCTCCGACAAGTGGGACTATGACAAGAATGAAAGAAGTGAGAGCCCGCTGCTCACATGCTGGTCACTTCATATAGCTCTGCATCTTTACTGGAAACCCATTATGTCAAACAGAACCAGTGCCAATAAATGAGGAGGGTAAAAAATACGATCTACAATCTAGACTGAACACACATATATAGAAAATTTCTTTTTTAAATTGATTTATTTTAATTAGGTACATATGACAGCAGAATGCATTTTGATTCATTGTACACAACTGCAGCACAACTTTTCATTTCTCTGGTTGTACATGATGTAGTGTCACACCCTATGTGTAGTCTTACATGTATCTATGGTAATGATGTCCATCTCATTTCACCATCTTCATATATAGAAAATTTCATCAATCAATGACTGAACACACTTTCCTCTCATCAACACATGGGACATTTTATAAAGCAGACCATATTTTATGTTATTAAGCAATACAAAAATAGAAATAATACCCTGAATTATATCAAATTATCATGGAACAAATTTAGAAATTAATGATGTGATAAAAAATAGAAACAACTCCAATACCTGGATACTAATTAATTCACTATTGAATGATGAATGGATAGCAGAACAAATCAGGAGTGAAATAAAAAAAAAGAGGCAAGTGGGAAGAGTGATACAACATATCAAAATCTGTAGGATACTATGAAGGCAGTTCTATGGGAAAAGTTCTTAGTGTTGATCTCACACATTAGAGAATAAAAACGTACCAAATTTATAATCTAACATTCCATATTATGGTCCTAGAACAAGAACAATTAATCAACACCAAAATAAGTTGATGACTGGAAATAATTAAAATAAGAGCCAAAGTCAATAAAATTGAAATTGGAAAAATTTCAAAAAATCAATGAAACAAAAAGCTGGTTCTTTAAAAAAATACACAAAATCGTATATTTTTGGTTAGCCAAGTTAACCAAAAGAAAGAGACAAATTTTAATTATTAGAATTCATGACAAAAATAAAATATCACCACAGACACTACAGAAATAGAGATGATAATCAGAAACTATTTCAAAACCTTATACTTCAATAAGCTAGAAAATCTTAAAGACAGTGACAAATTCTGAGAGACATATGACCTGCCCAAATTAAACCAGGTTGATACAGAAAATTTAAAGAGTGAATTTCAAGTAATGAAACTTAAGAAGCTACCAAAAGCCTACCAACAAAGAAAAGCCCAGAATCAAATGGATTTTCAGCTCAATTCTACCAAACCTCTAAAGAACTAATACAAACCTTCCCAAAATTATTCTGTGAAATAGAAAAACGAGAGAAGTCTTCCAAACTCATTCAATGAACCTAGTATCACCCTGATATCAAAACCAGACAAAAATCACATCAAGGAAAGAAAACTTCAGACCAATTTCCTTGATGAACATAAATGCAAATATTCTTAATAAAATACTAGCAGATCACATATAAAAACACATTTAAAAGATAGTGCACCATGATCAAGGGGGTATTATTCCAGGGATGGAAGGATGTTTCAACATATGAAAATTAATAAATGTAACTCATCACATAAATAGACTTAAAGACAAAAATCACATGATTATCCCAATAGATGCCCCCCAAAAAATATTTGACAAAATAAATCATCTATTCACGTGTAAAACACTAGACAAACTAGGTCTGTAAGAAACATGCCTCAATATTGTAAAAGCTATATATGACAAACCCAGAACCAACATTGTTTTAAATGGAGAAAAATTGAAAGCACTCCCTCTAAAAACAGGAATAAGACAAGAATTTTCACTTTCACCACTTTTATTCAACATGGTCCTTGAAATGTGAACCAGAGCAATCAGGCCAGAAGAGGAAATTAATGGGAAACAAATAGGAAATTAAGTCAAACTATCTCTGTTTTCCAATGACATATTTTCTATTTTTAAGACCCAAAATGCTCCAATAGAAAACTTTTTG
Organism: Spermophilus citellus; assembly: GCF_964194105.1. Taxonomy (NCBI): domain Eukaryota; kingdom Metazoa; phylum Chordata; class Mammalia; order Rodentia; family Sciuridae; genus Spermophilus; species Spermophilus citellus. Next base: position 79,403,641 of record NC_138190.1, read on the forward strand.
AACTCATAGATGAATTCAGCAAAGTAGGATACAAAATTAACATCCATTAATTAACTGCATTCTTATTCTCCAATAAAGAATCAGCTGAAAGAGAAATTATGAAAACCATCCCATTCACAATAGCCTCAGAAAAATAAAATACTTGGAAATCAATTTTTAAAAAGTCAAAGTATCTCTACAATACAAACTACAGAACACTACAGAAAAATAATTAAAGAAGAATATATAAGATGGAAAGTTCTCCCATGCTTTGGATAGGCAGAAGTAATGTTGTCAAAAATGGCCATGCTACCAAAATTGCTATATAGATTCAATGAAATTCCCAAAAAAGTCCAATGACATTGTTCTTAGAAATAGGAAAAAGAGTCATAATATTAATTTGGAAAAATAGGAGGCTCAAAATAGCCAAAGAAATATTTATTGAGAAAAATGAAGCAGGAGGCATCAAAATACCAGGCCTTAAATTAGAGTACAGACCTATAGTAACACAAGAACATGGTACTGGCATGAAAACAGACATGAAGACCAATGGAAAAGAATAGACTACCCAGAGACAGACTGACATATATACGGTTATTTCATACTAGATAAATGTGTCAAAAATATATGTTGGAGAAAATGTATCCTCTTCAACAAATGGTGCTGGGAAAACTGGAAGTCTATATGTAATAGAATGAAATGTAACCCTCATCACTCAAACTGCACAATATTAAAATTTGAGTTGATGAAAGAACCAGGAATTAGACCAGAAAAACTTCTCCTGCCAGAAGAAAATGTATGCCCAACACTCCAACATGTCAGCTCAGGAACTGAGGTTTTTTTTTTCCTGATGCTTTATTTTTTATTTTAATAAATCATCTGCATTTTCTTCTATAATAAGCATAAAGAATATCAACCCCTTTGGTCATATTTATTATTTAGTAACTAAAGCATTAAATGACAATTTTTACTTTTAATATTATATTCCTTATATTTGACATTGTTTAGCTTTTATATGGAGAAAAAGAGACCCAGGCACAAACCTTTACATTATGCACCTGCTAGGCCTGTAACATAATTTTAATAATATTATTTAATAATAATTTTAATAATATGTGGACAATTTCTATGAAGTGGGCAGAAAGGTATCAATAACAGTGATTGTAAAGTGACCAGTCAAGTGTTATGATCTTTGACCCATTTCAGGATGTGATTTATATTATCTTTTAGATCTTCTGGTTTATTGCTGGACAGCTGATGCACAATTTCTTCTTTTTAGGATGCTAAATCTCACACTGCATGATACCTTTTAATTTCTTCTCACCATAACCCCTTGTTTCAAGTCTTTTGTACAAGACACTGTTATCTGTTCTCAACACAAAAACTACGTGAAACCAGTGTTCAGGGAAGAAATCACAACCATGGTAATCAACAATAGTTCCACCTTCTCTTATTTTGTTTTTTAACTCAACAACTACTCTATCTTCATCTAAAATGGGACAATCATACTCTTCATTATAGCCATTATATAACTGCCCTTCTTGAGATAAATCACCCACATTAATGTATTTCAGTCCTGATCTTGATGCAAGTTCTTCACCTAGAATAGTTTTTCCAACCCCTGGAGTACCCGGTCTGGAACACTTGCAGTCCAGAGCACAGGCCAAACTTGCCTGCTCAGCCGCCCAAACCCTTCCAGGCTCTGCCCGCTAACCAGTGAGCAGAATGTTAGGTAACAACATAGTCTTCCACAAGACCATACAAGGGCTGAGGCTCACACGCTCAGCGCACTATGGAGAGCAGCCAGAAGGGGGAGGAACTGAGTTTTTTAACAGAACCCCTATAGTGCAAGAATTTTAAAAAATCAGTAAATGGGATGGTATCAAACAAAAATCTTCTAGCTTCTTCACAGTAAAGGAAACAATCAAGAGTGTGAAAAAGAGCTTACAGAATAGGAGAGAATCATTGCCACCTGCACCTCAGGACATTAATTTCCAGGCTGTACAAAGAACTCAAAAACTTACACACACACACACACACACACACACACACACACACACACACACACACACACATCCCAAATAAGCCTATTAGTAAATGGCAAAGGAACCGAACAGACACTTCTCAAAAGAAAAAAAAATACAAATGGTCAACAGAGATATGAAATAATGTTGAATAACTCTAGTAATTAGGTAAATGCAAATTAAAACTACACTGAGATTTTTAACTCACTCCAGTCAGAAAGGTAATTTTCAAAATTAATAATTATAATAAATATTGGCAAGAATATGGGGAAAAAGGTACACTTATACTTAGTTGGTAGAACTGCAAATTGGTGCAACCACTCTGGAAAGCAGTATGAATACTCCTCAAAAATCTAGAAATGGAACCACCATTTTACCCAGCATCCCACTCCTTGGCACATATCCAAAGGATTTGAAATCTCCATACTAGACTGACACATCTGCACCAATATTTCTAGTAGCTCAATACACAATAGCTAAGCTATGCAGCCAACTTAGTGTCCTTCAACAGGTGAATGGAAAAAAAATGTGATACATATACACAATGGACTATTACACATCTATAAAGATGGATGAATTTATGATATTCATCAGTAAGTGTATGCATATGGAAACTATCTTGCTAAGTGAAAATAAGCCAAAAATGTCAAATTTTTTTCTGATATGTTAAACTAACCCACAATAACAGGAAATAGGGAAGACTAGCATTTGAGTAGATTAAACAAAGTGGAATGAAGGGAAGAGAAGGGGGATAGGAAAAGGAAAGACAGTGTTATGAATCTGACATAATATCCCTATGTATTTATAATGAATAGACCAAAATCTCACCATTATGTATATCCATAAGAATGTGGTCCTAATTAGAATAAGATATATTTTGTACTTGTATAATTATATCAAAGTGGATGCTATGATTGTGTATAACTGAAAAAAAACTAAAAGTAAAAAGAATGAGCTATCCAAAAATTTAGTTAAGTAAATAATCCCATTAAATACTTAGTAATAAACCTAACCAAGGAAGTGAAAGGTTTATATACTGTGAGTACAAATATTGATGAAATAAATTTGTCATGAACCAATGGTAAGACTACAGTATTTATTTTATTTTTATTGCAATATCTGTACTCCCAAATAGATCTGTAAATTCAATGCTATTCTTCATTAAATTCCCAGTAAATTTTCTTTAGAGAAATACAAAAAATAATCCTAATAAACACATAAAACTAAATATGACCCAGAATATTCTAAATGTTCTTGAGAAAGAACAAAGCTAGTGTCCTCACACTTTCAGATTACAAAATCTTACAAAACTACAGTAATTAAAATAGTATGGTGCTGGTATAAATGCACACATGTACACAAATGGAAGAGATCAATGACCCTAGAAATAAACTTACACATGTACAATCAACCAACTTTTAACAAAGGTACAAAGAATATTTAATAGAGAAAGGAGAGTCTCTTCCAAAATAGTGTTCATAAAATAAGGATATCCACATCCAAACAAGTAAAACTGGATCCAAACCTTACACTAAAGTCACTAATGCCTTACACTAAAGTCAACTCAAAATGGGTTAAAGATTTAAACATAAAACTTAAAGTTATAAAACTCATAAAAAACAATATGGGGAAAACTTCCTTGATATTTGCATTGGCATTGATTTCTTGATATGACACCAGAAGCAAAAACAAGAAAAGCAAAAATAGGTAAGCAGGACTAAATTATATTTTTTAAAAAAATGTTCTGCACAGGGGCTGGGGTTGTGGCTCAATGGTAGAGTACCTGCCTTGCATGTGTGAGGCATTGGGTTTGATCCTCAGTACCACATAAAAGTAAATAATAAAATAAAGGCATTGTGTCCATCTACAACTAAAAAAAGCAAAGGATACTGTTGAGATCCACAGCCGAAGGAGCCCCAGCAAACTTCCAGCTGATTGGCTCATAGCAGCCCCAGCAAAATTCCAGCTGATTGGCTCACTGTGGCCCCAGCAAACTTCCAGCTGCCAGCTGATTGGCTCCTCTGTGGTGATGCTCATTGGGCTGTTTCCCCGCCCTTTCAGACCACAGAGCGGCTCTTAGGGGGACTCTTTTGGCTCCACCCACGCAACCCAGCCAATCACCCTCAAGAGCAGGAGGAGTCGGGGGTTGAGAGGCTTGTGGGAAGCCGGTGGTGGCAGTTGGGCTCTGAGGGAATTCCTGAAGAGTTTGTGTGGTGCGGCATGTGTGTTCTAAAAATAAAGTTTGTTTGTGCTTCACAAGTGGCTCATGAATTGTGCTCAGCCAGACTGCGGTATTTGGTGGCCCATATGGGGAACGACTGAGGGTAAGTGAGAAGGTAAACTGCTCACCCCTGAGGGCAGGGCAAGAGGATGGGTAGCCATTTTAAGATTCTTCTTTCATTTTGTTTCACTTTTGTTTTAAGTTGCCTGTCCCTGGAGATGGGTGAGACGGAAGAAAAACCGCTCACATCTGAGGAAAACCTATTTGCGTCTGAGGAACAGATAGGGAGAAAGGACAGATGGACATATCAGGAGGATATAAAGGCTATTATAATGATTTTTTGTTGTTCCACTTTTGCTTCATTCTGTTTCGGTTTTGTTTGGCGTTATCTTGTTGAGTTGTATTACAGTTATAGTAGAAATATGGGATCAGAAATCAGTAAAAAACAAACTGAAAGAGTGTTAAGTAAATTGTTAGAGGAAGGAGGCATCTCAGTAAAATCAAGAGCAGTCAGGGCATACATTGATACAATACAAAAATGTAGCCCATGGCTTTTTAAGGAAGAGTTGTTAAATATATCACAATGGAAACATCATGGTGAAGATTTAAAAAGAATAGAAAAGAAAAGCCCAGGAACTCTGCCAGTTGGCACATTGCCATTGTGGACGTTCGTATCTTGTTTGCTTAGTCTAAAGCCTTCAGTTCAGACAATGGTAGAGGAAGGAGAAGACATATTGATTCAAGTAAAAGAGAAGGTCTCTCAAGTTAGTCAGAAAGAGGAAAAGATTCAAGTAAAAGAGAAGGTCTCTAAAGTTAGTCAGACAGAGGAAAAAAACTCAAGTAAAAGAGAAGATCTCTCGAGCTAGTCAGACAGAAGAAGAAAGTTTAGAGCAGAAAAAGCCATCAGGGGAAAAGTTACAACAGGAGACTGCTACTAACACCTTTCTATCACCAGAGGGCGTAAGTGTCCAACCAACAGCGCCACCTCCATATGCTGGGAGGCCCCCAACCCCCATAGTTGATAGATGAGATCCTGAGACAGGAACTCAAATATTAGCATGCCCTGTATTTGAGCAGGCAGGAGGGCAGCGAATTCACCATGTTTTAGATTTCAAAACAGTGAAGCAGCTAAAAGAGGCTGTAACAACCTATGGTCCTCAAGCACCCTTCACTGTAAGCATGGTCAAATCCATTACCAACTTGAACATGATGCTAACAGATTGGGCTAGTATGTGTAAAGCTATGCTAAATGGAGGACAATGCCTGTTATGGAAGGTTGCCAATGAGGAATTTTGCAAGGAGACGGCTAGGCGAAATGCAGCAGCTGGTTATCCTCAGAGAAATCTAGATATGTTGTTAGGAAAGGGACCTTATGAGGATCAGCAGCAACAAATTGCATATGATCCTGCCATATACCTACAAATTGCTGTAGATGCAGTTAGAGCATGGAAGACTTTACAAGGACATGGAGGTTTACAAGGTCAATTATCTGCAGTAATAAAAGGAACTAATGAACCTTACGCTGAATTTGTAGATAGGCTTATTCAAACAACTACCAGAGTTTTTGGGAATACAGAACAAGCAATGCCATTAATAAAACAACTGGCTTATGAGCAAGCAAATCATTGGTGCAGAGAGATCATTAGACCATGGAAACATGAAGATTTAAACACATATATTAAATTATGTAGAGACATTAATGAACAAGTGCAAGTCGTGGCAGCTGCAGTAAAACAGGCTTTAGATGCCAGGACAAGAACATGCTACAATTGTGAACAAACAGGACATTTTAAAAGGAATTGCCCCATAAGAAGAGGGTTTAACAAAACTAGGTATCAAAGGGGTAGAATACCGGGTTTTTGCCCCCGATGCCATAGAGGGAGATATTGGGCTAATGAATGCCACTCTCAAACCACCATAGAGGGTACTCCGTTATAAAAAAAAAAACGGACAAGGACCAGGTGTTTACCCATGATATCATGGAGAAAGGCATCAGGCTCCATTGCCAAAAAATGGACAGGGGGGCCCAATGCTCCGGGGCCCACGACCACAAATATACGGGGCACTGGAGGAACCCAGCAACACCATCAGGGTAGTGCTCAGGACACATTATCCATTAGATCCCTCACTAGACAAACCATAGGAAGTGCAGGATTGGACATCTGCACCTCCACCATAACAGTACTAACTCCAGAGATGGGAGTTCAAATCATTCCCACAGGGGTAAAAGGGCCTCTTCCCAGAGGAATAATAGGCTTATTATTGGGATGCAGTTCTTCTACTCTAAAAGGACTTATGATAAGTCCTGGAGTAATTGATCCCAATTATGAAGGTGAAATAAAAATTATAGCCAGTTCTCCAAGGGGTATATCAATAATTTCACCAGGAGATAGAATAGCACAGTTATTAATAGTACCCAGCCTACATGATAAATTTTCCAGTCATACTGTAGAAAGAGTTTTAGGGGGATTAGGCTCCACAATTATAGATTGGGCTATGCTTTCTTTAAATTTAGATTCTCGCCCCATGCTAAAACTAAATATTCAAGGACATGAATTTAATGGGTACTGGATACAGGTGCAGACCTTAGCATCATCTCTCATCAAGAATGGCCAAAACATTGGCCATTACAACAAGCCACTCAAATGCTTCGAGGCCTAGGAGTGGTGACTAATCCCCATAGAAGTGCAATGGTATTAGATTGGAAGGATCATGAAGGATGTGAAGGAACTATACAGCCATATGTATTGGATCATCTTCCTATAAATTTATGGGGATGAGATGTCCTAAATCAATTAGGACTAACATTAACAAATAACATCAATTCAAATACATCCACTATTATGGCTAGACAAGGTATTAGGAAAGGAAAAAGTTTAGGAGAACAAGAACAAGGTATAGCAGCACCAATACAAATAGATCAAGGAACAGACAGACAGATTTTCAAGAGGGGTCACTGAGACAATAAAAATTACATGGAAATCAGAAAGACCAGTATGGGTTCCTCAGTGGCCCCTGACTAAAGAAAAGATACAAGCAACCCATGAACTGGTCAAACAACAATTAGCAGAAGGACATATACAACCTTCTGTATCTCCCTAAAATATTCCCATTTTGTTATCAAAAAGAAATCTGGTAAATGGAGATTATTGCAAGATTTAAGAGCCATTAATTATCAGATGGTTATTATGGGACCTGCTCAATCAGGAATTCCTCAATTGTCTGCTTTGCCAAAAACCTGGTATGTTTTAGTTATAGATATTAAAGATTGTGTTTTTTTTTCAATACCAATTCATCCTGAGGATAGTCCACATTTTGCATTTACTATCCCTGCACTGAGTCATGAAGGTCCTGATCAGAGATATGAATGGAAAGTACTCCCTCAAGGGATGGCTAACAGCCCAACTATGTGTCAAATTTATGTTAACAAAGTAATCCAGCTACTTAGAAATCAAAATCCTGAACTACAAATATTTCACTATATGGATGATGTATTATTAGCACACAAAGATAAAAACACATTGCTAGAATGTTATGCCACACTTACAAACTTATTACAAAATTATAATCTAGAGATAGAAATAGATAAAGTACAATTAAATTTTCCAATTAATCATTTAGGATTTCTATTATCCTCAACCATGATCCATCCACCAATAATTCAAATACGAGTAGATCAACTCAAATCACTTAACTACTTTCAAAAGTTATTAGGAGAAATAAATTGGATAAGGCCTTATCTAGGTATACCAACAGGAGAGTTGGGACCTTTATTTGATATCCTAAAAGGTCCATCAGATCCAAATTCACCCCGAATGTTAGCGCCTGAAGCAAGAAAGGCATTAAAAATCATTGAAACATATATGGAAAATATTTGGATAGAATTGATTTAAGTTTGCCTTTATTATTTATTGTACTACCAACAAAAAATATTCCTACAGTAGTATTTTGGCAAGAAGGTCCATTATTATGGATACATTTATCTTATTCTCCTAATACTATTCTTACTAGGTATCCTGACGCTGTAGGACAATTAATACTCAAAGGAATAAAAGCAGCAACGGGAGTGTTTGGAATTTCTCCCAATAAAATTATTACTTTATATACTATGGATCAAATTGATGAGTTAGCTAATGAGTTAAATACTTGGGCAATAATCATGTGCAAATCTAATGTTTCATTTATTAGCCACTTACCATCTAATCCTTTATTGTCTTTTTGGTCATCGCATCCTGTAATTTTTCCAAAAATGACAAGAAAAACACCTATCATTAATGCTCCAAATATATTCCCTGATGGGTCAAATAATGGTACAGCAGCAATAGTTACACCTGATCAAACTTTTACATTTTTAGTACCCAAACAATCAGCTCAAAAGGTAGAGCTTAATGCAGTATTACAAGCTTTTGTGATGTTTAAAGATTCTGTATTTAATTTATTTTCCAATAGTCAATATATAGTTAATGCTATAGTGTCCCTTGAAGATGCTGGTAGGATTTGCATGTTACAGTTGATACTTCTTCTGGATTTTTGATGGGCTCCCTTCATGCTGGAGAAAAAACTAAAGATATTATAGCTCATTGGTTACAAAATTTTGCCACTGTGGGCGTACCAAAACAATTAAAAACAGATAATGCCCCTAGTTATACTTCTACCTCTTTTAAACAATTTTGGTCAACATTTGTCATTACTTATATAACAGGAATCCCATAAATCAACAGGGACAAGGCATGGTTGAAAGAGCTCATCAAACTATTAAAATGAACTTATTAAAGCAAAAAGAGAGAATTGGGAAGGGGTATATATTCCCCAAAGATAAAGTTAAAATAACCCTTTTTACTCTAAACTCTTAAAATTTGGATTCATCAGGGCTTAGTGCTGCGGAAAGGCATATGTGTCCAAAAAATGTACATGAGCCCAAGGTACTTTGGAAGGATATTCTAACAGGACAATGGAAAGGTCCTGACCCAGTGATTGTCTGGAGTCGGGGGTCTGTTTGTGTGTTTCCACAGGGAGAACAGCAGCCAATTTCGATTCCAGAGAGATTAACTAAAGCGATTTCTACAGACCAAAAAGAAGATGATTTGGCTCAAATCCATAACAGCTGATATCCAAAACTCCAGTTTGGCTATCCTTACATCTGTGACAGAACCAGGATGCTTTTTTCAATATCTGTTTTATTATTGTCCTTTCCCATATCATGAAGTTCTATTTTGTTTTTTGAGCTCATACAGACCTAGGTTAATGTTTTGCTGATCAGTTCTATTTTTTGACTATAGAGTTTTTAAACATTGCAATGGAGATTTCACCTGTAAAAAGTTATAAGGCCTTTACTATTATGTTATGTGTTGTATTATTATATTATGTGTGCACACTTGTGTTTTGTGTTGTATGTTTGTACGTATGTATATCCATATATAATATATGATGAGTACTCATGAAAAAATGGATCCAAATATTTTTTTTCTTATTCACGTGATTTAAATGGTTTAATTTAAATTGAGTAAACAGCTGTTGAGGATTGTTTTAATATGTGAACAAAAAAACGAGGTTAACAGATCTGTTTGTTTACTTTCACCTTTCCTTTTCATTATATTTAATAATTCTGTTCAGGATAATGTAAATTGTTCAGAAAATTGTTTTCTTTTAGTGCCTGCTGGAATGTTACATAATTTTTTCTTTAGCCAATATTGCCAGAATTCCTATCTTCATCCCAGTGCCGGTGAAGACAAAGATAAAACCAATCTACAGCTTCTGCAATAGCTATCACTGAACTGCTTGCAGAACTTGCCTGGAATATGTGTCACTTGTATGCATTGTGAACTCACCTGTATGCATTGTGAACTATCTGTTGGTGCAGCGACTTGTGGTAGTGTTGGGTTATTTTTGCTGATGATGTCATCGGTGGTGCAATTTTTCCAAAAGGAGCCGTCAATTGGCTTGGTGTATCCTCCTCCCTTCTGCTTGTTATGGTCGTTCAGCTAAAATTTGGGGGCCAATAGAGGTGAGGCAAAGAACCTCACCCCCCCCCGCTGGTACAAAGGCCTATCCACAGGTGTGGCTCTATGCTGGATGGGTAGTCAATGACGGGTAAGATCCAATTGCAATGGTACCAACCTAAGACAGGAGGCTGATGCCTTGAAGACAGTTCATCCGATGACCGGTAAGGACCATGTGTAGTATTGGACAACCTAAGGCAGGCACAGTCCCTAAGCCACATGCTTGTTGTTTAAACAGAGAGGGGGAGATGTTGAGATCCACAGCCGAAGGGGCCCCAGCAAACTTCCAGCTGATTGGCTCACAGCGGCCTCAGCAAAATTCCAGCTGATTTTTTCACCGTGGCCCCAGCAAACTTCCAGTTGCCAGCTGATTGGCTCCTCTGTGGTGATGCTCATTGGGCTGTTTCCCTGCCCTTTCAGACCACGGAGCTGCTCATTGGGGGACTCTTTTGGCTCCGCTCATGCGACCCAGCCAATTGGCTTCAAGAGCATGAGGAGTTGGGGGTTGAGAGGCTCGTGGGAAACCGGTGGTGGCAGTTGGGCTCTGAGGGAATTCCTGAAGAGTTCATGTAGTGCACGTGTGTTCTAAAAATAAAGTTTGTTTCTGCTTGATAAGTGGCTCGTGAATTGTGCCCAGCCAGACTGCGGCAGGATACAATCAAAAGAATGAGAATGCAGCTATAGAATGGGATAATAGAATTTGAAAACCACATATCGTTATAAGGGGTTAATTTCCAAATTCTTAAAACAATAAAACAAAACAAACAAAACAACACACTCAAAAACTGGTTAGCAGACTTTAACAGACATCTGCCCAAAGAAGACTCAAATAGCCAACAGATTCATGAATGTAGAACATGACTAGGGCTTGAATAGGATGGGCAGTACCAATTATGAGGGAATGTCATTCTCTTTTTTCATTATTATTAACAAGAAGCAGCCTTTTCAGATACACAGAAACAGTATGAGAAGTGACAATTTCCTTAAATAACACTGGAATGTTACAGAATTCATTTTTCATTTTAGTTTGTACAACTTGTAGGCATCTACCAATCAAATCTTATCTACTTGGTCAATTGAAAAAAAAGTATTATGTTGAAAGGTTAATAAAATAGGTACTTGTCACTCCGTTTTTCTATATGCTTAACAAAACACTGTTTGCTAATCTTGTTCCCAGGATGTGCTGTCCCCAACTGTGAACTGTTTGCTAATCTTGTTCCCAGAATGAGCTTTCCCCAACTGCCAAACTACAAAATGTAACTTCTCTCCCTGCCCTCTCCAAGGAAAGTATATAAGCTCTGCTTAAGCTGTTCTCAGGGCTCTATCTCTCTTTGCTATAGAGAGCTCTGGGCCCTAGCATGCTGGTCTCCAAATAAACCCTCCCTTCTGCTGTTGCATAAGACAGTCTCTTGTGGTCTCTTCCTCCGACGTTTCGCCGGACCCTTACAATGTAAACCTGTAAAAGTGGAAGAAATTTGGAAAAGAAAGAAGCTATGGGACATACTGGCTAAGAAGTAAGTGAATCACAAATGATGATATTATGTACAGGAGGTAGTCATTCATAAGCTTCTTGGCAAGGCTTGATTTTTCTGTAGATTTCAGAGTCATCAACAGTCTGATTTAATTTTTTATTATCATTGGCCATAGGAGTTGATATATACTCTATGTTGTCTGTTTCTAATTTCCAGCATCTAGGTATAATGCTTTTTGCTATATTACAGTTGAGATCAATATCCCTGACTAAATGGATGATTGTCACATTTATTTAAATTTCCAAGTTTACATCAAATAGAGCCCACAAATCTTTATTTAAAAGATATTACCAATGTAGTAGAAAAGACCAAGAGCAAATTTTACTATGTTTAAAAGAATCCATTTTCTGAGTTGCTACTATCCTTTAAGCTGCATACCATTGTTGTGGAGTGCATTTTTAAAAGCATGAAAAAATATTGTTGGCAAAACCAGTTTGCTTGTGCATCTGGGTATTCATGCTTCAGTTGTCTCCAAACAAGAAAAGAGAGAGTAAAATCCTGGATAACTCTGAAAGCAGTTGATGCCTAACGAAAGTAGCTATTTGATAAAGAAAGTTAAATTTTCTTCTGATTGGTTTCTACCTTTTCTTCATTTTATTCATTCAGAACTCACTCTGCAGTATAATTTTTCTCTCATTAGGAGATGTGAAGAAAATATCTGAGTAAAAAAAAACTAGCACTGAAGAACATATGCCAATTCATATGGTAATCATAAGGGAGAAGAGAAAAAGAAAATTCGAGTTATCATTGGGAAAAACAAAAGTCCAGTAGACAATATCAGGAAAGTGAGTTTCCACACTTTGTTGGGGAGGAATGGATATTGTTGCTTTAGATACTGGACAGTTAGAGCTGCAGGGAAAGAGAAGTTAGGAAACTGACATTTTTGAAATAAATCCAGTAAACTTAACACTATGTTAAAAACTTTATATAAATTGTCTTAGTTGATCTTTAAAAACAGCACTATATGTAGACAATTACTTATCTCACAAAACAGAAAATTAAATATGTCTATTGAGAATAATATTTTGGAGTGACATTGGAATAGATTTTTCTTGTTCCCTATCTGTCTTGCATTTATTTTGCCTTCAGTTCCATATCCAGTCACCTTCCAAACTAAAGCAAGTAAAATTGATTTTGAAAAAAGAATAAAATATCTAGAAACTTAAATAAAAAATAGTGTTACATTAATGTATCTCTTTGTCACAGAGTCTTCTCCTCATCTCAAATTCCTAGCTAATGTGTTTCAGATGGGTGAAAGAGAGCATAATGATTTTTTATTAGTGCATAATAATTATACAATATAGTCAGTTTCATTGTGTCATATTAGTACATACATAAAACATAATTTGATCACTTTTAATCCCCAGCGCCTATATTTGCCACCTTCCTTCCTCCCCATAATCTCTTCTTCCATCATGTTCCCCCCTCTATTTTCATGAGTTCTCACTTTTACTCTAGCTTTCTCATAGGAGAGAAATCATATAAACCTTGACTTTCTGACTCTGCCTCATTTCACTCAACTCTATGCTCTCTAGTTCTACTCATTTTTTAAATGGCATGACATAACTTCATTCTTTATGGATATGAGTTTTATCTGTTTTCTTTTTGCATTCATCTGTTGATGGATACTGGGGCGATCTCATATCCTGACTATTGAGAATTGTGTTTTTATAAACATGAGTATGCATGTAACAATATAGTATGCTGACTTTAAAAGTTTTTGATAAATACCAATAAGTGATATTGCTGGGTCATATGGTGTTTCCATTTCTAGTTTTTTGAAGATTATCCTTACTGATTTCCACAATGGTTATACTAATCTACAAACATAACAGTGTAAAAGTGTTCATTTTCCCCACATCCTCACCAAATTTATTGTTCTTTGTATTTGTGATGGTTGCCATTTTACCTGGAACAAGATGAAATCTCAGGAGAGCTTTTATTTTCATTTTCCTAGTTGCTAAAGATGTTGAAAACTTTAATATATATTTTTGGACATTTGTACTATTTATTTTCATAAATGTCTATTTGTTTCCTTTGCCCATTTATTAATCAGGCTTATTTGTTTTGCTATTAAGATTTTGAATTCCTTTTGCATTCTGAATATTAATCTTCTATCAGAAATTTAGCCACAAAGATTTTCTCCTATTCAGTGTGGTTCCTTAACACTTAATGACATCTGTTTATTGTTTCTTGCTTATATTTCCTGATCTTTAGCAGTCATTTAAGAAAATAAAATCTTGTTCTTTTTTAGATGTACATGACAGTAGAGTGTATTTTGACATATTATACATAAGTGGAGTATAAATTATTCTAATTAAGATCCCATTCTTGTGGTTGTACATGATGTGGAGTTTCACTGGTTGTGTATTCATATATGAACATGGGAAAGTTATGTCCTACTCATTGTACTGTCTTTCCTATTTTCATCCTCCCTCCCTTCCCTTCCCTTCATTCCTCTGTGTTTAATCCAATGAACTTCTATTCTCCTCACTCCCTTATTGTATGTTAGTATCCACATATCAGAGACAACATTTGGCCTTTGGATTTGGGGGATTGGCTTAATTCACTTAACATGATAGTCTGTGCCAGAGTGTTGACCTTTAGTTCTCTCCTAGCAGGTACAAAGTTTTTTGTTTAACTCCAAGGCCTTTGATCCACTTTAAGTTGACTTCATGGAGAATGAGATATAAGAATCTAGTTTTATTCTTCTACTTACTTATACCCAGTTTTCCAAGCATTATTTGTTTAAAAGGTTATATTTTCTCTAAAATATGTTTTGGCAACTTTTTCAAGGGTCAGATGACTGTATCTGCATAGGTTTCTCTGGAAATCTTCTATTTCATTGATCTACATGTCTGGTTTTATGCTGTAATTGTTAATATAGTTATGTAGTATAATTTGAAGTCAAGTGTTGTGGTATTCTAGCATTTTTTTTTCTTTTATCTTGTTTTAGTACCAGAGATCGATCGAGCCCAGGATCACTTGACCACTGAGCCACATCCCCAGATCCATTTTTTATTTTGAGACAGGGTGTCACCAAGTTGCTCAGGGCCTTGCTATGTTGCTGAGGTTGGCTTCAAATTTAGGATCCTCCTGCCATAGCTGCCCAAGCCATTGGAATTATAGGCCTGCAGCATGGCAAACAGCCCAGCACTGCTTTTATTGTTTATAATTACCTTGGCTATTTTGAGTCTTTTATTCTTCCATATGGATTTTAGGAAAGTTTTTCTAGTTTAGCGAAGAATGACATTCGTATTTTGATTGAGATTGCATTGAATCTGTGGGCATTTTATTGATATTAATTCTTCCTTTCTGAGAACATTGATGGTCTCTACATATTTTGGTGTCTCTTCATTTTCTTTCTTCAATGTACTATGCTTTTTTAAAAATATTTACTTTTTGGTTGGACACAATATCTTTATTTTATCTATTTATTTTTATGTGGTGCTGAGGATCAAACCCAGGGCCTCGCACGTGCTACACAAGCACTCTACTGCTGAGCCACAACCCCAGCCCCCAATGTCCAATGTACTATGATTTTTATTGTAGAGGGTTTTTTTTTTTCTTTAACCTCCTGGGTTTATTCCTTCCTAGGCACTGGATTTTATTTTTTGCGGCTGTTTTGAATGTAATTATTTTCCTTATTCCTTTTTCAGTGAATTCATTGTGGGTGCAAAGAAAAGATGTTGACTTTGTATATTGATTTTGCATTCTGCTATGTTGCTGAATATGTTTATGAGCTCAAGTAGTCTTCTGGTGGTGCTTTATTGTTGTTGGATCTTCTTAGTAACATACCATCTAAAAAACATTGGTAATTTGAATTTATTCTTTCCTCCTTGAATACATTTTTCCTTTTCTTGCCTAAATATTCCTGCCTAAAATTTTAAGTACTCTGTTAATAGGAGTAGAAGAGAGGATACATACCCTTGTTTTGATCCTGGTTGTAGATGAAATGCTTTCAATTTTTCTCCTTTCAGTATAATGTTTGCTTTGATTTTTTTCATATGTAACCTTTATGATATTGGGGTAAGTTCCATCTACCCATAATTACTTCAATGTTTTTAATTTAAATGGGTGATAGTTTTTTTAAAAGAAAAATATTTATTATTTTTTTAGTTAGAGTTGGACACAATAACTTTATTTTAATGTGGCGCTGAGTATCAAACCCCAGGCATTGCACATGCTAGGCAAGTGCTCTACCACCGAACCACAATGACAATCCCGGGTGCTAGATTTTGTCCTAGAATTTTTTCTGCATCTATAAAAATGAAAATACAATTTTTCTTCTTTATTCTAATCATGTGATAAATTTCATTTTTGATATATCTCTGAAATGAATCCACCTTGATCATTGTATAATATACTTAATGTGTTTCTGAATAGGAATCACTATTGTATTGAGGATTTTTGCATCAATGTTCTTCAGACATATAGGCCTATAGTTTTCTTTTAGTGACACACCCTTCTCTAGTTTCATATCAGAGTTTCTGGGGTTACCAGTACCCCAGCAGAGCAGATTCCTGCTTAGAGGTATGAACTGGCTGGAAAAATAAAAATTCTGAAAATACCCAATAAGAAACAGAAGACAACAAACAGAAAATTGTTTTTAAAAATAGGGTTCCTGGTTTGTCTTCCAGCCCTGATAAGAAATGGAACTGAAAGACCCCAATCCTTTATTTAAAGGTAAACACATCAAAAGGTTTCAATGTAGCAGCATTTTTGAGGAAAACAGAATAAAGATGAGAAACACAAGTTGCTTAGGACTAGCAAGGTTATGCCCACCTCTTGGAGCCGGGAGCTGTGTTTGAACCTAAGGCTGTGAGCTAAGGTAAGATGTCAGCTTTAATCTAAGCAATCTGCAACCAGTGGATTCACACCAGGACTTCTCAGAAAAGCAACCCTCCTGCCTTATGATGACTTAAACAAACCCATAATTCATACACGGCTGCATACAAGGGTGAAGCTGGTTTCAGAGAATGAATTTGAAAATGTTCCATCTGTTTCTATTGAATGGAATAACAGGAGAAGCATTAGTATTAGATTTTCTTTAAAGGTATGATAGAATTTATCTAGGAATCCATCTGAACTTCAGGTTTTTTAAAAAACCTTTTTTTTAGTGGCTATGATTGTGGCTTAGCAGTAGAGCACTGGCCTAGCATGTTCAAGGCCCGGGGTTCAATCCTCAGCACCACATAAAAATAAGTACATAAATAAAGTAAAGGTATTGAGTCCAACTACAATTGTAGTTGTTTTCAACTAATTAGCATATAAGATTTTATGGTGATTCCTAATGACCCTCTTGATTTCAGTAATGTCTGTGAACTAAATCTTTAGTTCATTGATCCTTTGTACTATTTTTATTCTGTATTTTATTACTTTCAGGCTTAATTTATTTTTTTTTTGTTTCAAATAAATTCCTTGTTTTAGAAACAAGATGCTCAATTAAAAAAACATTTTAAGGGCTGGGGTTGTGGCTCAGTGGTAGAGCGCTTGCCTCACATGTGCAAGACCCTGCGTTCGATCCTCAGCACCACATAAAAATAAATAAGTGAAATAAAGGTATTGTGTGCAACTACAACTAAAAATAAATAAATATTTAAAAAATGTTAAGTTTCATGTAATTCTGAAAACACACTTGATTGTACAATCAACAACAATCAAAGCCAATGTAAAATACTATCATCTTTGCCCTATTTACCTAACATGCCAACATGATAAGTTCTCATTGGATACGTGGCAAGTTATTGAAGAGGGGAACATTTAACTTTCCAGGTTAAAAGCATCTAAAATAGTCCTTAAGTAATGGAGGATGTGTGTGTGAGTGTGGGTGGGTGAGGGGATGCACCAGGCTAACTTAGAGAATGGAATTTGCAAGCCAAAGCTGTCTTTTTTTGAAAATGTGGATATAATCTTATAACTAACACTCAGAGGAATATTTCATTGGTTCTTAACCTCATTCTTAAGTTATTCATTTAAGTGTGATATAAATAGCATACACTATAGTGTACCATGGGAGAAAATTATTTCACTTGAGTAAACATAATGTACTTACTAATATCAATAGGCACTTCACTTTTCTGATGTGTATATACCTCACTTAAAAGGATACCACATCATGCCCTAGTACACTATAGCATATCCCATATAAAGGTACACATTAAAAATAACAATTTAAAAACATGTACATTTTGAGCATGCACAGTTGGAGCTGTGCAAAGATTCTAGTGTTTCAAATAAATACAATTATTACTAATTAATTTTTATCAAAATATTTTACAGTATGGTAACCATTTACAATTATTGCTCCATTAAGAGTTTTAATTGTGCTCCATCTGTGTACAATGAATCAAAATGCATTCTGCTGTCATGTATAACTGAGTTTTTTAAAAATCCAAGACATATAAAATGAGTTTTATCATCAAAGAGCACTTGTTGACCTGTTATGTAATGTCATATAATACTGAACTGTGCTTAAACTGCAGCTTAATCAGTTTAGATCCTGTTCCTAAATATTTCAAGAGAAAACCTGACTGGATCTTGATTTACCCAATAAAATGCTGTATATGTTTAGCTGAGTCCAATGCAATATTCCTAAGTTAAAGGATTTTTCCTCGAGTAAGGCAATTTCATGACATTGATGGAGATATAGTGTTTAGCAATAGCTTCTATTTTAATAAGATCTTATTTTGTCAGTTTATGAGCAATTACCAGGATTTCAAGTATTTGGATATCAGTTTTATCACCCTTTCAACAACTAAGAACATAAATGCTTAACAATAAAATATAAAGATTAAAATAAATGAAAAAAAGTGAACAAGTAAAATAAATGTAAGAATTACATAAGACAGTCTGATGTAAACACTTTAGTTTCCCAGTGGAGACTCATGAAGCAGAGTCAGTGACCACTTTCAGGTAGCTTAGTCAGTACTTGTATTCTGGAAAAGAGGCTACATCTTCTTTTCTCTGAATTGTCATGATTTAATCTTCCACAACTTTAAATTAAACCCAAACAAGTCACTGATAACATCAGAAACAGCTGACAAGATGACAACCTTGGGTGATGTTATAAAGCAGCAGATTCACTGTAAGCCCATATAATCTAAAGGGGCTGTCCAGTTCCTTTAGTAGTTTAGTAGCCAGTTTTAAAACATTATTCAATAGTGTCAGTTCCTCCTTTTTCCTAGGTTTTTTTCTCTATTTTCAAGTAGAGGTTTATCTGCTCGGTAGGTAATATTGAGCTATTGCTATATACTTTACTTGTTTCTGATCCAAGGGTAACAAATCTTAAGAGAAAATGTGTTAATGAGATGCACCAGATTACCAGTTCCCAGTTGTAGTGAAAATCAAGGAAGTAGATGATAGGAAAGGTGGCAGAATACAGCAGACACTAGTATGGCAATATGTAAAACAGTGGATGTGTAACCAATGTGATTCTGCAATCTGTATATGGGGTAAAAATGGGAGTTCATAACCCACTTGAATCAAATGTGTGAAATATGATATGTCAAGAGCTTTGTAATGTTTTGAACAACCAACAATAAAAATTTAAAAAAAAAGAAAATCAAGGAAGTTCTCATGCACACAAAACAGCTGAGTGCAACAAATAAATACAACTGAGATAGTCAACAAGAAAGCAGATGATACTATTACATCAACTGATCTCTGAGGACCTCAACACTTAACATAGGGACAGAGAGATAGCCACATTTTTATATCTATACTTTCTTCAGCCGGAAATGAGGAATCTCAGATTGCTGTGCCTTCTTTGTAGCTATTAAATATCCAAAGAGTTTTGCAAAAAGTAGTTGCTATTAATAAGTTATTTTTGCTACACAGAGCAAGAAAAAGAAAGTCCATACAAGAGAGAGATGGACCACAAAACATATTATAACCATAAAAAGAACCCTGACATCTTCATTAGAACAAATGAAATCACATAAACTTCTGAAGCAGAATGTGCTGTGAGTTGTTTCAAATCTGTAGCTTGAGAAAGTAAAAAAAAATGGGATTAAACCCAGGATTAGAGAGATTACATTTCCAAAACTCTGGTATCCTATTCCTCGTATATGGCTGATCACTCTGTTCATTATCATTACACTGATTTCAAGTACAGACATTTCTGTTTTTTTTACAGTCATTGCCTTCCTATACTATAGCACTTATTTTTCTAATTCTGAGGGGGACCTATGAAGCCAGGGCAAATACTCTAATGAAAATGGTAGTCTCCATATTATGTTTTCACACATGGAATAATTTGAGGATTTTCCACATCTGTCTCACTGGTACAAGATAAATGGCATTCTGCACAATGTAACAAGTCTTCCCAAAATATATATTCTGTTTCAGATTCTGGACTTGAGTTCTTAGAATACTGTCTGGAACTTGAACAGTGAGAGCTGCAACTAGTACCTGATTTAGGGACATCCCCATTAGGATATTGTTTCTTATAATAGTGTGACTTTTATTCTGAAGGATGTTTTCAGAACTCCTGTCTACATGACGACATAATGAGTATCCTGTTTCAGGACCTTCCTCAACAGACACTTCATCAGAATCATTTGTTGTTGTCCTATGGGTGTCTTTTCTGGGAATATTCCTCTTGTCCCTGTGATCCAGGCTATCTCTTCTGGTTTAACAGTTCCACACTGAGTTTTGTGGTTTTGCATTCCATCTTCACTGCTTTTAACACTTTTTTTTTCCATCAAGAGATACATAGCCATTGTTAGTCTCAGTTGACTTACCAATTGAATTATTTGCTTTCTTTGATCCTGATAAAAAGAAAGCAGCATTCCAGAGATCTCTGAAGACAGTATCAACACAGTAAGTGGTGCTTGTACTGTGGCTCTGAACTGCTCCTTCCTGTGTGTTTGCTGTGATACTAGAACCATCTTCTTCCCTATGTCTGTCCAAATGAGCTGCTTTTCTTAATTTACTTCTCTTTTATTGCCTGTACCTAATGGGTTTGGATATTCTTGTTGAAACAATATGGCAATGCAGAGTTCCCAAGAGCAGCATCAGCCATGTCTGCCAGATCACTTCTGTCAGAGGTATACCATGTGGGCTGGAAGTGGACAGAATAAAACTAGTACAGCAACTTGAAGAAGATAAAGGACAAGAAGCCAGAAAAAGATGACTTTTGATGTTAATTGTTACCACCATGGGAAGCGAAGAAAAAAAAAAAGAAAAAAAAATCGACTTGAATAATTCCCTTTCTGGTCAGAGAACTCCAAGGACTTTCAGGCTTTCCCTTAGCAAATGCAGACCCTCTTACAAAATCAATATCAATGAGATCTGGTTTCACATGTCCTGTTTTCTTTGGTTTATTCCTTAACCCCTTAATTTCTCTTTTTTCAACGTATTCTTCCCATATTTGTTGATCATATGCTCCAATCTTCTTTTGATACCAGACTACAGCATCTGTGACTTTGGACTTCATTTTTTCTACTAAAATTGCATGTTCCTCATTTGAAGCATAGGAGCGGGCAATGTGCCACTAGGAGGCACTGGGGTGCACTGGGACACATTGAGGCCAGCACTGTTGCTGCTGCTGCCACTGCCGCCTGAGCCCAAGGATCCACAGCAATGCTGCCAGAGAGAAGGGCATGCTACCTCCACAGCATCACCTCACCCTCTTCAGAGTTCCCCCCACCCCCCACTCCCCTTTTGGTTTTTTGGGATTGGCTAACTTCATTTAGCATTATCTTCTCTAACTCCATTCATTTACCTGCAAATGTCATGATTTTATAAATTCTCTTTTATTGCTGAGTAATATTCCATTGTGTATCTATGCCACATTTTTTATCCATTCATCTACTGAAGGGCATCTAGGTTGGCTCCATAGTTTAGCTATTGTGAATTGTACTGCTATAAACATTGATGTGGCTGTGTCCCTGTAGTATGCTGTTTTTAAGTCCTTTGGGTATAGACAAAGGAGAGGTATAGATGGGTCAAATGGTGGTTCCATTCCCAGTTTCCCAAGGAATCTCCATACTGCTTTCCATATTGGCTGAACCAATTTGCAGTCCCACCAGCAATGTATGAGTGTGCCTTTTTGTACCCACCCTAGCCAACACTTATTGTTGTTTGTCTTTATAATAGCTGCCATTCTGACAGGAGATAGATTTCATCTATCTTAGAATGGTTTAGATTTGCATTTCTCTAATTGCTAGTGATGATGAACATTTTTTTTGTATTGTCTTCTTAGAAGTGTCTGTTCAGGTCCTTGGCACATTTATTAGATTTTTTTGGTGCTTATCTTTTTTAGTTCTTTATATACCCTAGAGATTAGTGCTCTCTCTGACGTGTGAGGGGTAAGATTTTCTCCCAAGATGTTGGCTCTCTGTTCACATCACAGATCATCTCTTTTGCTGAGAAGAAACTTTTTAGTTAAAGTCCATCTCATTTATTGATTTTTTATTTTAATTCTTGCACTATAGGAGTCTTATTAAGGAAGTTGGGGCCTAATCCCACATGATGGAGATTAGGGTCTACTTTTTCTTCTATTAGACACAGGGTCTTTGGTTGTATTCCTAAATCGTTGATCCACTTTGAGTTGAGTTTTGTGCATGGTGAGAGATAGGAGTTTAATTTCATTTTGTTGAATATGGATTTCCAGTTTTCCCAGCACCATTTGTTGAAGAGGCTATCTTTTCTCCAATCCATTTTCTAATATATTTTTTGTCTAATATAAGATAATTGTAGTTTTGTGGGTTAGGCTCTGTGTCCTCTATTCTGTACCATTGGTCTACCAGTATTTTTTGGTGACAATACCATGCTGTTTTTGTTACTATTGCTCTGTAGTACAGTTTAAGGTCTGGTATAGTGATGCAAACTGCTTCACTCTTCCTGCCAAGGATTGCTTCAGGGTCTCTTATTTTTCCAGATGAATTTCATGATTGCTTTTTCTAATTCTATGAGCAATGCCATTGGGATTTTTATCAGAATTGCATTAAATCTGTTCAGTGCTTTTGGAAGTATGGTCATTTTTATAATATTAATTTTGCATATTCAAGAGCAAGGTATACCTTTCCATCTTCTAAGGTCTTCTTTGACTTCTTTATTAGGGTTCTGTAATTTTTATTATATAGATCTTTCACCTCTTTCAATAATTTGATTTCCACATATTTTGTTTCAGGCTATTTAAAATGGGGTAGGTTTCCCTCTTTCCCTTTTTTTGAGGATTTGTCACTGATATACAGAAATGCCTTTGATTTATGGGTGTTTATTTTATATCCTGCTACTTTGATGAATTCATTTACTAGTTTTAGAAATTTTCTGGTGGAACTTTTAGGGTTTTCCAGGTATAGAATTATATCATCAGCAAATAGTGCCAATTTGAGTTCTTTTCCTATGTGTATCCCTTTAATTTCTTTCGTCTAATTGCTCTGGCCAGTGTTTCAAAAACTATGTTACATAGAAGTGGTGAAAGAGGGTATCCCTGTCTTCAGTTTTTAGAGAGAATCCCTTCAGTTTTCTTCACTTAAAATGATGTTGTCCTGGGCTTAGCATAGATAGCCTTTATGATGTTATGTTCCTGTTATCCATAGTTTTTCTAGTGTTTTAAAACAAAGGGGTGCTATATTTTGTCAAATGCTTTTTCTGCATCTATTGAGATAATCATATGATTGTTATCTTTAAGTCTATTGATGTGATGAATTACATTTGTTAATTTCCATATGTTGAAACAACCTTGCATCCCTGGGATGAATCCCACTTGATGGAGGTGCACAATCTTTTTTATTATTTATTTCATTATACAATTGGCCAAACTTTTATTGAGAATTTTTGCATCTATGTTCATTAGAGATATTGGTATGAAGTTTTCTTTTCTTTTTGTTTTTTTTTTTTTTTAATGTGTCTTTGCCTGGTTTTGGAATCAGAGTGATATTGGCCTCATAGAATGGATTTGGAAGTGCTGCCTCTTTTTCTGTTTCCTGAAATAAATTGAAGAGTATTGGTATTAGTTCTTCTTTTAAGGTCTTGAAAACTTGGCTGTGTATCCATCCTGTCCTGGGCTTTTCTTGGTTGGTAGACTTTTGATGGCGTCTGGTATTTCATCACTTGAAATTGATATGTTTAAATTGTGAATATCATCCTGATTCAATTTGGGCAAATTATATGACTCTAGAAATTTGTCAATGCCTTCAATATTTTCTATTTTATTGGAGTACAAGTTTTCAAAATAATTTCTAATTATCTTCTGTATTTCTGTAGTTTCTGTTTTGATATTTCCTTTTTCATCATGTGTGTTAGTGATTTGAGTTTTCTATCTCCTTCTCTTCATTAGCATGGCTAAGCGTCTGTATAGTTTATTTATTTTTTCAAAGAACCAACTTTTTGTTCTGTCAATTTTTTCAATTGTTTCTTTTGTTTCAATTACATTGAGTTCAGCTCTGATTTTTATTATTTTCTGTCTTCATCTGTTTTTGGTGCTGATTTGTTCTTCTTTTTCTAGGGCTTTTAGATGTAATGTTAAGTCATTTACTTGTTGACTTTTTCTTCTTTTAAGGAATGAACTTCATGCAATGAACTTTCCTCTTAGAACTTCTTTCATAGTGTCCCAGAGATTTCGATATGTTTTATCTGTGTTCTCATTCACGTCTAAAAATTTTTAATCTCCTCCTTGATGTCTTCTGTAACCCATTGTTCATTCAGTAGTATATTATTTAGTCTCCAGATATTATAGTGCATTTTATTTCTTATTTTATCATTGATTTCTAATTTCATTCCATAATGATCTGATAGAATTTAGGGTAGGATCTCTACTTTTTTATATTTGCTAAAAGTTGCTTTGTGGCATATTATATGGTCTATTTTAGAGAACAATCCATGTGTTGCTGAGAAGAAAGTGTATCCACTTGATGCAGGTTCAAATATTCTGTATATGTCAGTTAAGTCTAAGTTATTAATTGTTATTGATTTCTATAGTTTCTTTGTTCAGCTTTTGTTTGGAAGATCTATCTGGTGATGAAAGAGGTGTACTAAAGTCACCCAAAATTATTGTGTTGTGGTTTATTTGAATCTTGAACTTAAGAAGAGTTTGTTTGATGAATGTAGATGCTCCATTGTTTGGGGCATATATATTTATAATTGTTAAGTCTTGTTGGTGTATTGTTCCCTTGAGCAGTATGTATTGTCCTTCTTTATCCTTTTTGATTAACTTTAGTTTAAAGTCTGTTTTATTTGATATGAGTATGGAAACCCCTTCTGGCTTCTGCAGTCCATGTGAGTAGTATGATTTTTCCCAAGTTTTCACCTTCAGTTTGTGGATGTATTTATCTATGAGATGAGTCTCTTGGAGGCAGCATATTGTTGTGTCTTTTTTTTTTAAGTCCAATCTGCCAGTCTATGTCTTTTGATTGGTGAGTTTAGGCCATTAATATTCAGGGTTATTATTGAGACATGATTTGTATTCCCAGCCATATTTGTTTATTTTTGGTATCTAATGTGACTTGGTTTCTCCTCTGATTAGATTTTCCTTTAATGTAATCCTTCCCTCTGCTGATTTTAATCATTGATTTTCATTTCCTCTTCTTAGAATATTTAGCTGAGGATGTTTTATAATGCAGAATTTCTATTGTAAATTCTTTTAACTTTTGTTCTTCATGGAAGGTTTTTATTTCATCATCAAATCTAAAGCTTAGTTTTGCTGGATATAAGATTCTTGGTTGGCATCCATTGTCTTTCAGAGCTTGGTATATGTTGTTCCACAATCTCCTGGCTTTGAGGGTCTGGGTTGAAAACTCTG
Source organism: Spermophilus citellus (assembly GCF_964194105.1). Classification (NCBI taxonomy): domain Eukaryota; kingdom Metazoa; phylum Chordata; class Mammalia; order Rodentia; family Sciuridae; genus Spermophilus; species Spermophilus citellus. Next base: position 79,429,146 of record NC_138190.1, read on the forward strand.
CTGAGATACGTATTGATCTCCCCCTATATGTGATCTGATTCCTCTCTCTTGAGGCTATTAAGATTCTATCCTTATTCTGTTTGCTAGGAATTTTCATTATAATGTGCCTTGGTGTACATTTGGTGTCCTGTATGCCTCTTGTATTTGGTTGTACAATTTGTTTTTCATGTTTGGGAATTTTTCTGATATTATCTCATTGAAGAGATTGTGCATTCCTTTGGTTTGAAACTCTGTGCCTTCCTCTATCCCAATAACTCTTAGATTTGGTCTTTTAATGTTCTGTTTATTAAATGTTCTGTTCATGGTTTCTTACTATCTTCACTGCGTGATCAACTTTAATTTCCAGGTTGTGTACTTTTATCTTCATTATCTGATGTTCTTTTTTCCAAGTGATCTAGTCTGTTAGTTATGGTTTATATTGAGTTTTTTATTTGATTTATTGTATCCTTCATGTCAAGGATTTCTAACTGTTTTTTTTTTTTTTTCAGGGTCTCTATCTCTCTCTTGAAGTAATCTTTTGCACCTGTATTTGCTCTCTTATCTCATTGTTGGAATGATCTATTTTTTTCTGTATTTGCTCATTTAGGTCATTCTTTAATTCACAGATCATTTTAATCATGAACCTTCTGTACTCCCTCTCTGACATTTCATCAACATCGCTGTTTGTGTGTTCTGTTATTACAGTAACCTGGTTTGTTTGGGGAACATTTCTCCCTTGTTTTTCATGTTGTCTATGTGTCTTATTTTCTTGCAGTGTGGATCTGAGGTATTACAGTTTCTTCCCTATATTCTTGTAGTACCCATGCAGATTGTCTGTACCTCACCTTGATGTTGGGCTTCTAGACCCTGCTGGTGTCCCTCAATGAATGCTACTGCATCCTGGGTCTGGGTCCTGTGCAAGTTTTTGTGGGTAGATCTGGGCCACCAGGCTTGACCTTCCTTGGTGGTCTGCTGGTGGGGAGAGGTTGTTCTTCACCAGAGGCTAGGCTGTGTTGGGTATCTGCCCTGCTGGGGGAGGGATGGACCAAGCCTTCTGTGCACCTGGGACACACACAGACCAGTGTGGGTGTGTTTGGACCTCAGGGCTTGCCCTCCTACAGTAATCTGCTGGTCGGAAGAGGTGTGGGTGCGTTTGGACCACAGGGCTTGATCTCCTAAGGTAGTCTGCTGGTCTGTAGTCTGCTGGTCAGTAGAGGTGGTCCTGCACCAGAGCCTAGGCTCTTGTGGGGGTCTGCCCCATTGGATGAGTGGTGGATGGAGCCTGCTGTGCCCCTAGGACATACACAGGCTTGTGTCTATTTCCATCTTCTAAAGTGTACTTCAATTTTTTTTTATTTCTTACATACATGACAAGAGTGGAATGCATTGCAAACATAATTATCCATTCACAGCACAATTTTTGTATCTCTGTATATAAAGTATGTTCATGCCAAATTATGCCATTATACATGAGCTCTCTTTTTATTATTTTTTTGCATTAAAATTATTAATATACCTTTATTCCACAATTTATTATATCTCAGTTTGTATATAAGGTATGTTGACACCAAATTCACATCTTCATACATGTATTTTGTATAATTATGAGGGTCTCCTTCCACCATCCATGCTATTCCCCTTCTTCCACCCTTTCCCTTCCACCCCTATTCCCTATCTAGAGGTAATCTTCCTCCCATGCTCTCCCTCCCTACCCCATTTTGAATCACCCCCCTTATATCAGAGAAGACCTTTTGCATTTGTGTTTTTTGAGGGATTGGCTAACTTCACTTAGCATAATCTGCTCTAATGCCATCCATTTCCCTGCAAATTCCATGATCTTATTCTTTTTTAGTGCTTAGTAATATTCCATTGTGTATAAATGCCACATTTTTTATCCATTCATCTACTGAAGGACATCTAGATTGGCTCCACAGTTTAGCTATTGTGAATTGTGTGGCTATAAGCACTGATGTGGCTGTGTCCCTGTAGTATGCTGTTTTTAGGGCCTTTGGGTATAGTCCGAGAAGAGGAATAGCTGGGTCAAATGGTAGTTCCATTCCCAGCTCTCCAAGGAATCTCCATACTGCTTTCCAAATTGGCTGCACTAGTTTGCAGTCCCACCAGCAGTGTATGAGTGTACCCTTTTCCCCACATCCTCACCAGCACTTGTTGTTGTTTGACTTCATAATACCTGCCATTCTTACTGGAGTGAGATGATATCTTAGAGTAGTTTTGATTTGCATTTCTCTGATTGCTAGAGATGATGAACATTTTTTCATGTATTTGTTGATTGATTGTATATCCTCTCCTGAGAAGTGTCTGTTCAGGTCCTTGGCCCTTTTATTTGATTCTTAATATTGGTAAGGGTTTACATTTTGTATGTATATGCACAATTTGGGGGTCATAAATATTTACATTCATGATGCCCTTTTTTGTAGCAAGGATTTAACTCAAGGGCACTCAATCACTGAGCCACATTCCAGGTCCCCTTTTTTAAATTTCTTTTTTATTATGAATCAGGGTATCACAAAGTTGCTTAGGGCCTCCCTAAGTTGCTGAGACTGGTGTTCAACTTGCAATCCTCCTGCTTCAGCCTCCCAAGAGACTGGTATTACAAGCATGGATCACAACTATAGCTTACACACATTATAACTTTTTTGTGTGTGTGGGATTCCTTTAAGCAGAATGAAGCAACCCTCTTTTTTCTTTTCTCATTACTCTTTGCTTGAAGTCAACTTTATCTGAGATATGAATAGCTACACTTGCTTCTTTATAAGTACCATTTAAATGGTATGTATTTTACCATCCTTTCATTATCTGAATGTGGATATCACATTCCTTGCTTTTGAGTTTCTTGAACACAACATATTGTTAGATCTTGTTTTTGTAATCCAATCTGCAAGCATATATATTTTCATTGAGGAGTTTAGACTGTTTACATTCAATGTTATTATAAATATGATTTTTACTTCCTGCCACTTTGATTTATTTCTATTTAAATCTGACATAATTCTCATTTAATGAATATTTTCCAGTGTAATTTCTCTCTATGCTTGTTTTCAAAATATTTTATTGAGTATGTTTTGTAGTGCAGGCTTTCTGGATATGAATTATTCCAGCTTCTTTTTATCATGGAAAGGTTTTATTTCATCTTCAATTCTGAAGCTTGACTTTGCTGGGCATAGTATTCTTGGTTTACATTTATTTTATTTCAAAACTGGTTGTATATTATTCCAAGTCTGCCTGGCTTTTAGGATCTGGCTTGAGAAATCAGATGAAATTCAGATTGGTTTACCACTAAATGTGACTAAGTATTTTTTTCTGTTGCAACATGAAAAGACTAGTTTTATTCTTTTTTTTTTTTTTGCTATTCCATTTCTCTTATTTTTCCAGATGAATTTTATGATTACTTTTTCTATTTCTATGAGTGATGTCATTAGCATTTTGATTGGAATTGCATTAATTCTATATAACACTTTTAATAGTATGTTCATATTGATAATATAAATTACACCTATCCAAGAACATGGAGATCTTTCTATCTTCTAAGATATTCTTTAATTTCTTTATTAAGTGTCTTATATTCTGTATGTTAGGCATTTCCTTCATATTGTCTCTTGGAGTGGATTTCTTTTGATTTGATTTTTTTATATTTAGAATCCTATATGCCTCTTGTATTTGAATTGTCATTACATTCTAAAGGTTTGGAAACATTTCTGAGATTATTTCTTTGAAAATTCTGTGTATCCCTTTAGCTTTCCCTTCAGAGCCTTCATCTTTTCTAACAAGTCTTAAATTTTCCTGCTTCATTACATATTTCTTGAATATTCTGTTCTTGGTCTCTTAACAACTTTTCATGGTGGTTTGATTATATACTGTGTCTTCAAGGCCTGACTATCTATCTTCAAAGTGGCCTAATGTATTGGTGATACTTTCCATTGAGTTTTTAATTTGGTTCATTTCATCTTTTATTTCTACTATTTATTTTTTTTCAGAATCTGTATATCTTATTGACATGATCTTTCTTTTTGTATTTTTAAAATTTCACTACATATGTCTTCTTTTAGCTCATAGATCATTTTAATTGTGAACTTTCTAAATTATTTCTCTGATATTTCTTCTACTGTCATGTCCATGGCATCAGTTAGGGGTGTTTGGAGTGATTTTTCCCTTGATTTTTCCTATTGTTTGTATATCTACCCAGAAATATGGATAGTTATCAGTTTTTCTTTTAAGTAAGGTATTGTTTTGTGAGTTCTTTCTTGTGATGGCCTTGGGTTAGGTGAGTATCCAGATAGTGATACTTTAAGTCAACATTGACTTCTACTGATCCCAATATGAGTGCCATTTTGAGAGATTCCACAGAATATTTACTATAATTCTAGATATTTACTATAATCATTTCAAAGCTAAACCTTGTACTTTTAAACATTATGACATATAAAAAACTGTTGATATTTTTCACAACAGTTTCACAGATCCAGCTATAAACTTTTAGTAAAACTCTGGAATAATCCAAATACAGTTATTAAATTTACTAAAATTGCTATAACTTTAAATAGGGGCTAAAATGGGTGATGAATAAAGATTGAGAAATAAGAGGTAGAAAGTAGGAATAGATGGACAGTGGGTATTTCAGGTATTAGCAGATAACATAAATGCATGAATATGGAGTAAAAGGAGCCAGTGTATGTGGGTGTATGTAGAGTGCTCACCTAGCACATGCAAGGCACTGGGTTCCATCCTCAGCACCATATATAAATAAATAAATAAAATAAGGGTATAAAAATATTGTTTTAAAAAGAGGAGCAAGTATAAACTAGAGCTAGTAAAACAATGACAGAGTGATTGATTCCAATTAATGTTTTAAACCATTATATATAATATATCAAATGGGATAAATGTTCAATGTCAGTTACTAGGATAATCACTATTATTCAAGTTAAAGGGTTATTTATATGATGAAAATTAATGTTAGAATTATTTATATGAAACTATTCCAAGGTGAAGAAAAATTTTTTGAGTCATGGTTTGGATCTCATTGGGGTTTGGACACTTAGCAGATGTCCATCATTATTTGGCTGTGTATCTCTCCAGAGTTGTAGAGGTACAGGGGTCAATTCCCTAGTTGTTATGGACCTCCCACCATCTGATTTGTTCTGGTTTGTCATCTCAGTGCCCTGCAGCTGACTGCTCAAAGGGTGCAATGTTGTGGCTTTGTTGATTCTATTTTATGCAGGAATTCAGAATGCAGGCTCTGGTGTTTCCCCTGTGATTGCTTTAGGTCACTATGGATCTACTCTATTCTACAGAATCCTTTACATGGTGGTGCAGATCCTGGAGGCTGTTTGTGAACACAGGATCTCTGGATGTAGATTTTCTGTGGATGTTCTGAGTGTAGAAGGTAACATGCTACCTTCCATGTTACTGCAGTAAAGGGACTCAGGTTGTTTACCTGGGTTCTTGTTTCTAGTGGCCCATGTTGTGAAGGATGGGCATTGATTTCCTCTCCTTAATGTGACTGATGCAAGTTCCACACAGTATCCAGACAATGCCCTTTCACTCAACAACTGGGATCATGGTTGAAGTTGGGAGACAGTTAAGGCTAGGAGCCACCCGTTCCTGTTGCCTTGGATCAGTCAATTTTCATCTTAACTAATTTCCCCCTGGATATTTGTGGATGCCTTGTACTTAACTTTCCTGGGGAATTCAGTGAATTTCTCCTAGTAGTCTTAATATCTGTGTCACTGTATATTCATGCATCAGGCCTCCTGTATGGCCCCATAATCAAGAGGATAGTACCTAAGCTTCTCAGAGTGCCTCCCCCTAATGTCAGTGGTTGGCACTGGCATGGACCTGTTGGATCTACTTTCATTTGTTTGAGATCAAAGCTGGTTTGCTGCTCTGTCACTGTCTTGGTTAATAGATGATGCTCAGAGCTTTTTACCTTTGCCTGGGTCATGGTGATTGAGCAGAGCAGTGGGTTAAGCTCATTTCCCAGCACAGGTCCACTCCTTCCCACTCCCATTGCTCATGGCAAGGGGGAGTGGGAGGATGATTCAGCAATTTTCAACTAGTAGTGGTTCCCCTAGGAGTTATTGCTGGCCATATTCTTAAAAGGACTCATCACAGGGGAATTCCTTCTTGTATTAATTTGCACTGTTTGGATATGAAAGATGCTGTGTTGACTTAAAGGGATGACTAGTCACCTATGGACTCCACAAGATGCCTTTGGACTCCCAGCTCAGTTTCCTTCTCATGATTTGAATTTATGCTGACTGATATATTTTAAAGACTGCTGCTCCTATAACTCTTTTGTGTGTGTGTGTGTGTGTGGTGCTCGTATTTAAACCCAGGGCCTTGTGCAAGGCAAGCATTCTACCCCATAACTCTTTAAAGTTTGTTTGTGGGGCTGGGGATGTGGCTCAAGCGGTAGCGCGCTCGCCTGGCATGCGTGCGGCCCGGGTTCGATCCTCAGCACCACATACCAACAAAGATGTTGTGTCCGCCGAGAACTAAAAAATAAATATTAAAAATTCTCTCTCTCTCTCTCTCTCTCTCTCTCTCTCTCTCTCTCTCTCTCACTCTCTCTTTAAAAAAAAATAAATAAATAAAGTTTGTTTGCCTTTCCAAATATTTTAAGCAGGTCAGCTTAAGAGATTTTCTCTCTCTCTCTCTCTCTCTCTCTCTCTCTCTCTCTCTCTCTCTCTCTCTCTCTCTTTCCCCCCACCCCTTGTACCACCTGGTACAGGTTCAGGTTTAAGAAACTCTGTGCTTATTTTCTACTGTTGTAACCAATCAGAAAGTCTCTACAAGTCTCAGATTTTGCAATATTGAGTCTTACATTATTTATTTTATTTTGTCAAATATATCTCAATTATTCTTTTTCCTTCAGTGCCTCCTTTTGTGCTGTGAGGAGATCGGTAATCACTGCCTAGCTCCCTTCTGCCATCCCCTAAGGTTCCTTCTCCCCTTTTATTCTTTTTTTTAATATATTTTTTGTTTCAGGTGGACACAATTTTCAACTAGTAAAACTTTATTTTAACTTATTTATTTATTTTATTTCAATCTGAGGATCGAAACCAGTGCCTCAACCATGCTGGGTGAGTGCTCTAACACTGAGCCATAACCCCAGCCCCTCTCCTTTTATTATTTAATATACTATTTTATCTTTTTTTCTGTCTCACTTTCTCCTAACAAAACTTTTACTTTTATTAATTTTCAACTTTTTAACTTATTCTGTAATAGTTTTGCCCCTATTGTTATTGATGTGGTGGTGGTTGTTGTTTTCAATTGGTTGCCACTGTATTTCTCTGTCAGGTTTGTTTTGATGTTGTGGTTATTAGTGTTGTTTGTTTTCTTCTTTCTGAGTAGTACTAGAGTTAGAGCTCAATGCCTTGAGCATGGTGGATGAGAGTTTTACTGTTGAGCTAAACTACCAGCTCAGTAGAGAAATTGCATGCCAAAGAAAAGCAGCTTGGGGCATGAGAGGGAGGGAGAGAGAGAGAGACAAAGAAAGAGACAGAGACAGAGAGAGAGAGAGAGAGAGAGAGAGAGAGAGAGAAAGTGTTATTCTTAATATAGATAAATTATAAACACCAAAGACATACCTCCAATTATGCATCTTATCCAGCCACACACTACCTGCCTATAGTTAATCCCTATCAGTGGATTATCACACAGATTGAGTTCAGGTATCATAACTCAGTTACATTATTTCACCTCTAAACTATCTTGTATTTTCTCTCACATGAGATGTTAGCAAAACACTTTGTATCAAAACCCTAACAATGATATTCATATGATCCTGTGTACTCCTGTGGTATCAGTTGTAATGTCTTCTCTTTCATTTCTTATTTTTTACTTTAATCTTCCCACTTGTTTTTTAGTCTAGGTAAATACTTGTTAATTTTATCTTATCAAACAGGTCTCAGTTTCTTTGATTTTAAATTTTTTTTCTAGTTTCTATTTTCTCTGATCTTTGAAGTTTCTTTGGTTCTGATATTTTTAATTAGTTCTTAAGCTTCTAGTTCCTTTAGGTGTAACATTAGGTTGTATATTTAAAATATTTCTTCTCATTGATCTGATTATTCATTTCTATAAGCTTCTCTTTTAGAAATGCTTTTATTGCATCCCACAAGTTTGGGTAAGTTGTGTTTCCACTTTCAATTGTCTTAAGATTTTATCTTTCTCCCTTGCTTTAAAGCCCTTTCATGTCCTTAGAATAAAATTCTCATTCCTTTAACCAACCTATGCAAGGAAAATATATGTAATATATATATATATATATAATTTTCTTGTGCAAACCCAGACACTCCTGAGAGTTAAATGGATGGACTTATAATTGTCCAATGCTTAATGCTGTTGTGGGACATTTTTGACCTCACGTAATAATGTACATATAATACTCAATTGACTCTGTTTAGATGGATAAACTGAGTCTCAGAGAGAGAGATGTTATTTTTAAATATATTTTAGTTGTTCATGGACCTTTATTTTATTTATTTACATGTGGTGCTGAGACTCAAACCGAGTTCCTCACACATGCGAGGCAAGTGCTCTTCCACTGAGCTACAACTCTAGTCCCTGTTTTCTTGATTCCATAGAATAAAGCAGTGGCAGAATCTCAAATAGTTTTCAGGTGTTCTGACTTCCTATTTGGTACTTTAAGGGAATGCTTTAATTAGCCAGTGACATCAAGTTCACCCTTGATTCAACAATGTATATAGCATTATTTCTATTGTAGTACTCTCTCTCTCTCTCCATCCTACTTAACCCCACTCCCAGCCATGGGGGTTGGAATTCTGATTAAGAGTCATTATTTAATCATGATAATTTCAAGGGTGGTAATACTATTTAACTCTGTGCCTACTACAGTGCTTAGAATATGTATCACACATGACAGGAAAACAATTCATTTTATTATAAAGTAATCAACAGCTTTCAAATTTGATAGAGAAGGGGATAGAATCAAATTTATAATTGTAAATTATAATGTAAATTACCTAAGGATAATAAATTTGTTATATTTGTTGTTGTATCCTCAATATTAGGATAAGGACTTCGTCATATCCATTGCAGTACCTTAATGTATAGGATAATGCTGATCACATAACAGACACTGAATAAGTATTTGTTGAACTGATGAATAAGAGGCGAAGCTACTGTACAGACCCTGCCGCAGTCTCGGCTGGGCACAGAATCACGAGCCACCACACAGCTTTGTAGATTCAAACAGCAATTCTTTATTCCCAAACTCACACCGGCCTCCACACACGTACTGGGGCAATCCCAGTTCTGCTGCCACCCAATCACCTACTCCACGAGGCTTTCTTCCCAAAATGCTCTCTGAATCTCACGAGAACTCCAAGGGAGCTCAGGTAGTAGGAACGCCCTATTTCCAGCAGCAATAATCCTCAACATCGAACTTCCCTAAAACCCAAGGTCTTAAACTGGGAACGCCCTAAACCCAAGGACCGGGATACTATACTTCCTCAAACTGCAGGATACACCCTAATCCTGGATCCACCCTGGTAGTTGAGCAGGGTCACCTTTCTCAAACACACATGCAAGGTCAACAGCGAAATTAACATGGGGTACGCGGCAAGGCAATTTCGATGCGTCATTTCTACTTGGTAATGGCCCTCAGCAAGACCCTATTGCTCATTAGTAGTAGATAATCTAGAGGGTGTCAATTAACATTATTCCCAAAATAAATATTAGAAAAATTAATTATTAATTAATTTATTTATTTCAATTTTTTATGAAATTTAATTGACACATAACTGCACATATTCATAAGTATAGTGTGGTATTTTAACACATTTATATAATCAAATCTGGATTATTAGCATAACTATTAGCCCAAATATTTATCATTTTTTTGTTTTGGGAATACTCAAAATCCTTTTCTAGCTATTTTGAGATACTTATTAAATTATTAACTGTAGCAATCCTACTAGGTTACATAACACTAGAACTTAACCCCTCTATCTCACTGTATTTTTTTATCTATTTACCAACTTTGCCTTCTGGATCCCCTACTCTTTCCAGCCTTTGGTAATCAATATTATGCACCTAATTTCTATGAGATTAAATTTGGGGGCTTTACTATGAATGAAACCATGTAGCATTATTCTTTCTGTGTCTGGCTTACTTTACTTGGTATAATATCCTCCACGTCTATTTATGTTGCCACTATCTTCTTTTTCTTGATTTTGAAAATCTGCATATTTCACTTAGCATTTTAATTTTACCATCTATAATTCTGTAAAATAATTTTGGCTGGAAATTCAACAAAACATTGTGTGGGGGTTTTGTTTGTTTGTTCATTTTTCTTCATTCATTAAATTTCATTCACCCTAACCATGAACCTAAATGTACTCAACACCAACAGGACCATGGATATATCATATACCTGTTCGTTTGGAGCTTACCAGAAAGAAGAAATGTGTTGAGAATTAGTTCAGGAAAGAGGTAAACACAAGGATACAAATAAGAAGAGTTAAGGTATTTCCAATTCTATAACCTACATAGATTTTCAAAGAATTTAAAACTCAACATTGTGAAGTTATTAAGTACTTAATTCTTCTACAAAAATAATTCTGTGATTAGTAGATAGATAATCTTGTGCATTTATTCAGTAATAAAATCTATGACTTAAATTCAAGTGGAAAACCAACATTTTTCTTTAGTCTAGCTCATTCATCTTTGGGTATGTCACTAAGACTGGCTGCCCAGGCCAATAATTGTCTTTGTGACTGTTGCTGCCTTTCTTTGGGTTGCAGCTCTCTAATATATGAGATGAATGTATGGATGAGATAATCTCATCCTTCGTCCTGAAGTTTTCTGTATTTCTGATGAATTTAATTAAAATTTAATGATAAACTCCCCAATAACTTTTGCTATTTATTAGATATTTTGCACAATTCTATCTATTCATCCACCTACATACATACATACCTAACTACTTATATAAATCTTTTGTTGTATACAATATATGCAAATATTTTAAATGTATTTTTATTGGTGCATTAAAAATCATACATAATAGTTTGATTCATTTTGCCATATTTATACATGCAGATAATTTGATCAATCTCATACCCCAATACCTTCCTTTCTCCTGTCATCTCCTCTCTAATATACTTGTTGTATTTTATTGATCTCCCTTCTATTATTCTAGTTAGTCCCTGGCAAAAATGCAAAAGATTTGTAAATATATCCCCAATACATGGTTGATAATTTTATTCACTTAATAATGTCTTTTACACAGCAAAATTTTTATGTTTAATGATATCCAATGATTTCAATTGTGTCTTTAAAAAAAACGTATTTATTTATTTATTTATTTTTATGTGGTGCTGAGGATTGAACCCAGCATCTTCAACATGCTAGGCAAATGCTTTATCAATGAACCACAATCCCAGTCCCTCAATTGTGTCTTTTATGAATCTTGCTCTTGCTGTTATTTCTATGAATTCTTCAGTTAACCATAGGTCATGAAGATTTTATCTTCTGTTTTCATTCAAAAATTGTGTTATGCTTACATTCAGACAATATAATGTATTGTGAAGTTTAAGTTGACTTTTATTTTATTTTCTTTTATTATTAGTAGTAGTAGTATTAAATGTACAGTTTGACCAACATCATTTATTGAAATGATGATGACCAGCATTATTTACCCTTTCTTCACTTAATTGCCTTTAAATCTTTGTCAAAAATTAGTTGTCCGGGTCACTAAGATGTCAGACTAGGGGGTTCTGGCTCTTGTAATCTTAAAAAAACAATTATTTAACAATTATATAAACAAAACTAGCATTAGGAGATCTTTGTAGTACAATTTAAAAGCTGAACCAACTCAATGGTACACAAAAAACTGGAAGTGCCATATAGAAAATTATAGGAGATACCCTACTTGTATAACCACATTCCCCCAACAATATAATTCAGTACCAATAATTCCCTAGACTATTAATTTTTCCTTATGTGTATTAATCAGTTTGATGTCACTCTGACAAAATATTTGACAGAAATCAACTAAAAGGAATAAAGATTTACTTTTGTTCTGTTTCATATGTTTCTGCACAGCTGATTGGCTCCATTGCTTTTATTTTTTATTTTTTTTAATTTTTATTTATTTTTTTTTAATTTTTATTGTTGGTTGTTCAAAACATTGCATAGTTCTTGATATATCATATTTCACACTTTGATTCAAGTGGGTTATGAACTCCCATTTTTACCCCATATACAGATTGCAGAATCACAACGGTTACACATCCACTGATTTACATATTGCCACACTAGTGTCTGTTGTATTCTGCTGCCATTCCTATCCTCTACTATCCCCCCTCCCTTACCCTCCCCTACCCTCTTCTCTCTCTACCCCCTCTACTGTAATTCATTTCTCCCCCTTGTTTTTTCCCCCTTTCCCCTCACTTCCTCTTGTATGTAATTTTGTATAACCCTGAGGGTCTCCTTCCATTTCCATGCAATTTCCCTTCTCTCTCCCTTTCCCTCCCACCTCTCATCCCTGTTTAATGTTAATCTTCTTCTCATGCTCTTCCTCCCTACTCTGTTCTTAGTTACTCTCCTTATATCAAAGAAGACATTTGGCATTTGTTTTTTAGGGATTGGCTAGCTTCACTTAGCATAATCTGCTCTAGTGCCATCCATTTCCCTGCAAATTCCATGATTTTCTCATTTTTTAGTACTGCGTAATACTCCATTGTGTATAAATGCCACATTTTTTTTATTCATTCGTCTATTGAAGGGCATCTAGGTTGGTTCCACAGTCTTGCTATTGTGAATTATGCTGCTATAAACATCGATGTAGCAGTGTCCCTGTAGTATGCTCTTTTTAGGTCTTTAGGGAATAGACCGAGAAGGGGAATAGCTGGGTCAAATGGTGGTTCCATTCCCAGCTTTCCAAGAAATCTCCATACTGCTTTCCAAATTGGCCACACCAATTGGCAGTCCCACCAGCAATGTACAAGTGTACCCTTTTCCCCACATCCTCGGCAGCACTTGTTGTTTGACTTCACAATGGCTGTCAATCTTACTGGAGTGAGATGGTATCTTAGGGTGGTTTGATTTGCATTTCTCTGACTGCTAGAGATGGTGAGCATTTTTTCATGTACTTGTTGATTGATTGTATGTCCTCCTCTGAGAAGTGTCTGTTCAGGTCCTTGGCCCATTTATTGATTGGGTTATTTGTTTTCTTATTGTTTAATTTTTTGAGTTCTTTGTATACTCTGGATATTAGGGCTCTATCTGAAGTGTGAGGAGTAAGATTTGTTCCCATGATGTAGGCTCCCTATTTACCTCTCTTATTGTTTCTTTTGCTGAGAAAAAAAACTTTTTAGTTTGAGTAAGTCCCATTTGTTGATTCTAGTTATTAACTCTTGTGCTATGGGTGTCCTATTGAGGAATTTGGAGCCCGACTCCACAGTATGTAGATTGTAGCCAACTTTTTCTTCTATCAGATACCTTGTCTCTGATTTAATATCAAGCTCCTTGATCCATTTTGAGTTAACTTTTGTGCATGGCGAGAGAAAGGGATTCAGTTTCATTTTGTTGCATATGGATTTCCAGTTTTCCCAACACCATTTGTTGAAGATGCTATCCTTCCTCCATTGCATGCTTTTAGCCCCTTTATCAAATATAAGATAGTTGTAATATTGTGGATTGGTTTCTGTGTCCTCTATTCTGTACTATTGGTCCACCTGCCTGTTTTGGTACCAGTACCATGCTGTTTTTGTTACTATTGCTCTGTAGTATAGTTTGAGGTCTGGTATCGCTATACCGCCTGATTCACACTCCCTGCTTAGAGTTGTTTTTGCTATTCTGGGTCTTTTATTTTTCCATGTGAATTTCATGATTGCTTTATCTATTTCTACAAGAAATGCTGTTGGGATTTTGATTGGCATTGCATTAAACCTATAGAGAACTTTGGGTAATATCGCCATTTTGATGATGTTAGTTCTGCCTAACCATGAACAGGGTATATTTTTCCATCTTCTAAAGTCTTCTTCTATTTCTCTCTTTAGGGTTCTGTAATTTTCATTGTAAAAGTCTTTCACCTCTTTTGTTAAGTTGATTACCAAGTATTTTATTTTTTTTGAGGATATTGTGAATGGAGTGGTTGTCCTCATTTCCATTTCAGAGGATTTGTCGCTGATATACAGGAATGCCTTTGATTTATGCGTGTTGATTTTATATTCTGCCACTTTGCTGAATTCATTTATTAGCTCTAATAGTTTCTTTGTAGACCCTTTTGGGTCTGCTAAGTATAGACTCATGTCAACTGCAAATAGTGATAATTTAAGTTCTTCTTTTCCTATTTTTATGCCTTTAATTTCTTTCGTCTGTCTAATTGCTCTGGCCAGTGTTTCGAGAACTATGTTGAACAGAAGTGGTGATAGAGGGCATCCCTGTCTTGTTCCAGATTTTAGAGGGAATGCCTTCAATTTTTCTCCGGTCAGAATGATGCTAGCCTGAGGCTTAGCATAGATAGCTTTTACAATATTGAGGTATGTTCCTGTTATCCCTAGTTTTTCTAGAGTTTTGAACATAAAGGGATGCTGTACTTTGTCGAATGCTTTTTCTGCATCTATCGAGATGATCATATGGTTCTTATCTTTAAGTCTACTGATGTGGTGAATAACATTTATTGATTTCCGTATATTGAACCAGCCTTGCATCCCAGGGATGAATCCTACTTGATCATGGTGCACAATTTTTTTGATATATTTTTGTATTCGATTCACCAGAATTTTATTGAGGATTTTTGCATCTAGATTCATTAGAGATATTGGTCTGTAGTTTTCTTTCTTTGAAGTATCTTTGTCTAGTTTAGGAATCAGGGTAATGTTGGCCTCATAGAATGAATTTGGAAGTTCTTCCTCTTTTACTATATCCTGGAATAGCTTGAAAAGTATTGGTATTAGTTCTTCTTTAAAGGCTTTGTAAAACTCTGCTGTATACCCATCCGGTCCTGGGCTTTTCTTAGTTGGTAGTCTTTTGATGTCTTCTTCTATTTCCTCAATTGATATTGGTCTGTTTAGGTTGTCTATATCCTCCTGACTCAATCTGGGTAGATCATATGACTTAAGAAATTTATCGATGCCTTCACTATCTTCTATTTTATTGGAGTATAAGGATTCAAAATAATTTCTAATTATCTTCTGTATTTCTGAAGTGTCTGTTGTGATATTGCCTTTTTCATCCCATATGCTAGTAATTTGAGTTCTCTCTCTTCTTCTCTTCGTTAGCATGGCTAAGGGTCTGTCGATCTTATTTATTTTTTCAAAGAACCAACTGTTAGTTTTGTCATTTTTTTCAATTGTTTCTTTTGTTTCGATTTCATTAATTTCAGCTCTGATTTTAATTATTTCTTGTCTTCTACTTCTTTTGCTATTGTTTTGCTCTTCTTTTTCTAGGATTTTGAGATGAAGTGTGAGATCATTTATTTGTTGGTTTTTCCTTTTTTTAAGGAATGAACTCCAGGCAATGAATTTTCCTCTTAGAACTGCTTTCATTGTGTCCCATAGATTCTGATATGTTGTGTCTGTGTTTTCAGTTATCTCTAAGAATTTTTTAATTTCCTCCTTGATGTCTTCTATAACCCATTGATCATTCAGTAACCTATTGTTCATTCTCCAAGTGATGCATGATTTTTCCTTCCTTCTTTTATCGTTGATTTCCAGTTTCATTCCATTATGATCAGATAAGATGCATGATATTATCTCTACTCCTTTATAATGTCTAAGAGTTGCCCTGTGACATAATATATGATCTATTTTTGAGAAGGATCCATGTGCTGCTGAGAAAAAAGTGTAACTGCTTGATGTTGGGTGGTATATTCTATATATGTCAATTAAGTCTAGGTTATTAATTGTATTATTGAGTTCTATAGTTTCTTTATTCAACTTTTGTTTGGAAGATCTGTCCAGTGGTGAGAGAGGTGTGTTGAAGTCTCCCATAATTATGGTATGGTAGTCTATTAGACTTTTGAACTTGAGAAGAGTTTGTTTAATGAACATAGCTGCACCATTGTTTGGAGCATATATATTTATGATTGTTATGTCTTTTTGGTGTATGGTTCCCTTGAGCAGTATGTAGTGTCCCTCTTTATCCCTTTTGATTAACTTCGGCTTGAAATCTATTTTATTTGATATGAGTATGAACACTCCTGCTTGTTTCCAAAGTCCATATGAGTGATATGATTTTTCCGATCCTTTCACCTTCAGTCTATGTATGTCTTTTCCTATCAAATGTGTCTCCTGTAGGCAGCATATTGTTTGATCTTTTTTTTTTTTTTTGATCCATTCTACTAGCCTGTGTCTCTTAATTGGTGAGTTTAAGCCATTAACATTTAGGGTTATTATTGAGATATGGATTGTTCTTCCAGCCATATTTGTTTATTTATGTTACTTAACATGGTTTGTTTTTCCTCTTTGATTATTTTCCCCCCTACTGTCCTACCTCCCACTGTTGGTTTTCATTGTTATTTTCCATTTCCTCTTCCTGTAATGTTTTGCCGAGGATGTTTTGAAGAAATGGTTTTCTAGCTGCAAATTCTTTTAGCTTTTGTTTATCGTGGAAGGTTTTAATTTCATCTTCCATCCTGAAGCTTAATTTCGCTGGATACACAATTCTTGGTTGGAACCCATTTTCTTTCAGCATTTGAAATATGTTGTTCCAGGATCTTCTAGCTTTCAGAGTCTGTGTTGAAAGATCAGCTGTTATCCTGATTGGTTTACCCCTAAATGTAATCTGCTTCCTTTCTCTTGAAGCTTTTAAAATTCTCTCCTTATTCTGTATGTTGGGCATCTTCATTATAATGTGTCTAGGTGTGGATCTCTTATGATTTTGCACATTCGGCGTCCTGTAGGCTTCTAAGATTTGGGATTCTGTCTCATTCTTCAAGTCTGGGAAGTTTTCTTGTACTATTTTGTTGAACAGTTGCTCATTCCTTTGGTTTGGCCCTCTATACCTTCCTGTATCCCAATGACTCTTAAGTTTGATGTCTTTATGTTATCCCATATTTCTTGGATGTTCTGCTTATGGTTTCTTAACAGTCTTGCTGAGCTGTCTATGTTCTTTTAAAGTTGAAATACTTTGTCTTCATTGTCTGATGTTCTATCTTCTAAGTGTTATACTCTGCTGGTAGTATTATCATTTGAGTTTTTAAGTTGGTTTATTGCTTTCTGCATTTCTAGGATTTCTGTTTGTTTTTTATAACCTCTATCTCCCTGTATAGTTGATCTTTTGCTTCTTGGGTTTGTTTATGTAATTCATTGTCTAAGTGATCTTTCATTGTCTGATTTTGCTGTCTAATGTCTTCCTTGAGACTCCAGATCATCTGAAGCATGTAAATCCTGAATTCTTTATCTGACATTCCATCTGCTGCAGCTATTACCTCTTCTAAAGTTGAGTTGACCTGCATTGCTTGTGGTCCTTTCTTTCCTTGTCTTTTCATTCTGCTCACATTTCTTTCTGCTTGGTGAAACTGTTGTGTTATTGACTTTTCCCCCTATATATTTATATTGCTTTTGTATAGTTGCAAAGTCTCCCTTGCAGGGGCAGGCGGCGGCTGTGCTCCTCCTCCAATTGGGGTGATCTGTCTATCATGCCAGCGGGCTGCTGAGCCCCCTCTCCAGGTCTTGTGGTCTGCCTACCTTGCGGGCAATGGCTGGGCCCCTCCTCCAATAGGGGTGATCTGTCTACCACGCTGGTGGGCCCCTGGGCCTGTTCTGCAGGTTGCAGGTCTGCCTACCTTGCAGGCGCGGGCGGCAGCTGTGCTCCTCCTCCAATTGGGGTAATCTTTCAACTAGGCCAGCGGGCCGCTGGGCCCCTTCTCTGGGACACATGGTCTGTCTACCTTGTGGGTGGCAGCTGGGCCCTTCCTCCAATTGGGATGATGTGTCTACCACACCGACGGGCCACTGGGCCTTTTCTGCCGGTTGGTCGCAGGTCTCGCTCCATTGCTTTTAGATGTGTGGCAAGGCAAAACATTATTTCATGGAGCATGTGATAGAAACAAGCTGCTAACTTCATGGTACCCAGAAAGCAGAGAAAGAAAAGATGGGGCCAAATTTCCAGTTCATCCCAAGGATATATTCCCACTGACCTACATTGAACTACTTCTTTCAACTTGGCACTACCTCCTAAAGTTTCTACCACTTCCCAGTAGCACCAATAAAAGGAATACAAGTGTTCATTCATGGACTTTTGGGGAACATTCCAGATTCAAACTGTAACACCATGGAAGACTGCTGTAGTAGGTCCCTATGGTCTTCACTGACATGAACCCAACTGATGTTGCTGCCTGGATTCCATGCCATTTCATGTGTTGTAGCCCCAGCAAGGGCCAGAAATACTGAACTTCAACCAGCCCTAGAACTCCAATAAATTTTTTAAGTTTCTCATTGTATTACAATTCTGTATTTCTAGTAGTCAGTAACTGTGGTTAAATAAGACACACGTAATGACTAGGATCATCAAAAATTTGTTTAGACTTGTTTTGTAACTAAACATATGATTTATGCCAGAGAATGTTTAGTGTGCCCATGAGAAACTGTACACATTTGCTATTGTTGAGTACATCACTGTGACTTATGATTATTTCATACCTCTTTTCCTTTATGCATATTTTGTCTAGTTATATTCATTATGTAGCATGGGGTTTGAAGTCTTCAAATCTATTTTTATACCATTTATTTTCACTTCAATTATACATTTTCTTCATATATTTTGAGATTGTTTCATGTGTAAATATTTAGATAGTTGTTATGTAATTTTGCTCTATAGAACTTCTTATTAATATATAATGTTCTTTATTCCTTATACCTTAAAAACAATTTAATGTCTATTTTTTCAGATATTAATATATACATCCCTGCTGCCTTTTAGGTACTATTCCCATCAAATATCTTTTTCATTCTCTTACTTGCAACATATTTGTGCCTTTGGATCTAAACTGAGTCCTTCGTATATACTATAAAATTTGATTTTTTAGCAATTCTAAGAATCTCTTGTTTAATTTGAAAGTTTAATCCATCAGCATTTAATCTAATTACTAGAAATGTGTTACATCTTCCATTTTTTTTTTTTTTAAAAGAGAGAGTGAAAGAGAGAGAGAGAGAGAGAGAGAGAGAGAGAGAGAGAGAGAGAGAGAATTTTTAATATTTATTTTTTAGTTCTCGGCGGACACAACATCTTTGTTGGTATGTGGTGCTGAGGATCGAACCCGGGCCGCACGCATGCCAGGCGAGCGCGCTACCGCTTGAGCCACATCCCCAGCCCCTGCATCTTCCATTTTAATATGGTTTAAATATGAATTACAGCCTTTTGACTCTCATTTCCATCATTTCTCTCTGATTCTGTGTATAGTTAAATTTTTGTAAACTCTTCTTGTTCCCCTTTGTAAATTCTCTTCTTGTCCCCCTTTGTATCCTATATTTTCTTTGTTGTTAATATTGGGATTACATTTAACCTCTTATTTTTTATCAACTTTATTGCTGCTTCAATCCAACAGCCTGACAAGAATAATTTTAGAGAAAGAAAATTTTATTTTGGAGCTCATAATATCAGAGGTCTCAGTCCATAGAGAGTTGACTCCATTCCTTGGGACTTGAGGTGAGGCAGAACATCATGACAGATGAATGTGGTAGAAGAAACCATTTCAAGAGTCCCCATAGCTTTAACAGTTCAAGCATAGAACAAAGTCCAAGTTCAAATTCTTCTCTGAAATTTAAGGCAAAATATCAGCATAAGCCCTTGTAAAAAACAAAAACAAGCTATATGTATCCAGTACATAAAGACATAGAGTTAAAAATTCCATTTAAAATGGACAAAAAAATAGGTTTAGAAAGAATGGATGAGACCAAAGCATGACTAAAATCCAGCTGGTCAAACAAGTCCTGTATCTCCATGTCCACCATTCGGAGTATATGGCATTCTGATGTTCCTTCCAAAGGGCTTGTGTAGCTACACTCCTATGGCTTTGCTGGTTGAAGCCCATAAGACCTCTCCCTTGGCTTGTCCCTGCTCAACTCCTGCAGTTTTCCTTGGCAGATATTTCATGGTATTGGCCTTTCTCAATTTTTGAAGCCTCCACTGCAGCTTCAGCTTCCTCCTAATATCTCCATGCATTGGCCTCTCAAAGGTAGCCTGCAGAGACTATAACTCTGCAGCAATTTTCCTGGACTCCAAAGCCTTCCTTTGAAGTCTCAATAGAAGCCTCCATGACTTTGTAACTACATTGTCATTCCTTCCTGCAAAACCAGCATTATGTAGTTTCTGCACAGGTCTCTAACCATCTTGAGTAGTAGCCAAGCCTACGAAGACCACAGCCACAACAATCACTAAGTTCCTGGGTGGCTGTGCACATTGAAAAAAGAAAAACTTCCTAGGCTCCCTTGTGCAAGCTGGATGCTCCAGTGGTCTCTTCTAAATGAAATTTTTAATTTTATACCCATAAGTCTGAGGTTGGTATGGTCTTCCCAATTCCTGAGATGCCCTCAAGCTATCTTTTCTATTGTCTCTGGACAATCTTGAGTGTTTCTTTAGTTACTGTAATGTCTTTAACAAATGCAGCTTCTTTAGCCCCAGTTTTATTCCCAAATTTCAAGTTAAAGTTTTTAAAAATATTTCTTTTTTCTGCTCCTGATTAACCCAGTAAACTTGGTTAAAAGCTGCCAGCAATATCCATGCCATCCCCTGAAGGCTGTGCTGTCTTGAAATTTCTGCCATCAGATTAATTAGTCCATCACTCTTAAATTGAGGGTCACATAAAATTTCAGGACATGAAAAAATGTAGGCAACTATTTAGCCAGAAAATAACATGAATAGCCTCTAGGCCAATTTCCAATAGAGTCTTCCTTCTCTTAAATCTTGTGAGCTCTAGATTTCTTTGCTGTAAAGTCTTTTTGGCATTTTGGTCTTCTCAAATATGACCACAATTGCCCATTAAGCTCCACCTAAAACAATCTAACACATTTCTAGGTTGTATTGCTAAACATTCAAAATTCATTGAACAAATTCCAAAAAGCTCCAAAAATCTTCCGAACCACAATCTTCTGAATCATATGGACAGGTTAGTTTCAGCAATGATTCTACTTCTCACTACCAATGTTATCGAAAGCTTGGTCTTTGTCCTTGTTATGGTGAGATTGCAATAAATCACCTAATTGATCTTAAAACAGGACACGGGAAACTTTTTCACCAGTTGGCAGTCTGGATCCACCAGCTGGTGAGCCAAGGGGCAGGCTGCAAGTCTACATCCTTCAATCTCCTCCAAGGGTTAGAGTACACATTTACAGTCCCAAAACACCTTAATCATAAGTGGTTGTTGCTATGATTCAAAACCGTAAACAAATGTCATGAGATCTAAAATCATAAGCAGAAAAGGAAGTTGGTCAAAATGATCCTACTTGAGTTCAAGTTTAATGAATGGTTACTAAGTTCTAGATAATCAATCTCTGACAGGGTACGTTGTCCAAAAAATGGGAACTAAAAAGAGAACAGCTTCGGAATGGGGCTGTGGCTCAGCGGTAGTGCACTTGCCTGGCATGTGTGAGGCACTGGGTTCGATTCTCAGCACCACATATGAATAATAAAATATAAAGGTCTACCAACAACTACAAAAATATTTTTAAAAAAGAACATCTTTACATTGCATAAGAATAGTCATTTGTGTTGCCAAACATGCTATGCTAAGCCACTGTTGATGAGTACAGAGGCTGAATGTGTTCATTTCTTATACAACATAGACTCTCACTGTAAAATGGAGTCTGTTTAGTCATTACCTATATAACCTGGCACATCACATCCCCAATGCCAATTAATGCTAATTTAATAATGAGGGCATGATTTTGAGAAAAATAAAAAAAGGAGTTTTATTGCTTTGTTAGCAAAGGATAAACAGGGCCTCCTGTCCCTGAGGCTGTGATTCTGCCCATCAGGAGGAACAGGGGGATTTTAAAGGAACTCTTCAAAGGTTGTACTCCAGATGTGCTTTGCTAAGGGGTCCCAGGGTGCCCTGATGATATGTTAGATATTTGCTTCTTAGATACTCTGGCAGATATCTCCTTCCTGTGGTGGGTATGTTTAAGGACAATTAACTAGGGGAAGAAAAAGATAACACTGTCTCCCTAATCTTGTTAGGGAGGGGGAGAGGGAAGAAGACAGGAAAAATAGTCCATTTCATAATAAGCCTCAGAGCAAGGAGGGCTATATTCAAAAGGTAAAGTGGACCACTCTTACACCAATATCTGTTTTAGTCAGTTTTTTTTTTCACTGCTGTGACCAAAAGATCAGGCAAGAACAACATAGAGGAGGAAAAGTTTATTAGGTGCTCATGGTTTCAAGGATCTCAACCCACAGAGAGTCCATTCCATTTCTTGAGGGTGGAGGTGGGCAAAACATCATTGGGTGTTAATTTGTTCTTCTTTTTCTAGGGCCTTGATATACAATGTGAGGTTATATGTTTGGCATCTTTTAATGTATGAGCTCAATGCTATGAACTTTTCTCTTAGAACTGCCTTTATACTGTCCCAGAGAATTTAATATGTTGTATCTCTGTTCTCATTTACATATAAGTATTTTTTTTTATTTCTCCCCTGATTTTTTCTGTTGTCCACTAATCATTAAAGAGTGTAATATTTAATCTCTAGGTATTAGAGTGGCTTCTATTTATTTATTGTTGATCCATAATTTCATTTCATTATGATATGATAGAATGCAAGATATCTTTTTTTGTGTATTTGGTAAGATTTGATTTGTGACAAAATATATAGTCTTTTTGAGAAATGTTCCATGTACTGCTCTGAGAAGAAAGTTAAGTTAGTTGTTAATGTATGAAATATTCTACAGATGCCTGTTAGGTCCAGATTATAATTGTATATTTATTTTTATTGTACCTTTAATTAATTTTTGATTGGATGATCTATCCTGTGATGAGAAAGGCATATTAAAGTCACCCAATATTATTGTATTGTGGCCTATTTGATTTTAAATTTTGAGGAAGGCTTGTTTGATGCTTCATTGTTTAGGGAATAAATGTTTATAATCATTATATTTTATTGTTTTTGGATGCTCCATTGTTTGGAAAATAAGTACATACAATCATTATATCTTACTAATTTATGATTCCATATTCAGTATAAAATGACCTTCTTATTCTTTTTTGATTCATATTTGGTGGAAGTATGTTTTTTCCAGTGTGACAATGCTAATCTCTGCTTGTTTGTGAGATTCAAGTGAATGTCATGTGAATGGCATGTTTTTTTTTCTTCCATTTTGTCACATTTAGTCTGTGGATGTCTTTGCCTTTGAGGTGAATCTCTAGGAGACAGCAATTGTTCAGTCAATTTGCCACACTCTGTCTTTTTATTATAGAGTTTAGACTATTTACATTCAAAGTTATTTTTGAGAGATGATTGTTATTTGCTGCTATTTTGATTTATTTCTGGTGTTTACATTGAATTTACTTCTCCTTTGATTGTCTGTTATTCTAGTATAATGCCTCTCTATGCCTTTTTTGTATTTCTCATTCCTTTTTTATAAAATATTTACTGAGTATGATTTTACTGCATGCTCTCTCATTTTTCAGCTTTTGTTTATCATGGAAGGCTTTCATTTCATCTTCAAATTTGAAGCTTAGTTTTGATGAGTATAGTATACTTTGTTGGCATCTATTGTCTTTCAAAGCTTGGTATATATCAAGCCCTCCTGACTTTTAGGATATGGGTTGATAAATGAGTTGAAATTGGAATTGGTTTACATCTACATATGACCAGTCATTTTTTCCTTGCAGCTTTTAAAATTATATTTTTATTCTGTATGTTTGCCATTTACATAATAATGTATCTTGGAGGGGATATGTTGTAATTTTAAGTATTTAGGGTCCCATACACTTCTGCATAAGAAATTACTTTTAATTTTTAAGGTTTTGAAAATTTTCTGATATTTTTCTATTGCAAATATTGTGCATTTCTATAGTTTTTATTTCTCAGTCTTTATCTATCCCAATGAATCTTAAATTTTTCTTTCTATATTATTCAAGATTTCTTAAATATTATGTTCTTGGTCTCTTAATATATTTTCTCTATGACCAACTTTATTTGCAAGATGATATACTTTGTCATCAAATTCTGAAATCTGTCTTGCAAGTGGTCTAATCTATTGGTGATGTGTTTCATTGAATTTTTAATTTGATTTATGATTCCTTAATTTCAATGATTTATGTCTGTTTTTAATAATGTGTCTGTTTATTTTTATACAAGTAATCTTTCACTTCCTGTATTTTATTTCTTTACATTATCTTTTAGTTTATAGAAGAGTTGCACTGAGTTTTCAAAATTCCTTCTGTGACATTTCCTCCACTGGGGTGTCAAGGAAATCTGTTGTTGAAGCATTATGGGGTGTTTAGGATGGTTTGTTCATTTCTCTTTTTATATTGTTTGTATGTCTACCCACTATCAATATAGTTCTGACTTCTTTTATGTGAAGGACTGCTGTGTGAGCTTCTTCTTCTTAAAAACCTTGGGTTGGGTGGATAGCTATATAATGATATTTTATTTCAATGTGTGACCTCTGATGGTCCCAATATCAGCTCCATTTTAAGAGATACCATTGAGCCCTATAAGACTCAGCGTATATCCTGACTATGTGTATACACACACACACACACACATGTGTGTGTGTACACACACAGTATATATACTGTAATCACTTCTGAGCCAAGTTTCATACTATTCAAACTTGTAAGAACAAAAATATGGAATTGTTTCCTGCAGTTCCTCAAATTCAGGAATAAACCTAAAATAAAATTCTGGAACAGGTCAAAAAGTTAGTGGTTCAATTTAGTAAACTTACTATAAACTTACATGAGTGTTAAAATTG
Organism: Spermophilus citellus; assembly: GCF_964194105.1. Taxonomy (NCBI): domain Eukaryota; kingdom Metazoa; phylum Chordata; class Mammalia; order Rodentia; family Sciuridae; genus Spermophilus; species Spermophilus citellus. Next base: position 79,454,034 of record NC_138190.1, read on the forward strand.
GGGAGTGGTTAAGTTTGGGCAAATGGGGAAGGGAAAAGAAGATAAAGGTAATTTACACCATGGTAGAAAGGAGAAATAGAAGAAAGAATGAGTGTTATTTGAGGTGGCAGGGGATAGTTCAAGAGGGTTAAGTAGGGAGTGACAGAAGCAGATATAAACTAGAGCTAGGCAGACTGGTGTTGTGGCTCAGTGGTAGAGCGCTTGCCTAGCATGCGTGAGATGCTGGGTTCGATCCTTGGCACCACATTAGAATAAAGGTATTGTGCCCATTTAAAAAAAAAAAAAAAAAACTAGAGCTAGGCAATCAATGGTAGGAAGATTGATTCTGTTAATGCTTCAAACCATTAGACGAAATACATGTAAATAGTTGAAAGTACAATGTTGGTTATTGAGTTTTTAATTATCATTCAAGTTAAGGAGGTATTTACATGATCAGAGTTGACATTAGAGTTGTTTATAGCCTCAGATGGTACATTGTTGTGAGTTGGCAGGCTCTAATGTTGCAGAAGTTCAGGATGCAGGCTTGAAGTGTCTCTGTGTTTGCTCTGGGTCACCAGTGTACCTGTTCCTCTCTGTTATATTCTTTTTTTTTTTTTAAGAGAGAGTGGGGGGAGAGAGAGAGAGAGAGAGAGAGAGAGAGAGAGAGAGAGAGAGAGAGAGAATTTTTAATATTTATTTTTTAGTTCTCGGCGGACACAACATCTTTGTTGGTATGTGGTGCTGAGGATCGAACTCGGGCCGCACGCATGCCAGTTGAGCGCGCTACCGCTTGAGCCACATCCCCAGCCCTGTTATATTCTTTTTAAAAAATATTTTATGTATATTGTTCAGTTGTAGATAAACACACAGTATCTTTATTTATTTTTTTGTGGTGCTGAGGATCGAACTCAGTGCTTCATGCATGTGGGGCAAGTGCTTTACCACTGAGCTACAGCCTCGGATCCCTCTGCTAGATTCTTTTAGTGGTTGTGAAGATTCTGATAACTCTGTGTGCATAAACACTGGTTATGGGTTTTCTTCAGGTGTTCTGTGGTGCAGTAGGATCCCCCCTCCTGCCTCCATTCTCTGAGGCGCTATAGTGAAGGATCTCTAGTATTGCACCTGAATTATAGTTTCTGCTGTCCTGGGTTGTGAATGATGGGAATTAATATTTTTCTGCTTAATAAGGTCCTGAAAGTATCCAAATAATGCCCCTGTCACTTTATAGTTGTGGTCACAGTTTAAGCTGTGCACCTGTTAAGGCTGGTATTTGGCTCTTACTGCTGTGTAGTCTCTGGCAATTTTCTTCTGGGTCTGTATGTCTCTGGATATTCAGGCAGCATTCCTCTGGTATAATACTGCAATCTTAGGGACTGTCCTTAGGCTTTCCATAGTGCCTCCCCCAGGTGGCAGTTGTTGGCACCTGTTGAATCAACTTTTCTTGGTTCTGGTCCAGAGCTGCTTTTTGTAGTTGCTGTTTGAGTGGAGTGAAGATACAAAGAGCATTTTGCCCTTGTCTGAGTTGCAGAGGCTGAGCAGGTCTAGATGTACAACACTGCCCCCTACCAGGTCCCTACCAGCCTGCTCCATTTCCCTTGTTCATAGTGAGGGTGAGAGTACTGCATTTTCTAAGGTTCATGGCTACTAGTGATCCTTCTAGAAGTTCTTTCTGGCCATATTATTAAGAGGGTCCACTGCATGGGGCTTCATTCTGGTTTAATTTGCAGCTGTATTGACATGGGAAGATGCCATACTGATTTAAAAGGGTAACTGGTCAGCTGTGGTTTCCACAGATGGCTCTGGGGCCCCCACTCAGTTTTCTTTTCATGATTTGGTTTTAAATGGTTCATACTGTTCTAAGGAGCCTTCTGTCTTATAAATTCTGTTTGTATTTTCAACAGGTTTTAAGTGAGCAAGCTTAGGAGGATGTCTGTTCTCCTGGCTCTTTCACCCTCTGAGGCCTCCCACCCACACACAGGCTCCTCAGGTTAGGACTCCCTGCGTTTTGTTTTCTGTTCTCATAACCTATATTCCAGTCTCCCTGGGTCTCATTCAATGTAGTATCAAGACTTAGAGCATTTATTTGGTCAGCCATCTCTCAATTCTGCTTTTTATTCACTGTCTCCTTTCCATGCTGTGAGGAGTTTCGGACTTAATTGCATAATTTGCTTATACTATCTTTTGCCTCCCTCCATTATTTTTGAAAAACAGTCTTGGCTTGCATGTTATTCTTTATTGACAATGATTTCTCTTCAGCACATTGACTAGGTGAACACAATGTCTTCTGGTTTTAAAGTTTTCTGATGACAAATATGCTGTCAGCCTTTATCAGGATTGCATATATGTGATGTAATCTCTTTATGCTTTCTATATTCTTTGTTTTTGACATTTAACAGTGCCTTGTTATGGTATTCTTTGAGTTTATCAACTTGTGGTACCATAACTTTCTTTAATGTTTAATTCTTCCATCAATTTTGGAATATTTTGGTCAATATTTCTTGAAACAATCTCAATGTCATCTTCTCTCCCTTCTGGGACTCATGATATCCTTGTTGCTCTGCTTGATCATAGATCTTCTAGGCTCTGTTCACTTTCCTTCCAACTTTTTCCTTTTGTGTTCATCACACTTGAAAGTTTAAATTGTTACATCTTCAAGTTCACTGACATTTTTGTCTGTTCAAGACTACATTTGAACCCCTGTAGTAAATATTTAGTTTTAGCTACTATGATTTTAAACTTCAGAAATACGCTATCATTCCATTTTATACTTTGTTTCTTTTTTTGAAAAACTGTTTACATTTTTCTCTTTTTATTTTTCTCTTATGTGTATTAGGCAAGTGATGAACCATGGAGATACATTCACAGCCCTTAAAAGTTATTATTATTAATTGAAACACAAACATTTATGTATTGATCTATTAATATTTCCATTTTTATATATAGCATTTTCTTGACTGAAAACATCTTTTAGCTCTTTGGGCATACAGTTGTTGTCTCATAATATTGTTATGTGATCCTTCTCAGGAAAAGTCTTAATTGATGTATCCATAGATTCTCCTCTTTTCCAGGTTTTAAGAATTTTTTAAAAATTTATAATTGCATTATGTAATTTCTCCAGGGTCCAGCCTATGGTGTAACTTAAAATCTTCATATTTCTTATCTCTTTCTTTTTTTCTTTCTTTCCTTCCTTCTTTATCTCTTTTGTCTTTCTCCATTTTTTTACAGTGTTAGAAATTAAACCAAGAGTAACATACATGTTAGACAAGCAATCTGTCATTGAGCCACATCCCCAGCCCAAGAATTTTCTAAATCTTTATTTCTCTCGGAATTTATATTGAAGGTATAAATTTTGCATTTATCTGGTTGCTCCTGAAACCCTTATTATCTATTTCTAAAAGGGGAAAAGGATAAACATAAATGGAAAAAAATGTTATTTGCTCCATAAATCCCCTGAAAATGGATGGTCAATCAATACTGGTGGAGATTGAAATAATGGCTGTCCATCTGTGTCTAATTTTTTGCCATAAAATGTAGCAATCATAGATCCCCAATATTTGTAGATGGAATCTATATTGATCATCCTGGTACACACAAGATGCATGACAAACTCATGCCTTATAATGAAATTTATTTAGAAAATAGGAGAAAAAATAGACAAAGCAAGCCTTAGGAATAAAAATGACACAGAAATCATCATAAAAACAGACTTTAAATTATACTACAGAGCTACAGTAACAAAAATGGCATGGTGTTGGCACAAAAACAGATGTAAAGACAAATGGAAGAGAATGGAAGGCACAGAGACATACCCTCATAAATACAGTTATCTCATACTAAATAAAGGCACCATAAACGTACATCAGAGAAAAGATAGCTCTTTCAACAAATGGTGATGGGAAAACTGGAAATACATATGTAGCAGAATGAAATTGAACCCCTATCACTGTACATAAAACTTAAATCAAAGAGCAACAAGGACCTCACATTAGGCCAGAGATACTGCTCCTACTAGAAGAAAAAGTGGGACCAACTCACCACCATGTCAGCTTAGGAACCAAATTTCTCAAAAAGACTCCTAGAGTGCAAGAATTAAAACAAAGAATCAACAAATATGATGGTATCAAACTTAAGAGCTTCTTCACAACAAAAGAAACACCCAGGAAAATGAAGAATAGTCCTAAAAAATGGGAGAAAGTCTTTATCACCAGCACCTCAGAACATTAATCTCCAGGATATCTAAAGAACTATAAAAATTTAACACCAAACAACAACAATAACAACAACAACTGTTGAGAGCCACAGCCAAAGGGGCCCCAGAAAACTTCCAGCTGCCAGCAAACTTCCAGCTGCTGGCTGATGATTGGCTCACAGTGGCCCCAGCATCATCTAGCTGATTGGCTCCTCTGCGGTGATGTTCATTGGGCTGTTTCCCCGCCCTTCAGACTGCAAAGCTGATGATTGGCTCACAGCGGCCCCAGCAACATCTAGCTGATTGGCTCCTCTGCGGTGATGTTCATTGGGCTGTTTCCCTGCCCTTTCAGACCACGGAGCTGCTCATTGGGGGACTTCCTTGGCTCCACCCACGCGACCCAGCCAATCAGCCTCAAGAGCAGGAGGATTGTGGGAGGTGGTGAGGCTTGTGTGGGTGAGAGGCTTGTGGAAGCCGGTGGTGGCAGTTGGGCTCTGAGGGTTTTTTCCTGAGGAGCTGTTTTGTTTGGTGTTTGTAGTTCTAAAAATAAAGTTCGTTTCTTTTGACAAGTGGCTCCTGAATTGTGCCCAGCCAGACTGCAGCAAACAACAAACCAATCAATAATTGGGCAAAGGAACTAAACAGGCACTTCATAGAATAAGAAATACAAGTGGTCAAAAAATACATGAAAAAATATTCAACATCTCTAGCAATTAAAGAAATGCAAATTTAAACTTCACTAAAATTCCATCTCACTGCAGTCAGAATGGCCCAAGTGTACCTCAAGATAAACATGATACATTATATATAAAAATAATTTTCTTATTATTTAAATGTTTCTAAATTACATATAAAAGAAGAAATTTTTAAAAACCTTACAACAAAAAACTCAAAACTTAATCTTATCAAGAAATAGGAAAACAAACTAAATTGACATTTCTCAAAATAAAAATAATTGGACAAAAAGTATATGAAAAAAGGTTCAACACTCTTAACATTCTGTGAAATGTACATAAAAACTACACTGAGGATGTGGGAAAAATATTCAGTCACACATTGCTTGTGGGACTGCAAATTGGTGCATCTGGAAAACATTATGGAATTTCCTCAGAAAACTTAGAAAGGAACTACTATTTGAAACATTTATCCCATTCTTCAGTTTATATCCAATAGACTTAAAATCAGCATATTACAGCAATGCAGCCATGTTAGGAACCAACATAGATCCCATAGTAGATGAATGGATAACAAAATGTGGTATATATACACAATGGAATATTACTCAGCCATAAAGAAGAATAAATTATGGTATTTGCCAGTAAATAGATGGAACTAGAGAATATTATGCTAAGCGAAATAAATCAGTTCCCCAATGTCAAAGGCTGAATGTTACCACTAATCTGTTGGTGCTAACACTCAATAAGGGAACAGAGGGAAGAATAGATGTTCATTAGATTAGATAAAAAGGAATGAAGGGAAGGGAGGTGGGATGGAAATAGAAAAAATAGTAGAATGAACTGCACATAACTTACCTATTCTTATGTATGAAAGCCTGAACTGTGTAATGCCACATTATATATAGCCAAAGGAATGGGATCATAATTTGAATAAATTATACTCCATGTGTGTATAATATGTCAAAATATATTCTATTGTCATGTATATCTAAAAAGAACAAATAAAATAGCTAAGTAAATAAATAAATATGTATGTCTTCCTGCCATGGGGCTAGGAGGAGATACGTTAGTATCTACTTCCAACTTTGGAGGAATAATTGATAGAGATTAACTGGAATTTACTATCTAAGCATTGTCCATGGAAATATCAACACTTCATTGTGCTCCAGAGGTCTAAAATAGTTACATTGGACAGATTCTGTTAGTGAAGTTGTCTAGACATGGAAACAGATTCCTGATGTATCCTATACCACAATGTATTCTGTGGTTTCTCACACAATTGTATTTTTTAATTAATCATATAGCCTGGGGAATTGCTAAGCTTAATCATTTTATTTAGTTTTTGTTGATTTCTTAGGATTTTCTTCATAGAAAATCATGCCATCAGCAAATTAAAAGCTTCACTCTTTTTCCAATCTAGATAAATTTGTTTAAAATATTTTTACACTGCATAAAACTTCTAGCACATATTGAAAATTAAGTAATGAAAAGAGATATCATTGTTCTCTTCCTGTTATTTTGGAATAAGTATTAATTTATTATTATTATTATATAAGGTGTTCACTGAAGGGTGAACCATTTGTTAATGTTAAGGAAATTCCCTGTTCTTCCTCATTTACCTTTATCAGAATTGGATACTTTTTAAAAAAATTTTGGGTACTAGGGATTGAACTCAGGGGCACTCAGCCACTGAGCCATATCCCCAGCCCTATTTTGAATTTTATTTAGAGACTGGGTTTCACTGAGTTGCTTAGAACTTCAATTTTCCTGAGGCTGGCTTTGAACTCATGATCCTCCTGCCTCAGCTTCCCAAGCTGCTGGAATTACAAGTGTGCATGACTGCGCAAAACTGGATATTGTTTTTAAGGAATTTTTTCTTGAGATGGTGGCAAATAGAGTGCATCACCCACGTGTACCGCGTCACTGTGCAGGTGAATAACGAGTTAGAACAACCAAAAGCTATCTTGTTAGGAATTTCCAGCAAAATTGAGGTGCACTGAAACCTAGAGGAAGGATTTCCATCACCAAGGACCGGTTACTGGGTCTCAAACGTGAGTGAACTGTGCGACCAGAGATCCAGGCTGACTGATCCATGGTCCGCCCTGCAGCTAGAGACGGCAGGGCGCCGAGAAGCAGCCAGCAACGCAGAGAGAAACGGCGCTGCGGATTCTGTGGAGTCCTGCCGGCTGTGCCCTCACTGAGCTCCGGGCTGAGTTCGGGGCTTGAGACGGGGGAAGGAAGCGGTCCAGTTCTATCCCCCACACCGGACAGTCCACCAAGGAAGCCAGCGGCCACCATCTTGGAGAACTGACGTCACCATCACCAGTTTCCGACAGATTGCAACAATAAAACAGGTGTGTGTTATTCAGCCCATCTCCCATACAGCGGGGAATTCGCATAAAATCTCTCCCCAGATTTCCCGGGGAGGGATTATCAGAACGAGCCTGAATAGAGACATGGGGAAAGGTAAACGCACCTGACCTCCAACTCCCCCTCCCATCAGCAGCGAAAACGAAACCTGTCTTGCCAGCTCTGGGGGAGGGGCAAGCAGAAGAAATCAAAACAATAAGGTGCCCGTTCCCAATAGCCACCCTCCACACCCAGCAAACTGCAGGCTCAGAGTACAGTTTGAACTGCTGAGAAGCATCACATTGGGGAAGGCCTGGCTAGCAGGAGAAGCCAGGGGACGAGAGGCCAGGAATAAACCTAAGCTAACAGGTTTTTGAGAGACACCAAGGTGGGGAAGAGGGAGCAGCCTCACACGGACTGTATCCTACAGCCACAGGGCAAAATCTTGGCCTGGAAGGCACAGCACCACCTACTGGAAGTGAAGAAAATAGAAGCCTAACAGTGCCCTTTTTTTCCTCTTTTCTCATTTTTTTAATTCTTTAACTTTTTAATTTTAAATTTTTTGGTTAATTATTATTTTTTCAATTGTAATGTTTTTCAATTGTAATTTTTATTTTACTGCATTTTATTATTATTATTATCATTTCTTTCCTTTTCTATTCTTTTCTCTTTCTTTCTTCTCTCCCTCTCTCTTTCTTGGTTTGCATCCTTAACTTTTCCCCATCTTTCCTCTTAAGCATGACCACCCAGATTACATATAACTTACTAAATGCAAATAGATGAATACTATGAATAGGTCTATAGTCCGCCTAAGCCCTTAACTACCCCCAAGCACTCCTGTCTATTCTCTTGTTAATATCCGCCTGCATTTGAGCAAACCCCCAAAGAAGCTAACATATACTAACCTCCATACCATCAAATCTCCCAACCTTAACATAAAATCCTAAGTCCAAACCTCAACTCTCTATATGCCATCAAAATATGAAGGCCTTTAATGAAACTAATGAATTGACCTTAAATCACAATTAAATCCAACATCTCTAAACATTGTGTCCTAACACAAAGGAGAGAAAGTGGAACTATAAAAACCAAAACAAATTTAAAGGAGAAAACAGAAACACAGCAGTCAAACAGAGTTGGAAAGTAACTTGAGCACCATGAAAAAACAAGGGAAAAAAGGAGTACAAACAATGCAGGACAACTGAAATACACAGGAGAACCTAGAGGCATTAGAAAAATGGACAGAGAAAGAACTCAAGGCAAACCTAACTCAGATGGAACAGAATCTTAGAGAAGACTTTAGACAGCAAGTTCAAACAATGAAAGTATATTTTGAAAACGAATTAAATAAGCAAATTCAAATGGTAAAGAACGAGCTCTACCAGGAAATAGAGATTTTAATTAAAAAAATCAAACAGTAATCCTAGAAATGCAGGAAACCATAAACCAAATTAAAAACTCAAACGAGAATATTACAAATAGACTAGATCAAGTAGAAGCCAGAACATCAGATAATGAAGACAAAGTTTATCAACTTGAAAAGAATATAGTCAACACAGAAAGGATGCTTAAAATACATGAGCAATCTATCCAAGAGATATGGGATGTCATAAAAAAACAAACCTGAGAGTCATTGGGATAGCAGAAGGCATAGAGGTTCAAACCAAAGGAATGAAAAATCTATTGAATTAAATAATCCTAGAAAACTTCCCGGATATGAAAGATGGAATGGATTGCAAAATCCTGGAAGCCTACAGGACCCCAAACATGCAAAACCGTAATAGACCAACTACAAGACACATAATTATGAAGATATCCAACATACAGAACAAGGAGAGAATATTAAAAGCTATGAGAGAAAGGAGGCAGATTATATTCAGGGGTAAACCAATTAGGTTAACAGCTGATTTTTCATCACAGACGTTGAAAGCGAGAAGATCCTGGAACAACGTATTTCAAACGCTAAAAAATAATGGATTCCAACCAAGAATACTGTATCCAGCAAAATTAAGCTTCAGATTTGACAATGAAATTAAAATATTTCATGATAAACAAAACTTAAAGAATTCACAGCCAGAAAACCAGCACTGCAAGGCATCTTGAGCAAAACACTACAAGAAGAGGAATTGAAAAACAGCACCCAAAAGTAACAGTGGGAGGTAACTCAGTAAAGGGAAGGAAAAAAATAACCAAAAAGGAAAAACTAGCCATATTAAAATAAATAAATAAACAAGCATGACGGGTAGTACGAACCACATATCAATAGTAACCTTAAACGTTAATGGCTTAAATTCACTAATCAAGAGACATAGGATAATAACCTGGATTAATAAAACAAATCCAACAATATGCTGCATTCAGGAGACTCATATGATAGGAAAAGACATACACAGACTGAAGGTGAAAGGTTGGGAAAAATCATACCACTTACATGGTCCTCGGAAGCAAGCAGGAGTGGCCATACTCATATCGAATAAAATCAACTTCAAACCTAAGTTAATCAAAAGGGATAAAGAAGGACACTATAAACTGTTAAAAGAAACTATCCACCAACAAGACATAACAATTATCAATATGTATGCACCAAACGATGGTGCTGCAATGTTCATAAAACAAACTCTCCTCAAGTTCAAGAGTCAAATAGACCACAACATAATAATTATGGGTGACTTCAACACATTGGTCTCTCCATTGGACAGATCCTCCAGACAAAAGCTGAATAAAGAAACTATAGAACTCAATAACACAATCAATAACTGCCACAGTCTGGCTGGGCACAATTCAGGAGCCACTCGTCAAAAGAAACGAACATTATTTTTAGAACCACACACGCCAAACAAAACAGCTCCTCAGGAAAAACTTTCAGAGCCCAACTTCCACCACCAGCTTCCAACAAGCCTCTCAACCTCCCCCCTCCTCCTGCTCTTGAGGCCGATTGGCTGGGTCACATGGGCAGAGCCAAAAAAGTCCCCCAATGAGCAGCTCCATGGTCTGAAAGGGCAGGGAAACAGCCCAATGAGTATCAACACAGAGGAGCCAATCAGTTGGCAGCTAGAAGTTTGCTGGGGCCACTGTGAGCAAATCATCAACTGGCAGCTGGAAGTTTGCTGGCAGCTGGAAGTTTTCTGGGGCCCCTTCGGCTGTGGCTCTCAACATCTGCCCCTCTCTGTATAAACAAGCATGTGGCTTAGGGACCATGCCTGCCTTAGGTTGTCCAATAGTACATATAGTCCTTACCCGTTATCGGATGAGCTGACCTCAAGGTGTCAGCCTCCTGTCTTAGGTTGGTGCCATTGCAATTGGATTTTACCCATCACTGACTACCGGTCCAGTATAAAGCCACACCTGTGGAGAGGACTTTGTACCTGCGGGGTGGGGGGGTGAGGTTCTTTGCCTCACCTCTGTTGGCCCCCAAATTTTAGCTGAACGACCATGACAAGCAGAAGGGAGGAAGATACACCAAGCCAATTGACGGCTCCTTTTGGAAAAATTGTACCACCGATGACATCATCAGCAAAAATACCCCAACATTACCACAAGTCACTGCACCAACAGATAGTTCACAATGCATACAGGTGAGTTCACAATGCATACAAGTGATTCCATAGTCCAGGAAAGTTGTGCAAGCAGTTCAATGATGACTATTGCAGAAGCTGTGGATTGGTTTTATCTTTGTCTTCACCGGCACTGGGATGAAGATAGGAATTCAGGCAATAATGGCTAAAGAAAAAATTATATAACATTCCAGAAGGCACTAAAAGAAAACAATTTTCCTAACAATGTACCTTATCTTCAACAGAATTATTAAATATAATGAAAAGGAAAGGTGAAATTAAACAAACAGATCTGTTAACCTCCTTTTTTGTTCATATATTAAAACAATCCTCAACAGCTGTTTACCCAATTTAAATTCAACCATTTAAATGACGTAAAAAAATATTTGGATCCATTTTTTCATGAGCGCTCATCATATATGATATATGGACATACGTACATTCAAACATATAACACAAAACACAAGTGTACACACATAATATAATACATGCAAAACATAACATAATAGTAAAGGCCTTATAACTTTTTACAGGTGAAATCTCCATTGCAATGTTTAAAAACTCTATAGTCAAAAAATAGAACTGATCAGCAAAACATTAACCTAGGTCTGTATGAGCTCAAAAAACAAAATAGAACTTCATGATATGGGAAAGGGCAATAATAAAACAGATATTGAAAAAAGCATCCTGGTTCTGTCGCAGATGTAAGGATAGCCAAACTGGAGTTCTGGATATCAGCTGTTATGGATTTGAGCCAAATCATCATTTTGGTCTGTAGAAATCGCTTTAGTTAATCTCTCTGTAATCCAAATTGGCTGCTGTTCTCCCTGTGGAAACACTCAAACAGAGCTCCGACTCCAGACAATCACTGGGTCAGGACCTTAGTTAATCTCTCTGGAATCCAAATCGGCTGCTGTTCTTCCTGTGGAAACACACAAACAGACCCCCGACTCCAGACAATTACTGGGTCAGGACCTTTCCATTGTCCTGTTAGAATATCCTTCCAAAGTACCTTGGGCTTATGCACATTTTTTGGACACATATGCCTTTCTGCAGCACTTAGTCCTGATGAATCCAAATTTAAAAAGTTTAGAGTAAAAAGGGTTATTTTAAGTTTATCTTTGGGGAATATATACCCCTTCCCAATTCCCTCTTTTTGCTTTAATAAGTACATTTTAATAGTTTCACGAGCTCTTTCAACTATGCCTTGTCCCTGTGGATTGTATGGGATTTCTGTTTTATGAGTAATGCCAAATGATGAGCAAAATTGTTTAACAGAGGTAGAAGTATAACCAGGGGCATTATCTGTTTTTAACTGTTTTGGAAAGCCCACAGTGGCAAAATTTTGTAAGCAATGAGCTAAAATATCTTTAGTTTTTTCTCCGGCATGAAGGGAGCCCATCAAAAATCCAGAAGAAGTATCAACTGTAACATGCAAATATTTTAATTTTCCAAATTCTGGCAAGTGTGTGATGTCCATTGCCAAATATGGTTAGGTATCAATCCTCTAGGATTGATTCCAAGATTAACTTGTGGTAAAAAGGTCACACAATTTTGACATTGTTTTATTCTTTGTCTAGCTTGTTCCTTAGTTATTTGAAAACACTTTAGTAAAGTATTAGCATTGACATGGAACCTTTTATGAAAATTTGTAGCTTCTTCTAGGGTAGAGAAAATATGTATGTCATGTGTAGTTTTATCTGTTAAATCATTGCCCAAACTAAGGGCTCCAGGTAATCCTGTATGTGCACTGATATGTCCTATAAAGAATGGATCTTTTCTGTCCCAGATTAGACTTTGTATAGTGGAAAGGAAAGAGAAAACAGTAGAGGAAGAGGAAATCCTATCAGCATCTTCAAGGGATACCATAGCATTAACTATATACTATCAGAAAATAAAATAAATACAGAATCTTTAAACATCACAAAAGCTTGTAATACTGCATTAAGCTCTACCTTTTGAGCTGATTGTTTGGGTACTAAAAATGTAAAAGTTTGATCAGGTGTAACTATTGCTGCTGTACCATTATTTGACCCATCAGTGAATATATTTGGAGCATTCATGATACGTGTTTTCTTGTCATTTTTGGAAAAATTACAGGATACAATGATCAAAAAGACAATAAAGGATTAGATGATAAGTGGTTATCAAATGAAACATTAGATTTGCACATGATTATTGCCCAAGTATTTAACTCATAAGCTAACTCAACAATTTGATTCATAGTATATGGAGTAATAATTTTATTGGGAGAAATTCCAAATACTCCCTTTGCTGTTTTTATTCCTTTGAGTATTAATTGTCCTACAGCCTCAGGATACCTAGTAAGAATAGTGTTAGGAGAATAAGATACATGTATCCATAATAATGGACCTTCTTGCCAAAATACTACTGTAGGAATATTTTTTGTTGGTAGTACAATAAATAATAAAGGCAAACTTAAATCAATTCTATCCAAATGCATATTTTCCATGTATGTTTCAATGATTTTTAATGCCTTTCTTGCTTCAGGCATTAACATTCGGGGTGAATTTGGATCTGATGGACCTTTTAGGATATCAAATAAAGGTCCCAACTCTCCTGTTGGTATACCTAGATAAGGCCTTATCCAATTTATGTCTCCTAATAACTTTTGAAAGTTGTTAAGTGATTTGAGTTGATCTACTCGTATTTGAATTTTTGATGGACGGACCATGGTTGAGGATAATAGAACTCCTAAATAATTAATTGGAAAATTTAATTTTACTTCATCTAATTCTATCTCTAGATTATAATTTTGTAATAAGGTTGTAAGTGTGGCATAACATTCTAGCAATGTGTTTTTATCTTTGTGTGCTAATAATACATCATCCATATAGTGAAATATTTGTAGTTCAGGATTTTGATTTCTAAGTGGCTGGATTGCTGTGTTAACATAAATTTTACACATAGTTGGGCTGTTAGCCATCCCTTGAGGGAGTACTTTCCATTCATATCTCTGATCAGGACCTTCATGATTCAGTGCAGGGATAGTAAATGCAAAATGTGGACTATCCTCAGGATGAATTGGAATTGAAAAAAAAACACAATCTTTAATAACTATAACTAAAACATACCAGGTTTTTGGCAAAGCATACAATTGAGGAATCCCCAATTGAGCAGGTCCCATAATAACCATCTCATTATTAATGGCTCTTAAATCTTGCAATAATCTCCATTTACCAGATTTCTTTTTGATGACAAGAATGAGAGTATTATGGGGAGATACAGAAGGTTGTATATGTCCTTTCTCTAATTGTTGTTTGACCAGGTCATGGGCTGCTTGTATCTTTTCTTTAGTCAGGGGCCACTGAGGAACCCATACTGGTCTTTCTGATTTGCAAGTAATTTTTATTGTCTCAGTGGCCCTTTCTGAAAATCCAACCCATGTCTGTCCTTTCCTTGATCTATTTGTATTGGTGCTGCTATACCTTGTTCTTGTTTTTCTAATCTTTTACCTTTCCTAAAACCTTGTCTAGCCATAATAGTGGACGCTGTTTGAATTGATGTTATTTGTTAATGTCAAACCTAATTGATCTAGGACACCTTGTCCCCATAAATTTATGGGAAGATGATCCAATACATATGGCTGTATAGTTTCTTTACATCCTTCAGTATCCTTCCAATCTAATACCATTGCACTTCTATGGGGATTAGTCGCCACTCCTAGGCCTCGAAGCATTTGAGTGGCTTGTTGTAATGGCCAATGTTTTGGCCATTCTTGACGAGAGATGATGCTAAGGTCTGCACCTGTATCCAGTAGCCCATTAAATTCATGTCCTTGAATATTTAGTTTTAGCATGGGGTGAGAATCTAAATTTAAAGAAAGCATAGCCCAATCTAAACCTGTGGAGCCTAATCCCTTGGAACCTCTTTCTACTGTACGACTGGAAAATTTATCATGTAGGCTGGGTATTATTAGTAACTGTGCTATTCTATCTCCTGGTGAAATTACTGATATACCCTTTGGAGAACTGGCTATAATTTTTATTTCACCTTCATAATCGGAATCAATTACCCCAGGACTTATAATAAGTCCTTTTAGAGTAGAAGAGCTGCGTCCCAATAATAAGCCTACTGTTCCTTTGGGAAGAGGTCCTTTTACCCCTGTGGGAATGATTTGAACTCCCAGCTCTGGAGTTAGTACTGATCTGGCGGAGGCGCAGATGTCCTACTCTGCACTCCCTTTGGTTTGTCTGATGAGGGATCTTATGGACAATATGTCCTGGGCACTACACGGATGGGGTTGCTGGGTTCCTCCTGTGCTCCGTATATTTGTGGTTTGGGGCCCCGGAGCATTGGGTCCCCCTGTCCATTTTTTGGCAACGGAGCCCGATGCCTTTCTCCACGATATCGTGGATAAACATCTGGTCCTTGTTCGTTTTTTGATAATGGAGTACCCTCTATGGTGGTTTGAGAGTGGCATTCATTAGCCCAATGTCTCCCTCTACGGCATCGTGGGCAAATACCCGGTATTCTACTCCTTTGATACCTAGTTTTGTTAAATGCTCCTCCTATGGGGCAATTCCTTTTAAAATGTCCTGTTTGTTCACAACTGTAGCATGTTCTTGTCCTGGCATCTAAAGCCTGTTTTACTGCAGCTGCCATGACTTGCCCTTGTTCTAAAGCCTGTTTTATTGCAGCTGCCACGACTCGCACTTGTTCATTAATGTCTCTACATAATTTAATATATGTGTTTAAATCTTCATGTTTCCATGATCTAATGACTTCTCTGCACCAATGATTCGCTTCCTCATAAGCCAGTTGTTTTATTAATGGCATTGCTTGTTCCGTATTCCCCAAAACTCTGGTAGTTGTTTGAATAAGCCTATCTACAAATTCAGTGTAAGATTCATTAGCTCCTTGTATTACCTTAGATAGTTGACCTTGTAAACCTCCATGTCCTTGTAAAGTCTTCCATGCCCTAACCGCCTCTGCAGCAATTTGTGCGTATACACCAGGATCATTTGCAATTTGATGCTGCTGATCCTCATAAGGTCCCTTTCCTAACAACATATAAAGATTTCTCTGAGGATAACCAGCTACTGCATTTTGCCTAGCCGTCTCCTTGCAAAATTCCTCATTGGCAACCTTCCATAACAGGTATTGACCTCCATTTAGCAGAGCTTTACACATATTAGCCCAATCTGCTGGCGTCATGTTCAAGTTGTCAATGGATTCGACCATGCTTACAGTGAAGGGTGCTTGAGGAACATAGGTTGTTATAGTCTCTTTTAGCTGCTTCACTGTTTTGAAATTTAAAGCATGGCGAATTTGCTACCCTCCTGCCTCAAATACAGGGCATGTTAATACTTGAGATCCTGTCTCAGGACCCCAACTATCAACTGCGGGGGTTGGGGGCCTCCCAGCATATGGAGGTGGTGCTGTTGGTTGGCCACTTATGCCCTCTGGTGATAGAAAGGTGTTAGTAGCAGTCTCCTGTAGAGGTGGTGCTGTTGGTTGGACACTTATGCCCTCTGGTGATAGAAAGGTGTTAGTAGCAGTCTTCTGTTGTAACTTTTCCCCTGATGGTTTTTTCTGCTCTAAACTTCCTTCCTCTATCTGACTAACTCGAAAGACCTTCTCTTTTACTTGAATCTTTTCCTCTTTCTGACTAACTTGGGAGACCTTCTCTTTTACTTGAATCAATATGTCTTCTCCTTCCTCTACCTTTGTCTGAACTGAAGGCTTTGGACTAAGCAAACAAGATACCAACGCCCACAATATCAATATGCCAACTGGCAGAGTTCCTGGGCTTTTATTTTCTTTTCTTTTTAAATCTTCACCATGATGGTTCCATTGTGATATATTCAACAACTCTTCCTTAAAAAGCCATGGGCTACATTTTTGTATTGTATCAACGTATGCCCTGACTGCTCTTGATTTTACTGGGATGCCTCCTTCCTCTAACAATTTACTTAACACTCTTTCGGTTTGTTTTTTACTAATTTCTGATCCCATATTTCTAATATAATACAACCCAACAAGATAACGCCTAACAAAACTGAAATAGAGTGAAACAAAATTGGAACAACACAAAATCATTATAATAGCCTCCTGAAATGTCCATCCATCCTTTCTCCCTATCTGTTCCTCAGATGTGAGCGGTTTTTCTTCCATCTTACACATCTCCAGGGACAGGCAACTTAAAACAAAAGTGAAGCAAAACAAAAGAATAATCTTAAAATGGCTACCCATCCTCTCGCCCTGCCCTTAGGGGCGAGCAGTTTACCTTATCACTTACCCACAGTCATTCCCCGTGTGGCCCACCAAATGCCACAGTCTGCCTGGGCACAATTCAGGAGCCACTTGTCAAAAGAAACGAACTTTATTTTTAGAACCACATATGCCAAACAAAACAGCTCCTCTGGAAAAACCTTCAGAGCCCAACTCCCACCACCAGCTTCCCACAAGCCTCTCAACCTCCCCCCTCCTCCTGCTCTTGAGGCCGATTGGCTGGGTCGTGTGGGCAGAGCCAAAAAAGTCCCCCAATGAGCAGCTCTGTGGTCTGAAAGGGCAGGGAAACAGCCCAATGAGCATCACCGCAGAGGAGCCAATCAGTTGGCAGCTAGAAGTTTGCTGGGGCCGCTGTGAGCCAATCATCAACTGGCAGCTGGAAGTTTGCTGGGGCCCCTTCGGCTGTCGCTCTCAACAAATAACCTAGAGTTAACCGACATATATAGAATATATCAACCATCATCAAGTGGATACACGTTCTTATCAGCAGCACATGGAACCTTCTCAAAGAGAGACCATGTATTAAGCCATAGGGCAACTATTAGTTAATATAAAGGTGTGGAGATAATACCATGATCATAATGGAATGAAACTGGAAATCAATGATAAAAGAAGGAAGGAAGAATCCTGCATCACCTGGAAAATGAACAATATGTTACTGAATGTTCAATGTGTTACAGAAGACATAAAGGAAGAAATCAAAAAATTCTTGGAGATAAATGAAAATACAGACACAACATATCAGAATCTATGGGACAGAATGAAAGCAGTTTTAAGAGGGAAATTCATTTCCTGGAGTTCATTCCTCAAAAAAAGAAAAAAAAAACAACAACAAATAAATGAACTCACACTTCATCTCAAAACCCTAGAAAAGGAAGAGCAAAACAACAGCAAATGTACTAGAAGGCAAGAAATAATTAAAATCAGAGAGAAAATCAATGAAATTGAAACAAAAAAAAACATTGAAAAAATTGATAAAACAAAAAGTTTGTTCTTTGAAAAAATAAATAAGATCAACAGACCCTTAGCCATGCTAATGAAGAGAAGAAGAGAGAGAACTCAAATTACTAACATATGAGATGAAAAAGGCAATATCACAACGAACACTACAGAAATATAGAAGACAATTAGAAATTATTTTGAAACCTTATTCCAATAAAATAGAAGATAGTGAAGATATTGATAAATTTCTTACCTCATATGATTTGCCCAGATTGAGTCAGGAAGATACACAGAATTTAAACAGACCAATAACAAAGGAGGAAATAGAAGAAGCCATCAAAAGACTACCAACCAAGAAAAGCCCTGGACCGGATAGATATACATCAGAATTTTACAAAACCTTCAAAGAAGAACTAATACCAATACTTCTCAAGTTATTTCAAGAAATAGAAAAAGAAGGAGCTCTTCCAAATTCATTCTATGAGGCCAACATCACCCTGATCCCGAAACCAGACAAAGACACTTCAAAGAAAGAAAACTACAGACCAATATCTCTAATGAACTTGGATGCAAAAATCCTCAATAAAATTCTGGCGAATCGAATACAAAAGCATATCAAAAAAATTGTGCACCATGATCAAGTAGGATTCATTCCTGGGATGCAAGGCTGGTTCAATATACGGAAATCAATAAATGTTATTCACCACATCAATAGACTTAACCATAAGAACCACATGATCATCTCGATAGATGCAGAAAAAGCATTCGACAAAGTTCAGCATCCCTTTATGTTCAAAACATTAGAAAAACTAGGGATAACAGGAACTTACCTCAACATTCTAAAAGCTATATATGCTAAGTCTCAGGCTAGCATCATTCTGAATGGAGAAAAACTGAAGGCATTCCCTCTAAAATCTGGAACAAGACAGGGATGCCCTCTCTCACCACTTCTATACAATTTAGTCCTCGAAATCCTAGCCTGAGCAATTAGACAGACAAAAGAAATTAAAGGCATAAAAATAGGAAAAGAAGAACTTAAATTGTCACTATATGCGGATAATATGATAATATATCTAAAAGACCCAAAAGGGTCTACAAAGAAACTACTAGAGCTAATAAGGGAATTTAGCAAAATGGCAGGATATAAAATCAACACGCATAAATCAAAGGCATTTCTGTATATCAGCAACAAAACTTCTGAAATGGAAATGAGGACAACCACCCCATTCACAATATCCTCAAAAAAATAAAATAAAATACTTGGGAATCAACCTAACAAAAGAGGTGAAATATTTATACAATGAAAACTACAGAACCCTAATGAGAGAAATAGAAGATCTTAGAAGATGGAAAAATGTACCCTGTTCATGGATAGGAAAAACTAACATCATCAAAATGGCGATATTACCCAAAGTTCTCTATAGGTTTAATGCAATGCCAATCAAAATCCCAACGGCATTTCTTGTAGAAATAGATAAAGCAATCATGAAATTCATATGGAAAAACAAAAGACCCAGAATAGCAAAAACAATTCTAAGCAGGAAGTGTGAATCAGGAGGTATAGTGATACCAGATTTCAAACTGTACTACAGAGCAATAGTAACAAAAACAGGATGGTACTGGTACCAATACAGGCGGGTGGACCAATGGTACAGAAAAGAGGACACAGAGACCAATCCACAAAATTACAACTTTCTTATATTTGATAAAGGGGCTAAAAGCATGCAATGGAGGAAGGATAGCATCTTCAACAAATTGTGCTGGGAAAACTGGAAATCCATGTGCAACAAAATGAAACTGAATCCCTTTCTCTCGCCATGCACAAAAGTTAACTCAAAATGGATCAAAGAGCTTGATATCAAATCAGAGACTCTGCGCCTGATAGAAGAAAAAGTTGGCCCCCGATCTACATATTGTGGGATCGGGCTCCAAATTCCTTAATAGGACACCCATAGCACAAGAGTTAATAACTAGAATCAACAAATGGGACTTACTCAAACTAAAAAGTTTTTTCTCAGCAAGAGAAACAATAAGAGAGGTAAATAGGGAGCCTACATCCTGGGAAAAAATTTTTACTCCTCACACTTCAGATAGAGCCCTAAGATCCAGAGTATACAAAGAATTAAAAAAAATTAAACAATAAGATAACAAATAACCCAATCATCAAATGGGCCAAAGACCTGAACAGACACTTCTCAGAGGACAACATACAATCAATCAACAAGTACATGAAAAAGTGCTCACCATCTCTAGCAGTCAGAGAAATGCAAATCAAAACCACCCTAAGATACCTTCTTACTCCAGTAAGATTGGCAGCCATTATGAAGGCAAACAACAACAAGTGCTGGCGAGGATGTGGGGAAAAGGGTACTCTTGTACATTGCTGGTGGGACTGCAAATTGGTGCGGCCAATTTGGAAAGCAGTATGGAAATTCCTGGGAAAGCTGGGAATGGAAGCACCATTTGACCCAGCTATTGCCCTTCTCGGCCTATCCCCTGAAGACCTTAAAAGAGCGTATTACAGGGATACTGCCACATCGATGTTCATAGCAGCACAATTCACAATAGCTAGACTGTGGAACCAACCCAGATGCCCTTCAATAGATGAATGGATTAAAAAATGTGGCATTTATACACAATGGAGTATTACGCAGCACTAAAAAATGACAAAATCATGGAATTTGCAGGGAAATGGATGGCATTAGAGCAGATTATGCTAAGTGAAGCTAGCCAATCCCTAAAAAACAAATGCCAAATGTCTTTTCTGATATAATGAGAGCAACTAAGAACAGAGCGGGGAGGAAGAGCAGGAGGAAAAGATCAACTTTAAACAGAAACATGAGGTGGGAGGGAAAGGGAGAGAAAAGGGAAATTGCATGGAAATGGAAGGAGACCCTCATTGTTATACAAAATTACATATAAGAGGTTGTGATGGGGAAGGGAAAAAATAAGAGAAAGAATTAAATAACAGATGGGGTAGAGAGAGATGATGGGAGGAGAGGGGAGGGGGGAAAGTAGAGGATAGGAAAGGTAGCAGAATACAACAGTTACTAACATGGCATTATATTAAAATGTGGATGTGTAATTGATGTGATTCTGCAATCTGTATTTGGGGTAAAAATGGGAGTTCATAACCCACTTGAATAAAATATAGGAAATATAATATGTCAAGAGTTTTGTAACGTTTTGAATAACCAATAAAAAAACAAAAAAACAAAAAAAAGAAATTTTTCTTCCTGTATTTAGAGAATTTTATATATCTTGTCATTTAATTAATATTTTATATTAAATTAATTTCAAATGTCAAACCTACCTTGCTTTTTATAAATATCCTAATTAATGTTTATAAATTATTACCTTTATATATTTTGGGGGTAAATATGCTAACTATAGATTTAATATGATAAAAATGAAATGTTTATATCTGTGTTTATGATGAATATAGGGACATAGTTTTCATTTATTATGGTTTGTTTTACGTATCAGGGTAATGATGGACAAGAGAGAGAATTTTCATAATTCCTTCTCAGTATATGTATTCTTAGTGTAGGGAATCTACTAGTTTTTCTTTTTTGCTTATCCTGCATGCCTTCTTGATGAATGACCACCTTTATTCACATGTAGTGACCATCTTAGTCTATTCTAACTAATTTTGGTTCAAAGTTGATTTTGCCAGTTACAAGTGTATCTACTTCCTGTGTTTTTAGATTCCATTTGACTAAAATCTCATTCATGATCCTTTCACTTTCACAAAGTTTTGTCAGCAAAGTGAACTTCTTGAAGACAGAAAGCAGTTTTGTTTTTCCAATTAGCTAGTCTGAATCTTTTAATTGGCAAATGTAGACCATTTATAACCAGGGTTATTATTGAGAAAATATTATAATTCCTGTCATTTTGTTGTGTTTCTTCAGTTGTTATGAATATTTTTGTTTTATTTTTTCTCCCTTATTCATCTTAAGATTTAGTGCTATACTAAAATATTCATGCTTTAATCTTTCCCACTATTTATTTTTGTGCCTATCATTCTAGCAAGATTTTTTCTCTCTTGTGCTGTTATAATTTTATCTTGCTTCCTCTGCTGGGTGTAGGACTTCTTTGAACATTTCCTATAATGTTGTTTAGTAGTCATGAGTTCTTTAATTAATTAATTTATTTATTTATTTATTTATTTTGAGAGAATGAGAGAGAGAGAGAGAGAGAGAGAGAGAGAGAGAGAGAGAGAATTTTTTTTAATATTTATTTTCTAGTTTTCGGCGGACACAACATCTTTGTATGTGGTGCTGAGGATTGAACCCGGGCCTCACGCATGCCAGGCGAGTGCGCTACCACTTAAGCCACATCCCCAGCCCCTAATTTATTTATTTTGAATGGTCTTCTTTCTTTTTTGATTCTGGAAGGACAACTTTGATGTATATAGTAATATATATTGTCAGTTATTTTCTTTTAGGAATTGAAATATCCCATTTTATACCCTTGTGGCCTTCAGTATTTCTGCTGAGAAATCTACTGTTATCTGTTTGATTTCTCTTTAAAATTGAATTGGTGCTCATCTCTTGCAGATTTTAATATTATCTTTTGTTTTGTATTTCTGGCAGTTCAACTATAATATATTTTGGATAAGTTATTTTCTGCTCACATCTTTATGGTATTAGAAATGTCTGCAGAGGGGCTGGGGTTGTGGCTCTGTGGTAAAGTACTTGCCTTGCATGTGTGAGACACTGCGTTTAATTCTCAGCAATAAATAAAAGTCCATCAACAACTAAAAAATAATAATAATAATAAAGAAATGTCTGGAGAACCTAGATGTCCATATTATTCCCAAGAGTTTGGAATTTTTTCTGCATATTTTTAAAGGTTTTTTTTTAAGTGGTTGATAGACCTTTGTTTTATTTATTTCGGCACTGAGAAATGACCCCCGGGCCTCACATATGCCAGACAAGTGTGCTACAACTGAGCCACAACTCCAGCCCCATGCATGTTTTATTGACTATAGATTTTCTAGGTCACTATAATGTAAATATTTGATTCATAATTTTGTTCTTTTAATATTATACTATAGATCTTGTATATTTTGTTCAGAATTTATTTTTTGTTACTGTCTCATTGTGTTAGGTCATGCACCTTTTATTCAAATCCTGATATTCTTTTTTCTGCTTTATGTAATCTATTGATGACTTTCTCTACTGAATTTTTTACTTCACTTTTTAAGCTTTTTATTCCAAGATTTTTGCTTGGTTCTTTTTCAGAACCTGTTGCTGTCACTGAGCCATTCTTTTTTATCCAATATTGTCTTCTTTAATTCATTTAGATATTTATTGTATTTTTTAGATTAATTGATCATTTAAATAATCTGTCTTGAATTATTCAGCATTTCATTTATATCAATATCTTAGGATCCAGTTATTATGAATTTATGAATTTTTGTAGGAGTCACATTGCATGGTTTTTCCAGATTTGCAGTTTCTATGTTGATATTTGCCTATCTGTTCATATGGACATCTCTTCAAAATTTATGTGAGGGTCTTTTAGTGAGCAGCTTCTCTTGATGCTAAGCAATGGTATATTGGTTTGTTGTGAAATGTTGAGTTTAATTTCAAATAGACTTCATATGGAAGTTTCCCTAATAAATCTATCCAATTTATTAAGACTTTAAATTAAATAGTTTAGGCTGTTATTGATAAATTTTGACAACTGGGAAAAAAGAAAACATTTATAGCAGCACTAGTCATATTGAAGAAAGGGACAGTAATAATATAGTATAAACTTAAAATTGGACATTCCTTTAATTTGGTTGATGTTTTGGGGTTTATAATACACATTTTAAATATATCAGTCTATATCTAGGGATACTAAACTTATTCATATATGGTGCAAAATTTTTTCATGAGGAAATATTTATTGATTGGTGGGGTGGTAAGTCTAAGCTAAAGAAAAGCAAGAAATTCGGTATACTATTGCACAGAATGGTGATAATGGATAATAATTATGTATTATATTACAAAAATGTTAGAATGTATGATTTTGAATGTACTCACCATAAGGAAATTGCAAGTGTTTGGGGCAATAGATACCTTTAACATGATTTAAATATTATACAGGGTATACATACATTAAAACATTATATGGTATGCCATTGATATGCATAATTTTATGTGTTTACAAAACAGTTTACAAGTTAAACTTAATAATAAAACACTTTTTATCTTATGCATTCAGCTCTCTCTATCAGATTTTATACAAATTTTTTTTTTTTTGGTGGTGCTGGGGATTGAACCCAGGGCCTGTGCATGTGAGGCAAACACTCTACAAACTGATCTATATCCCCAGCCCTATATAATTTTGGCTTAAAAACCCTCTTAAGGTAGTAAGCTTGAATAGTCATAGTCATAGTGTTCATTAGTTTCTTTGCTCTCAATGATTTTTATCTGCAATGTGATGTCTAATGTTTTGAAAACATTATTTCTTATACTGTGTATTCTTGTTGTCACTGATATTTCAAACATTTGGATAAATCCATATTGTCCATTCCATTTTTAAGAAACAAAACCATCCAAGCTAACTTACCTTTATAATGAAAATTTTTGGCTCTACCATTTCTACCAGTCCATACCTTTCATAAGAACAGTTACTTATATTTATCACGAACTTACCATAAGCCAGATATTGCAATGCCATATTATATATGTAATTTAACCGTATCATTCTGGCAGTTTTCTGCAGTACATATTACTATACAACATATTTAATCAATGAGGAAATCCATTCTCAATGAAACTAAGAGACTAGCCTGTTATTCACTGATATTAGCAGATAATAACAATTTAAAACCTGTGCCGTTCATTACTATTTCACAAGTTTTATCACAAGTTTTCATAAGACTCCTAGAGAACTTGTTAAAATTGCAGATTGTTGTGTCCCACTTTTAGAGACTTTTTATAGAGGTTTGCTATAAAAGATCAGAAATCTTTACCCTAGCAAACCCTTCTAAAACCTATCATGCCTTTCACTATATCCTTCTGCACAGAGCTGAAAAATATATCCAATTTATTAAGATGTTAAATTCTGATTTTAGTTATGGAAGAAAAATTTTGTGATAACAGTCTAACCTCTGAAAGAAAAGAAAGACAGAGAATATACCAAATATTTCTTTTTTAAAGAACATTTTTAAAACATTTTTTTTAGTTGTAGGTGGACAGAATACCTTTATTTTATTTATTTATATGTGGCACTGAGGATTGAACCCAGGGCCTCATACATGCTAGGCAAGCACTCTACCACTGAGCCACAACCCCAGCCCTCAAGTATTTCTGTCATTTACACCATGTATTTCTCAATTCAAAGCAAAAGCCACAGGTCCTTGAGTCTAGAGACTACAAGATATATAGTGGATGTGATGGCATGACAGCAGAATTACATCCGTTTGGTGAAACAGATTAACATTCCCTATTTGCAAATGAGTTTGTAGACAAAAATAATAATTCAGAACAATATAAATAAGGCTCCACTTAATATCTTTGTTTTAAGGTTCTCCCTGTCATATCTATATGCTTGGTGTAGATTACATGTCCTGTTTTATATTATCTAGTAAAGTATAATAAACCCATTGAAGCCTAAAGATTTTAGAGAACATATTCCTTTATTGTGGCTGCATATTTGAAGCTTTGACATATCCATTTTGATGCTTTTTACTTTTCTTATCTATACTTCTCATATAAATGCATTACTAAACTTCAATCTTTTTTATTATCTAGGTATGGTAACCACAAAAATAGAGATTCAAACCTTCCAACTATAGGAATAATTATATCATGTTTTACTCTTTGAAATCTATCATTGCATTTACTTCAAGGCCATCTTTCACAAGGATAGCTACCAGCCAATAACAGTATGGTAAGAACACTAAGGCAAATATATCCCTGAGAGATAGGAAATATCCCTAACAGATAACTTTAATTCAAGGGGTCTCTGGTGGGACTTTCTGAAACCATCAGTGCAAGTGAAAGATATTGCTTTTCCTGAATGTGGGGTCAAACCTGCATTGTAGTTTGAATTCTAGGCCAACAACTTTCTGACTCTACTAATTTCATTTCTATTAATTACATCTAGGAATTATTTGCATATACAAACTTACTTGGAGCCTTCTTTTCAGAAAATCTGGGATATGATTTCAGAAATCTATTCTCCATTATTTTATTTATGAAACACTTATGTGACACTGCCAATATACCAATCACTGTTCTAATGCTTCACACATGTTAATTTACTTATATTTTAGAGATAAAGGAATAATACTTCCAATCCTCAAACGTAGGAATGTATTTTGAAACTTCTGTGTGTACACATGGGTTGTGAAAACAGAAAAATGAGGAGGCTGGCTATAGAACATTTGGAAAAAGGTAGTATCTTATTATCCTGTGTTTTTCAGAGCATCTAACACCTGACCTTTTGAATAGCAGGGAATTTCTCATGAAAAAACCATTAAGTCACAGAATCTAGACAC
This sequence comes from Spermophilus citellus, assembly GCF_964194105.1. NCBI lineage: Eukaryota > Metazoa > Chordata > Mammalia > Rodentia > Sciuridae > Spermophilus > Spermophilus citellus. Next base: position 79,480,479 of record NC_138190.1, read on the forward strand.
AGAGTCAGGTACTCGGACATATAAATGAAGAAGTGCAAATTCTGAAATGTAAACACTGTTATTGGGGACTGAATGATTAGGGAAAACCTTTTACAAGCTTATAAAATTTATTTAAAAATTAATATGAGTAATTTATCCCCCAGAGTAAATCACACCAAAGAAACATAATATGCTTAATCCACACAGCCAATTAGAATATGGCTTCTCTGAAAGATATGAAACACCATACCCCATGACATTTCATAGACAAAATATTTGCAAACTACTCACATTTCTTCCTATATACACAAACATAGAAAAGAAAATCTTGCTTTGGAAAGAACATTTTGTGAGGATGTAATAGATTATTTTCTTTGGAAAGCAGTTTGAGGGAACAAATATTCTTTTGCAACAGAGTCATGGCTGGAAACAACATTCTCCAACACTGCCCATTAAGTTTCTCCCAAAAGTTCTTGAATTGAAAACATGGTTCCTAATCCAGCAAGAATCCGAGGCTTAATCAATTTGTATATCATAAGGGTTCTGTCCTCTGAAATAGTGAGCCCTCAAATAAACTTTTCCTTCCCTACAGTTGTGCTGGTCAGATCCTTTAGTCACAGCAGCTAAAAAGCTGACTAAAACACCTAGTTAGGTTTAATAGTTTGGCTGTTGTAAATGTGCTGTTATAAACAAGGGTATGCACATATGACTGCAGTATGACAACTTTAATTATTCATAATAAATACTGAGGACTGGTAAAGCTCGGTTATGTGGTGGTTCCATGCCTAGCATTTTGAGGAAACTACATTCTGATTTCCATAGCGATTATACTAATTTACAATCCCCCCAACAGTGTAAAAGTGTTCTTTTTTCTCCCATTTCAATAATACTCTTTTCACATTTCTAAACGTTTTCTTTGCTTTGAGGAAACTTTCAAATTATTGGCATCCTATTTATTAAGTCTTGGCATTATTTCCTCAGCTTTAGTAGTCCTATTGAGAAAGTTGTTGCGTGTGCCTATATGCTGGTGGTTTGACCTTACATTTTCTTCTAGGAGTTGCATAGTTTCTAATTCCTACGTCTTTGATCCATTGGAGTTGGTTTTTGTTCAGAGAGAAAAGAGCCTACTTTCATTCTTTTAAGTATGGATAACCGTTTTCCTCAACATCATTTGTCAAATTAAATTAAATTATTATTCTTTTTTTCCAAAGGACACACAATCTTTCTGTAGTCTCTTATATAGAGAGAGGTAGGAGAGAAGAGTGGGAGAGATAATTGTGTAATTGCCATCTCTAATAAGAAGAGATTATAGATACGCTACATGTGAATGATTTGGTACTAGAATCTAAATTTAGTGATGTTTAAAGTACTGTGCTTGGTGGCTTTGTTAAAGACCTCAGTTCTTGCCCTTTATTATTATGTGGGAAAGAATATTAAACAAAACAAAACAGATGTTTAATGGGTTTGAGTCAGTATCCTACTAAAATTTAATTTAAAAATCAAACACTATTACATCAACAAATAGTTTAAATTAAAGAAGAGATCAAAATATTTTTTATTGTTATCTTCTACAGTTTTTTTTTAAAAAACTCAAATAACTTTATACACAACAGATGAGAAATAAACCATAAGGAGTAAAATTTTCTGTTCTCCAAACATACCTCTTTTTGCTTATAAAACCAGGATTTTCAACCTGAATATATTATGCAGAGAAAAAAAAAACCTACAAAATCAGATAATTGTAGTACATAGAAATAAATTAGCCAAATTTCTAGTGCATATACTGTTACATGCTCGTCTCAGTATTCATAAATTATACCATTCATTATTAACAATAGAAGATCTAGAAATCAAATTTTTCTTTTTGCAATTCTGGTTCTTTTATATCCATTATATGAATCTTTAGATAAATTACTTGTCACTTCCTATTAAAATATATAAATAGAGATCACATTGCTTTCCTAGTTCCTCTCTCTCTCTCTCTCTCCTCTCTCTCTCTCTCTCTGTTTCTCTCTGTTTTTGGCTTTGTGTTTGTCATCTATACCCTTTAAAATATTGAGGTAAGTTTTTCTATCCTTAGTTTCTTCAGTATTTTTAACAAAAATGGGTGGAAAATTTTGTTGAATGCTTTTTTTGAGAAAATCATGTGATTCTTGTTCTTAATTGGATTTGTGTAATGACTTACATTTTTTTTTGATTATTGTATGTTGAACAGACCTTTCATCCCTGAGATAAACTCACTTGATTGTGGTATATTATCTTCTTGATTGAATGAATTTGCTAATATTTTGTTATGGAATTTGCATAAGTGTTCATCAAGGTTATTAGTCTGTAATATTCTTTTCTTGATGTGTCTTCACTTTAAGTATTAGAGTGATATCAGCTTCATAAATTTACTTGGGAGTGTCCCTACCATTTATATTTTATGTAATAGATTAAGAATATTAGGCGAGGTTGAGAAGATGGCGGCGGGAAGTGAGTAAGCCGCTCTGAGCCCCGCGCCGCGGCGTCTGAAAAGATGAGGTAAAGATCATTAAAGGAGATCTGTCGACAAAAACCCAGCACCGTGTCAAGATAGGGGCCTAGGTGGAGTGAATCAGCCACTAATCCAGCCAAGGTGAAGGGAGTACAGCACGACTTCAGCGCGAGCAGTAAGGCTGCAGCCCGAGCCGCCCGGCTCCATCAACCCCTTCTCCTTCTCCCTCCCCTTCTCCTCTCCGCCTTTCCACCTTGCTTCTTTCTCCCCAGCCGTCTCTCCTCCCAAGCTCAGTCTCTAAATTTAGATCTCAACTTCTTTCCCCCACCCCGCCCGCTCTCCTGCGTGTCCGGTACCCGGACCGCGCGGCCCTGAGGCGCCGCCTCCCCTCCCCCAACCCGCACCCCCTCCCCGGGGGTCCCGAAGGCCGCCGCCACTGCCACCGCCGCTGCCGCCGCCTCCCACAGAGCACCACAGAGCAGACTCTTCACCGCGCGAATGAACTGCCGAAGTATATGAAACAGCTGATAAGATGAGCGACAATTTAAAATCCAAGTAATCCGAGAACACGCACTGAGCTCTGGCCCGCTGAATTCAAACTCCCGGTCACCTGCTTCCCGCAGACAAACAGCTATGACTCGGCATTAATTCATCCCGCTGAAACAACTGGTCAGCCCTTCTCATCATACGAAGGTAAATGCCTACCGAGCCTTCATAAGTAGTGGCCACAGGTTTGAAACGGGGCTTGGGAGAGAAGGACCCACCCGTTGAATTAGTCTCCCGGCAAAGGGAAACCGTGTCATCAGACTGCTGCAGAGGAGATAACAGCGTTGAAACAGGTGTGTGATCCCATAGCCTTGCCTCTCCACACATCGGGAAAACTCTAAGAGCCCCTCCCAGCTCTCCCCTAAGGGCACCTCCCAGCTCTCTTGTGAGTGCTTCAGCCAGCCCGAGGGAATCAGAGGTGGTGCGGGTCTCGCAAGCGGAAATACCGCTCCCACCAGGGCTGACTGCTGAGGCCTCTTGCACCACCTACGGGAAGTGGATACCAGAGGGCAAGTAAAAGCCGCTGAGGATTCTCAGCCCCAAACTCTACAAGCTTAGGGTCTGAGGGAATGGCAAACTGGAAGAGTGTGCCCAGTCGTTCATGAAAACAGGGCTCCCGGGAGCAGCAGACTTGGCGTGTAGCCAGTATTGTGGTGAGAGGGGCCTGGCTAGAGAAAAAGTGGGAAGTGACTAGACACAAGAGGAGGCCCTAGACACTCAGGATTGGAGACTCGCCCAGTCTGGGAGGAGCTGCTGCACAGTGATTGGTTCCCGCGTATTGACAGGAGAAACTTGACCTGGTGGGCACAGCGCCATCTACTGGAAGAGAAGTTAATCAAACTCTAAGACTGCATTTATTAGGTTTTTTTTTCTTTTTCTTTTCTCCTTTTTTTTTTTTTGATTTAGGTTTTTCTTTCATTTTCATTTTTTCTTTCTTGTTGTTTTATTAATTTTTTTTTACAAAATATTTTTTAAATTTTTTTTCTACTAATTTTAACTTAAATTTTTTTAATTATTATTATTACTTTTTTTAAATCTTTTTCTTTTTTAGTTCCTATTCTTTTTCTTCTTTAGTCTTCTCATTTTTCTTATCCCCCCTTTTTTCTTGAATTCTACCTGCCTACTCTCATTCTCTTTAGAGACTTCTTCCCTTCCCTTCAAATACCTTTCCTCCCAAGCATCAAACTAATTTATAGGAGTAAACAGTAACTCAGCAGTCAAACAGAACAAGAAACAACATGAGCAGCTTCAAAAAACAAGGAAGAAAAGGAGTACAAACAACGCAGGACAGCCTAAATATTCAGGAGGACCTAGAGTCATCAGAAAAATGGTCATATAAAGAACTCAAGGAACACCTAAGACAGATGGAATGGAACCTTAAAGAGGATACAAGACAGCAAATTCAAGCAGCGAAAGAACACATTGAGAATGCATTTCACAAACAGATAAAAGAAGAAGTTAAGCATCTTTATCAGGAGATAGAGACTATAAAAAATAATCAAACAATAATTCTAGAAATGAAGGAAACGATAAACCAAATTAAAAACTCAATTGAGAGTATCACTAACAGAGTGGAGCAAGTAGAAACCAGAACATCAGATAATGAAGACAAAATACACCATCTTGAAAAGAGTCTAGCCAACTCAGAAAGGCTGGTAAAAAATCACGAGAAAAACATCCAAGAATTATGGGATAACATTAAGAAACCGAACTTGCGAGTCATCGGGATAGAAGAAGGTACAGAGATTCAAACCAAGGGAATGAGAAACTTGCTGAAGGAAATAATTACAGAAAACTTTCCAGAAATAAAAAAGGAAACAGATATACAAATTGAAGATGCATACAGGACACCGAGCACACAAAATCACAGTAGACCAATGCCAAGACACATTGTTATGAAGATATCCAATATACAGAACAAAGAGAAAATATTAAAAGCTACAAGAGAAAGGAGACAGATTACATTTAGGGGTAAACCAATACGGTTAACCACGGATTTTTCATCACAGACACTGAAAGCAAGAAGGTCATGGAACAATGTATTTCAAACACTGAAAGACAATGGATGCCAACCAAGAATTCTGTATCCAGCAAAATTAAGCTTCAGGTATGACAACGAAATAAAAATCTTTCATGATAAACAAAAGTTAAAAGAATTTGCAGCCAGAAAACCAGCATTGCAAAGCATTTTGAGCAAAACACTACACGAGGAAGAAATGAAAAACAATAACCAAAACCATCAGTGGGAAGTGCCGCAGTAAAGACAGAGGGCAAGGGGAAAGACAATCATGGAGAGACAAACTAAATTTTTTTTTTTTTTTAAAAAAAGGATAAACAATCAAACATGGATGGAAGTTCAAACCACATATCAATAGTAACTCTGAATGTTAATGGCTTAAACTCTCCAATAAAGCGACATAGGCTGGTATCATGGATTAAAAAAATAAATCCAACAATATGCTGCCTCCAGGAGACACATCTGATGGGAAAAGACATACACAGGCTGAAGGTGAAAGGATGGGAAAAAATATACCACGCACATGGTCCTCGTAAGCAAGCAGGGGTGGCCATCCTCATATCGAATAAAATCGACTTCAAGACTAAGTTAATCAAAAGGGATAAAGAAGGTCATTATATACTGTTAAAAGGAACCATTCACCAACAAGACATAACAATTATCAATATTTACGCACCAAACAATGGTGCTGCGACATTCACAAAACAAATTCTCCTCAAATTCAAGAATCAAATAGACCACAACACAATAATTATGGGAGACTTCAACACACCTCTCTCACCATTGGACAGATCCTCCAAACAAAAGTTAAATAAAGAAACTATAGAACTCAATACCACAATCAATAACCTAGACTTAACTGACTTATATAGAATATATCAACCATCATCAAATGGATATACTTTCTTCTCAGCAGCACATGGATCCTTCTCAAAAATAGACCATATATTATGCCATGGGGCAAACCTCAGTAAATATAAAGGGGTGGGGATAATACCATGCATTTTATCTGATCATAATGGAATGAAACTAGAAATCAATGATAAAAGAAGGAAGGAAAAATCCTACATCACATGGAAAATGAACAATATGTTACTGAATGATCAATGGGTTACAGAAGACATAAAGGAGGAAATCAAAAAATTCTTAGAGATAAACGAAAATACAGACACAACATATCGGAATCTATGGGACACAATGAAAGCAGTTTTAAGAGGAAAGTTCATCGCCTGGTGTTGATTCCTCAAAAAAAGAAGAAACCAACAAATAAATGAGCTCACACTCCAACTCAAAGCCCTAGAAAAGGAAGAGCAAAACAACAGCAAATGTAGCAGAAGGCAAGAAATAATTAAAATCAGAGCGGAAATTAATGAAATTGAAACAAAAGAAACTATTGAAAAAATTAACAAAACTAAAAGTTGGTTCTTCGAAAAAATAAATAAGATCGACAGACCTTTAGCCATGCTAACGAAGAGAAGAAGAGAGAGAACTCAAATTACTAACATACGGGATGAAAAAGGCAATATTACAACAGATGCTACAGAAATACAGAAGACAATTAGAAATTATTTTGAAAATCTATATTCCAATAAAATAGAGGATAGTGAAGACATCGATAAATTTCTTAAGTCATATGATTTGCCCAGACTGAGTCAGGAGGATATAGACAATCTGAACAGACCAATATCAATAGATGAAATTGAAGAAGCCATCAAAAGACTACCAACCAAGAAAAGCCCAGGACCGGATGGGTATACAGCGGAGTTTTACAAAACCTTTAAAGAAGAATTAATACCAATACTTTTCAAGTTATTTCAGGAAATAGAAAAAGAGGGAGCTCTTCCAAATTCATTCTATGAGGCCAACATCACCCTGATCCCGAAACCAGACAAAGACACCTCAAAGAAAGAAAACTACAGACCAATATCTCTAATGAACCTAGATGCAAAAATCCTCAATAAAATTCTGGCGAATCAAATACAAAAACACATCAAAAAAATAGTGCACCATGATCAAGTAGGATTCATCCCTGGGATGCAAGGATGGTTCAACATACGGAAATCAATAAATGTTATTCACCACATCAATAGACTTAAAGATAAGAACCATATGATCATCTCGATAGATGCAGAGAAAGCATTCGACAAAGTACAGCATGCCTTTATGTTCAAAACATTAGAAAAACTAGGGATAACAGGAACTTACCTTGACATTGTAAAAGCTATCTATGCTAAGCCTCAGGCTAGCATCATTCTGAATGGACAAAAGTTGAAGGCATTCCCTCTAAAATCCGGAACAAGACAGGGATGCCCTCTATCTCCACTTCTATTCAATATAGTTCTCGAAACACTGGCCAGAGCAATTAGACAGACGAAAGAAATTAAAGGCATAAAAATTGGAAAAGAAGAACTTAAATTATCACTATTTGCAGATGACATGATTCTATACCTAGAAGACCCAAAAGGGTCTACAAAGAAACTACTAGAACTAATAAATGAATTCAGCAAAGTGGCAGGATATAAAATCAACACGCATAAATCAAAGGCATTTCTGTATATCAGCAACAAAACTTCTGAAATGGAAATGAGGAAAAACACTCCATTCACAATATCCTCAAAAAAAATAAGATACTTGGGAATCAACCTAACAAAAGAGGTGAAAGATTTATACAATGAAAACTACAGAACCCTAAAGAGAGAAGTAGAAGAAGATCTTAGAAGATGGAAAAATATACCCTGTTCATGGATAGGCAGAACAAACATCATCAAAATGGCGATATTACCAAAAGTTCTTTATAGATTTAATGCAATGCCAATCAAAATCCCAACGGCATTTCTTGTAGAAATAGATAAAGCAATCATGAAATTCATATGGAAAAATAAAAGACCCAGAATAGCAAAAGCAATTCTAAGCAGAAAGAGTGAATCAGGCGGTATAGCGATACCAGATTTCAAACTATATTACAGAGCAATAGTGACAAAAACAGCATGGTACTGGTACCAAAACAGGCGGGTGGACCAATGGTATAAAATAGAGGACACAGAGACTAACCCACAAAGTTACAACTATCTTATATTTGATAAAGGGGCTATAAGCATGCAATGGAGGAAGGATAGCATCTTCAACAAATGGTGTTGGGAAAACTGGAAATCCATATGCAACAAAATGAAACTGAATCCCTTTCTCTCGCCATGCACAAAAGTTAACTCAAAATGGATCAAGGAGCTTGATATCAAATCAGAAACTCTGCGTCTGATAGAAGATAAAGTTGGCTCAGATCCACAGATTGTGGGGTCGGGCTCCAAATTCCTTAATAGGACACCCATAGCACAAGAGTTAACAACTAAAATCAACAAATGGGACTTAATTAAACTTAAAAGTTTTTTTTCAGCAAAAGAAACAATAAGAGAGGTAAATAGGGAGCCTACATCCTGGGAACGAATTTTTACTCCTCACACTTCAGATAGAGCCCTAATATCCAGAGTATACAAAGAACTCAAAAAACTAGACAATAAGATAACAAATAACCCAATCAACAAATGGGCCAAGGACCTGAACAGACACTTCTCAGAGGAGGATATACAATCAATCAACAAGTACATGAAAAAATGCTCTCCATCTCTAGCAGTCAGAGAAATGCAAATCAAAACCACCCTAAGATACCATCTCACTCCAGTAAGATTGGCAGCCACTATGAATTCAAACAACAACAAGTGCTGGCGAGGATGTGGAGAAAAGGGTACACTTGTACATTGCTGGTGGGACTGCAAATTGGTGCGGCCAATTTGGAAAGCAGTTTGGAGATTCCTGGGAAAGCTGGGAATGGAACCACCATTTGACCCTGCTATTGCCCTTCTCGGACTATTCCCTGAAGACCTTAAAAGAGCATGCTACAGGGACACTGCCACATCGATGTTCATAGCAGCACAATTCACAATAGCTAGACTGTGGAACCAACCCAGATGCCCTTCAATAGACGAATGGATAAAAAAAATGTGGCATCTATACACAATGGAGTACTATGCAGCAATAAAAAATGACAAAATCATAGAATTTTCAGGGAAATGGATGGCATTAGAGCAGATTATGCTTAGTGAAGCTAGCCAAACCCTAAAAAACAGATACCAAATGTCTTCTTTGATATAATGAGAGCAAGTATGAACAGAGCAGGGAGGAAGAGTAGGAAGAAAAGAGTAACATTAAACAGAGACTTGAGATGGGAGGGAAAGGGAGAGAAAAGGGAAATTGCATGGAAATGAAGGGAGACACTCATTGCTAAACAAAATTACATATAAGAGGTTGTGAGGGGAATGGGAAAATAAACAAAGAGAGAAATGAATTACAGTAGATGGGGTAGAGAGAGAAGATGGGAGGGGAGGGGAGGGGGGATAGTAGGGGATAGGAAAGGTAGCAGAATACAACAGTCACTAATATGGCATTATGTAAAATTGTGGATGTGTAACTGACGTGATTCTGCAATCTGCATTTGGGGTAAAATTGGGAGTTCATAACCCATGTCAATCTAATGTATGAAATATAATATGTCAAGAGCTTTGTAATGTTGTGAACAACCAATAAAAAAAAATAAAATAAAAAAAAAAAGAATATTAGTGTTAGTTCTTCTTTAAAGATCTGATATCACTTGGCTGAGAATTCATTTTGTCCTGGGCCTTTTTTTTAACAGAATGCTTTTAATTGCTGTTCAATTTAATTGTTTTATATTTAATGTTTTTTCAACATTCCTGTTTCAATTTGGACAGGTGATATTTGTGTAGAAATTTGTCAATGTCTTCAAGCTTTTCCAGTTTATTAATATATAAATTTTCAAATAGTTTATAAAACTACTCTATAGATTGTTTTTGTATTCAATTTGAATGAAATGTTTTTTCTATCCTTTTAATTTCAGCCTATGAGTTGCTTTCAATACGATATGTGTCTCTTGGAAACAGTATATGATTGGATCATATTTTTAAAAATTTATTCTGCCATTCTATGTCTTCCCCTCTCCCCCTCCCTCTCTCCTCCTCCTCCTCCTCCTCCTTCCCTTCCTCCTCCTCCTCCTCCTCCTCCTTCTGTACCAAGGATTGAACCCAGGGACCCTTAACCACTGAGCCACATTGGCAGTCCTTTTTATTTTTTTTTTTTATTTTGAGACAGGGTCTCACTAAGTTGCTTAGGGCCTCATTAAGTTGCTGAGGCTGGCTTTGAACTTACAACCCTCCTGCCCTTGCCTCCCAAGCCACTATATCTTTTAATTAGGAATAGAGACTATTAATATTTAATTTTTATGGATAGATATTCATTATTTTCTGTCATTTAGGTTTACTCTATTAGTTCAGTCTTGCATTTTGTTTAGTTAATTGCTTTTCTAGAGTGCTTCATTTATTTGGGAGATGTTTTTAGTTTTTCTCTGTGTAGTATACCTTTAAATATCCTTTGTAGAGCTGGAATAGTGGTCATGGATGCTTTTAGTTTATCTTTATTGTGGAAAGCATTTATTTTCCATTAAATCTGGAAGTGAGCTTACTGGATATAATTATCTTGGATGGCAATTGTTTTTCCTTTTAGAGCTTGGAATATCTCATTCCAGGCCCTCCTTGAATTTAGGGTCTGCATTGAGAAGGCAGAAGCAAGCTTTACTGGTTAGCCTATAAATCTGACCTGATATACCTAAGTGCCCATCAATTAATAAATGGATTTAAAATGTGATATCTCTCTCTCTCTCTCTCTCTCTCTCTCTATATATATATATATATATATATATATATATATATATATATACACATATACATATGTATAGACACACACATATCTCTCTCTCTCTCTCTCTATATATATATATATATATACACATATACATATGTATAGACACACATATCTCTCTATATATATATATAGAGAGAGAGATATGTGTATGTGTGTCTATGCTATTCAAACTTAAGAAATGTGTTCTTGTCATTTGCAACAACATAGAACTGTAGATCATTATGTTAAGTAAAATAAGGTAGGCATGGAAAACAAGTACCTCATGGTCTCACTCACATGTAAAATCTAGAAAAGCTGATCTCATAGAAGTTGAGAGCGGAATGGTGGTTAGTAAAGGCCAGGAAGAATAGGGGGAGGAGCTAAAGAGAAAGATTGATTAGTGGGTACTTAATTTTATTTACATGGCAGCAAAATTTCTGGTGTGATATTGCACTATAGGATGCCTGTAAATAATTTTAATATACTATACATTTAAAAAGCTAGAAGAAAGGATTTTGAGTATTTTCCACTTAATAATGATAAATATTTGAGGAGAAATATTGATTTAACCTGATTGTAGATCACAAAATATATACACACAGTAAAATATCACACAGAACTGCATAAATATGTACAACTCATGTTTTTAAATATCATTTATAGGTAAAACTAGAGGTAATTTAAATTTAACAATGATTAAATTAATTAAAATACACAAATTTTAAATAGAATTGTAAAAAATGGGTATTACCCAAGGATAAAAATGTCAAGGCAGAACTAGAAAGTCAAGGAATTCTGGGGTACTAAGAAAGTAAATTATTTCTCTGTTTCTTTTTAAAATAGTATCTTGCAATTGATAGATACTCAATTATTATTCATTGAAAGATTAAAAAGAAAAATAAATGATATGAATTGATATAATCTTACTGAATTGAGGAGCCTCGGAAGATGGAATAGAGGTAGTTGCCTATAAAGAAAGAAAGTTGAGGGAAACATAAGTGAGAGGAAAATGTACAAAATAAAAATTATAAATAGAAATAAATAAATAAAAATACATGAACAAAATTGATATATTCTAACCAAACATCTTAATCCTCAAAATACTGATCCATGAAAAATAACTTCTTTACAGAATTATATAAACGAAAAAATAAATATATGTAAATATGTATAAGGATCCAGGTACATATAGAGCTCATTAGGAGGAATGAATAAGAGATGGGGGGTAGAAAATGTTTGCAGATTCAAAAGGTTAATAGGGTAAATTCAGAGGTGACATTGGATGTGTTTATGAGTGAGAAGAAAAAAATAGAAGTAAAAATATTAAAGGAAAGTGAAATAGAGTTTGGCCATTAGCAAGACAAAAGAGAAATGAAACAAAGGGAAAGATTTATGAAATATACAATAAAAATTCAATCCAAAATATACTAATCAAAAACCCTACCCTCAAAAAGCAGAGTGTTGGGGATTCGGATCAAGTTAAGATGGCGCCTGGCACTTTGCCAGGAGGAGTGGTTTGTGAAGCAACGCCAGCGAGCCATTAAGATGATGAGGATTCCTTAATGACTGACTGCTGTATCTAGATGATGTTATTAAGTTAAGCTGTGTGTAATTAGTTCGGTATATGTACCTCTGCTGTCCCGCAGAGAAGCTGCTCCTGCTATCTCGGGTGGCCGCTACTTTGAGTTCTCGCTCAGTTCCTGCTGAGTTCACTCGCAATAAAGTAGTTCCCGCTTGAACCTTCAAGTTGCTTGTCGCCTCTCGGTTATTTAGCCCAGCCGGACTATGGCACAGAGCATGTAAGAATAACTACCTCCAAGAAATGGTAAATATGAAAAATCCAAAACTAATATTTATATGTAAAAATGTATAAATATCCATCATGTATCAATCAGTACACGTTCCAAAACAAAACAAAATGAAAACATAAAACAAAATAACAGAATAGTAAATGAGACTGTATGCACACTGACTGTGCTAAGCTGTCTTTCCATTATTCAGCTTCCTTTCTCAGGAGGATGGTGTGAGGAGCTGTACAAGATACTTTAAGCTTCACTTTCAGGGTATATTTGCCTCTGGGTTCTATGGGATGAGTTTCTGAAACGAAGCTTCAAGGATCAGAACTTAGATCAGTTATTACCCCCGGTGTTTTATTGCATGTGGAGATGTTGGACATTAATCAATATATATCCAAGACTGTATCCTACTACTATCCCTAGGATTCAGTCTTCCACTAGTTATGTTGTTCAGTGATACTGTCCTTTTGTGCCCCTAAAGGACTCTTTCCAATCACTGATCTTTGTCACTACTCCCATTCAGATTCTCCCTGTCACTGGACCTGCTTGCTGCTGTATTGAGAGCCACAGCCCAAGGGGCCCCAGCAAACTTTCAGACTGCCAGCTGATGATTGGCTCACAGCGGCCCTAGCAACATCTAGCTGATTGGCTCCTCTGCGGTGATGCTCATTGGGCTGTTTCCCTGCCCTTTCAGACCATGGAGCTGCTCATTGGGGGACTTTTTTGGCTCCGCCCACACGACCCAGCCAATGGGCCTCAAGAGCAGGAGGATTGTGGGAGGTGGAGAGGCTTGTGGTTTTGGGGAGAGGCTTGTGGGAAGCCGGTGGTGGCAGTTGGGCTCTGAGGGTTTTTCCTGAGGAGCTGTTTTGTTTGGCATGTGTGGTTCTAAAAATAAAGTTAGTTTCTTTTGACAAGTGGCTCCCGATTGTGCCCAGCCAGACTGTGGCTGAGTTCAGGAGAGTGAGGTTGGGAGGGCTTTTGCCAGCCTTTCTGATTTGTATTACTCACAGGCAAAATGGTCTCCATGCCAGAAAATTTCTGTGCCAGATATTCTCCTGATTTTCTAGACTCAGTTTAGACCACATTGTTGGTATCTGCTGGTTTTATGTGTTGGACTCAGCCCTGAAATCCCAGTCTGAGTTGTCACAGCTGTCTTATGAAGGTACCAGTATGTCTCCAGCTTGGGCTCCCTGTGCACAGCAGGTAAGCTCAGGTGACTTTCATGCCCCTCTCATCCTGAGATTTCCTACACAAAGAATTTTACAGTACTTTTCAGTATTTTCTAACCTTGTGTATTAATTTTTGCTGCTCCTACCAGGAGGTAAGTTCCAATTCTGCTCCTTATCCTTTTCTGATGTGCCCCAAATTCCCCACTCTTCAAGGATCTCTGTCTAATATTGAGTATAAGTGGATTGCTTTTTTTAATCACTTCACAGAGAGGTAATTTTCTTGCTGTTTGAGTCCTGAGTTACGGAACTGTGAGAAAAGCCACATCCCTCTAATCTGCCATCATACAGTATATAATCTTGAATATAAAGATGACTATAGAGAAATGGTGTTAAGAGACCATGAAAATAACTATCAAGAAATATGGGATAATATGAAAAGACCAAACTTAAAATTCATCAGGATAAAGACTCTGAATTTACAAAAAAAAAAAAAAAAAAAGGGAATCCACAATTTTTTTTTCAATGAAATAACATCAGGAAATTTCCCAAACCTTAAGAATGTGATGAAAAATCAAATACAAGACTCCAAATATACAAAATTACAACAGACCCACTCCAAGACACATTAGTATGAAATGCCTAACATACAGAAAAAAGATAGAATTTTTAAATCAGCAAGAGAAAATGACTGGTTACATTTAGAGGTACACCAATCTGCATCTCAGCATCTCAACCAATTTTTCAACCCCAGACACAAAATTCTAGGTGGTCTTGGAATAATATATACCAAACCCTGAAAGAAAATGGATGCCAACAAAGAATACTATATCCAGCAAAGTTAGGCTTCAGATTTGAAAATGAAATAAAAACTTTCCATGATAAGCAAATGTTAAAAGAACTGTCAACTAGAAATTATGCATGACAAAAAGAACTGTCAACTAGAAAGCATGCATGACAAATCATACTCAATAAAATGTTTCATGAAGAAGAAATGAAGAATAAAAATAAAAACCATCAGAGGAAGAAGAAACGCTAGAAGAATATTCAAAGGTGAATCTAATTCAACTTAAAAACTAGAAATAAACAAAGATTATAGGCAAGGAAAAGCATCTTTCAATAATAACTCTGAATGTAAATGGTCTAAACTCATCAATTAAGACAGAAACTTGAAGATGGGATCATAAAACAAGGCCCAACAATATGCTGTCTCCAATAGACTCACCACATAGACAAAGACATCGGCAGACTAAAGACAGAAGAATGGGAAATAAATATTATTTTCATGGCCTTCATAAACAAGAGTGGGGTTTCTATTCTCATATTAGATAAAGTTATCTTCAAACCAAAGGATATCAGAAGAGACAAAGAGAGCAAAAAGTATAAACTATTTAAGGGAATCATAAAACAAGAAGAAATAACAGTTATAAATATTAATGTCCCCAAAATTGAGCAGCTACATATATCAAAAAAGCCAATCTCAATAGCAAGAATCAAATAGACCACTGCAAAATAATACCAAATAACTTTAACACACATCTCTCAACAATGTATAGATAATCCAGACAAAACTAAATAATGAAGCTACAGAACTAAAAAATACAATCAATAATCTAGACATAACAGACATATATAGAATATTTCATCTATCAATGCCTCACCTTCTCCTCAGTAGCACATGGAACATTTTCTAAAATAGACCATATTTTAGACCACAAAGCAACTCTTACAAAATACAAAAAAAAAATAAAGGTAATACCCTGCATACTATAAGACCCTAGTGGAATGAAATTAGAAATCAATAATAAAACAATAAGTAGAAAGTACTCTAATACCTGGAGATTAAATAATTTACTATTGAATGATAAGTGAATAGCAGGAGAGGTATTTTTTCACAGATAATATCTCTCCTGAAAACATCTGTCCCCATTACATGTTTTAATTTCATTCATAGAATTCTTCACCACTTAAATTATAAATTACATATTGATTTAATTAGTTTTGTCATATCTCCCAGTATAATATAAGTCTTTCATGAGAGTGATATTTTCTGCATTATCCATTATTGTACCTGTACCACTGGTGCTTCAAGAATGTTGCTGTGGATATTAAATAATAATTTCATTCCATATGAATCTATACAATATAAAAATAAAATGTATACTTAGTCTTTATTCCAAAATGCTATTTTATGATATTTTCTATATTTAATATTTCTGAGCCTTTATTATATCCTTTAGGATGTATTCATTCAAGTATATGTTCTTCCACCTGATAAGTTTGTTTCTATCTCCACTTTTTTCTTATGATTTCTTCCCCAATCTCATAGGTGTAGATACTATCTATGCATTGACATTACAATTTCATACACAGCCAGGTTGTTTTCAGACATTCTGACTTTACCTAGTGCTAATGTTCCATCCTTTTTTTTTTTTTTTTTTGCATCGCCTACCCTAAACCTGCTCTTCCTGCTTAAAATATATCTCAAAAAAACAATTTTTTTCTACCTGTCACTACTGCTATCTTAGCACAATCATCACCTGTTATTGAGATATTGCCACAGTCATCAAATTGGTATCAAATTCTTATTCTTAGCACTTGCTATGGTTCAGATGTGTTTTCCCTCAAATATTCATGTGTTAAGTGCTTGATGAGTAGAGTGATGATAAGAGACTCTGAGACTTATAAGAGTCGAGGCCTAGCAGGAATTCACTGATGACATTATTCTCAGAGTGGATTAATACAGGTCTTAAAGTGTGGATTAGGTATACTTGCAAGTGGGTTGTTATTTTAAAAATAATAAGCTTTTTCCCTTCTAATGGCTCTGAATTCTTGTCTTTTCATGTCACCTTTCCCTTTTGCATGTGCTGTTACCTCTATACCAACAATGGGGTATACTTATCAAAACAGTGTTATTTTGTTTGGATGTTTAGTTTCCAATTCCAAAATTTTTAGATAAATATACTTATTATATTAAAAATGCCTGGGAAGAACAAATAGAGGTGATCATCATTCCCACTCACAAAAAAAAGAAAAGAAAGAAAAATACATAGGTGTATCTCAAAGCAAGTAACATCTGAACACAACAAAAGAGATACAGGAATGCTTTAGGACACAGAGAACTGTAACAGTGACATACAGAGAAAAAAAAAAGCAGACTAGAAACTGAAATCCTTACTGGGAAACCTCCCACCCCAAAAGAAAGGGTGATTTTAAGTTCTTTTGGTATAGACCAAGGAGTGGGATAGCTGGGTCAAATGGTGGTTCCATTTCAAGTTTTCCAAGAATTCTCCATACTACTTTACAGATTAGCCGCACCAATTTGCAGGCCCACTAACAATGTATGAGTATGCCTTTTCCCCCACATTCTTACCAACACTTATTGTTGTTTGTATTTGTGATAGATGCCATACTGACTGGTGTGAAATGAAATTTTAGAGTAGTTTTGATTTGCATTTCTCCAATTACTAGAGATGTTGAACATTTTTTCATATATTTGTTGATCAAATGTACATCCTCTTCTGAGAAGTGTCTGTTCAGCTCCTTAGCCCATTTATTGATTGGGTTGTTTGTTTGTTTGTTTTGGTGTTAATTTTTTGAGTTCTTTATATATACTGGAGATTAGTGCTCTGACGTGTGTGGCAAAAATTTGCTCCCAAAATATAAGCTCTCTGTTCACCTCATTGATTGTTTCTTTTGTTGATTGTTTCTTTTATTTGAGCCCATCCCATTTATTATTTTTTGATTTTAATTCTTGCTCTATAGGAGTCTCATTAAGGAAGGACTTAAAAACAGCATATTACAGTTAAGGACTTAAAAACAGCATAGTGTAGGAACACAGCCACATCAATGTTTACAGCACCACAATTCACAATAGCTAAACTGTGGAACCTAGATGCCATTCAGTAGGTGAATCTATAAAGAAAATGTGGTATATATACACAGTGGAATATTATTTATCATTAAAAGACAATAAAATCATGGCATTTGCTGACAAATGGATAGAAGTGTAGAATATAATACTAAGTGAAGTTAGCCACCCCCCCAAAAAAAATGCAGAATGTTTTCTCTGATTTAAGGATGCTGATTCATAATGCAGTTGGGGGTGGGGGGCATGAGAGAATTAGGTGAACTCTAGATAGGGTAAAGGGGAGGAAGGGCAAGGGAGGGGGCATGGGGATAGAAAACACAACAGTGGAATGAGATGGACATCATTACCCTAAGTACATGTATGAAGACATGAATGGTGTGACTGTAATTTGTGTACAACTGGAGATATAAAAATTTGTGCTCTATTTGTGTAATATGAATTGTAATGCATTCTGCTGTCATATAACAAATTAAAATTAAAAAAAAAATAAAAGAAAAGGTGAGTGGAAGAGTCCCATTGTCCCAATGTTCACAAATTTGCTAGGGACACTGCACAAAACTGAAACTTACTTAGCCCCAGTTTTACTCCCACTTTCCAAGTCCAAGTTGTTTATATCTTTCTGCTCTGTTTTCCACTCCTGATTATAACAATAAAATTGGGTAAAAGCTGCCAACAATACCTATGCCACTGCCTAAATACAATGTTGCATAGAAATTTCTATCACAAGATTAAAAACTCCATCATCTTTAAATTCAGCCTCATAGAAAGTCAAAGAACATGATCAAAATGTATATAAACTATTAGCCAGAACATAACATGAATGGCTTCTACTTTGATTTTTTTATAGTACTTCTCATAAACATTCTGATCAAATCAACATTCTGATCATGTGAACGCTCACCAGAATCACACATTAAGCTCTTATTGCAACATTATAAGGATGTTTCAGCTTGCATTGCTAAACATTTCAAAAATTTATCCCACAAATTTCAAAAAGTTCAAAATCTTCTGAACCACATGGTCAAATTAGTCATAGCAATGACCCCACTTCTTGCTACTGATTTCTGTTTAGTCATGCTGTGTCCAAAAGACCTGACAAGTATAATTGTAATGGAGAAAGATATACTTTGGACCTCACAGTTTTAAAGATCTCAGTCCATAGAGAGCCAGTTCTTTTCCTTGGGTCACAAGGTGAGGGACATTATCATAAAAGAAGTGTGTGGTAAAGGAAAGCAACTGGGACTATGACACCCAATAAGTGGAGAGGGAGAGGGAGAGGGAGAGGGAGAGGGAGAGGGAGAGGGAGAGGGAGAGGGAGAGGGAGAGGGAGAGAGAGAGAGAGAGAGAGAGAGAGAGAGAGAGAGAGAGAGATTCCTCATTATGACAAAATATAAACCCCAAGGGCAAGGCCCTAATGCCAAACTTCTTCCAACCACACAATCTACCTGTTTTCATTTACCACTCAGTTAATCCCTATCAGGAAATTAATTCACTGACTGTTTTAAGGCTCTCATAGCCCAGTCATTTCATCCCTATACCTTGCAGTGTCTCACACATGAACTTTCTGAGATATTACATATCTAAACCATAAGACACTCCTATTCCAAAATGGAGGAATAATAGCTTAGAAAGAAGTATGGGAACAAAGAGAGACTGAAATTCAGATTTACAAATAGGTCCAGAAATTCCACATATAGCATTAAGATCACGAAGCAAGATGTGCTCTCCAAAGGACTTGGGCATCTGTGCCCATTTGGCCTTATTGGTTGCAGCCCACATGGCCTCTCTTCTAACCTGGCCCTCTCTACAACCAGCAAATTTCCTCATAAGACAGTCTATATAACTGAAATTTCTTACTTCTTGAAATCTCTATTCTAGCTTTCCCTTTGCCTTCACAGCATCACACTTCATTCTCTGAAGAACAGCCTGCAGGGACTCTGACACTGCTACACTTTGTACACTTTAGTATCTCACATTTCTGCAGTCAAGGTCTGCTGCCAGCTCACACCATACCTGGGCCCCAGGAAATCACAGGTGTAGTGGTCTCTGAGTGCCTGAATGGCTCAGCAAGGTGAAAAGATACATTAGTGCTCTGTTGTGGTTTGCATAAGTGGTGTCCCAAAACCACTCCTGTATATTAGCAGAAAATATTGCAGGTGAAATGCATTGATTATGAGAGTCCATTCCTAGTTTGAATGGACTGACTCAGTAACTGTAGGCAGGTGGGGCATGGCTAGAGGAGGTGGGTCACTTGGGCATAGAGGAGTTACTGTTTTTGTAGCCTCATTGTTTCTCTTTCTCTCTTTCTTTATTTCTCTCTCTCTCTCTCTCTCTCTCTCTCTCTCTCTCTCTCTCTCCCTCCCTCCCTCCCACCCTCCCTCCCTCGCTGCCATGAGATTAGCAGCTTTACTCCATGGTCCCTTTCCACTTGATATGCTACCTCACCTTGGGCCACTGCTACTGAGTCAGTCATCAGACATCTTTTGACTGAGACAACTGAAGTTGTGAGCTCCAAATAAACTTTTACTTCTTAAGTTGTTCTTCTCAGGTAATTTGGTCACAGCAATGCAAAAGTTAATTAATTCAGAAATTGGTACCAGGTGTGGAACACTGCAGTAACTAATGTGGCCATGTGATTCAGAACTATTTGGAGCTGGTATGCAGGAGAATTTTGAAATTTTTAGAGACAGAAGCTTGAAAAAATTAGAATATTCTAAGCAGAGGTTAATTGGTGATTCTGGTGGAAGCTCAAAAAAGTTACAATGCCAGCTGGAATACAGAGAGTGTTCATAAGGTTTCAGAGGGAAATAAGAATTCTGTTGTGAACTGGACTAGTGGCCACTCATGTATTCTGGAAAACAATGTGGCTACATTTTGTCCACGTCCTGAGTCTTTGTATAAGGCTGAATTTCAAGGTGATGGAGTACTTAATTTGGTGGAAAAAATTTCAAGGCACCACAGCATTCAGTCAGTGGCATGGATATTGCTGGCAGCTTTTGGCCACATTTACTCTGAAATTTGGGAGCAGAAAGCAGAACTAAAGGATTATAAATATGTGCAGTTTGTGCAAAAGTACACATAAAGCTGAGGTTGAAGAAGATATGCTTGTTAAAAAGACTACCATCCTTAAATATATGCAACATACTTTGCACAGAAAGAATAGGAATGATGCATCAAGAGCATCTCAGGCATTTGTAAGAACACCCACTATAAGTTCCTGGATATAAAAGAGAGAATTTCCTGAGAAGAAATTATGGGGATGCCCATCTCTCATATGGGACCTAGGATGAGATAGGGCCATGCTAAGTTGCATAGGCACTCAGTCCCCTGCAGCCAATATTCCATGGGAATCAAGTGATGAGGGAGCTGACAGCAAACCTTGGTGGCAGCCATATGGTGTCAGTTCTGCAGAAATACAGAATACTGAATTTAAGGTGCCAGGAAGGCTTCCATTGAGATTTCAAAGGAAGGTAAGGGAAGGTAGGCAAGATGTAATAGCAACATAGACCCTGAGAGCTACTCATGAGAGGCTGATGCATGAAGCTGTGATGGTCAAACAAAACCTGGAATGGAGATCCCAGAAAGTAGAACCTGCCTATAGCATCAACTGTCTTCTAAGAAAAGGTGTTCACTGTGGAAAAATGAGGCTAAATCAGAGTTCAGGTCCACTGCAACCAGCAAGACCAAAAATGCAGGGCTGCACAAGCCCTTTGGAAATAATATATTGCAACCAGGCATCCTAGATACTGTATGGGTGGAGTTATGGGACATAATTGCCTAGCTGGATTTCAGTCTTGCTTTGGCCTTTTCCCTTCTTTATATGCCTCAATTCTTCCCTTTTGGAATGGGAATGTTAACTATCTGCAAATGTATGCAAATGTGTGTGTGTGTGTGTGTGTGTGTGTGTGTGTGTACCAAGAGTTTATAGCCAAAAGTCTGCCCTGAATCTCAAGAGAGACTTTGTACTTATAGTGATCTTTGGAGCAGAGATGAAACTGCTAAAACTATGGGACTCTTGGAGATAAACTAAATTCATTTTACATTGTGAGGTGGACATGAGCTTTTGGGGATGGGGTTGAATGTTGCAATTTGGATATGACGTATTCCCCAAATCTCCTCTATTGATGCAGGAATATTTGGAGGTAGAGTACTTAGATTGTCAGAGCTATAACCAAATCAGTCAATCCTAGTTTGGACTGAATGGATGGTAACAGTAGGCAGGTAGGGCATGGCAGGAGAAGCAGGGTCACTGGGAATATGACCTGGAAGTGTTCCTCTTGTAGCTACTTTGATCTCTCTCTTTTTTTTCTTGACTCCATAGTATGTTCAACAACTTTCCTCTGCTGATCCCTTCCTCCATGATATGCTTCCTCACCTTGGCCCCAGAACAATGGAGTCAGCCATATGTGACTCACTCTGAAACTGTGATTCCCAAATAAAAAAAATCATGTAAGACATCCTTGTTAGGTATTTTGGTAATGGTGATGCAAAATCTAACTAAAACACCTTGCTTTGTAAATGGATCATATCATCACCTAAAGAAGCCCAGGGTGTTTATAGACAGGATACAAATTGAGAGGGATCGGTTATTTGAATTTTTGATCCTTTAGAGGTCATAAACCCCTGCATATTTCCTTCTTTAAGGACCTGCAGATTCTACTGCACTGGCTCAGAAGGTAGATAACTTGTTAAACCAAATTGGCCCAAGAAAGTGCCCATGATCCTATTCCACTGGGTGCATTGCACTGTTAGAGTTCGTTGCTGGGACAAAGAGGAAATTTGATTCTAACACCCTTGATAACCAGTGGATTTATGAGATTGTCCTATAAGGACTTGGATAGCCCTGTGTTGAATCACACCAGTGAAGGACTGAAGGCAAATACACACAGAGTACTCAGAACCCCTAATACCTAAAGCAAATCAGATAAACATTGCAAATAAGAAGAGAAGGAGTCCTAAAGAGAGCAGAGTGGACCTATACAGAGATTCATGATCTCCTCCAAAACAGAAAAGAGGCATGGAAGGAACTACTGATCTGAGAGATATTTACTACAAATTTTTACCAGGATAAGAGGAATTGTGGAGAAAATATCAAAAAGAATTTTTTGCTTTTCATGGGGTTGAATAGTATGTGAATTTACTGTAGAGTAATTGTAGTCAATAGGGTTCAGTAATACCTCTCAAAATGGTGCCCATACTGAATCATCAGAGAACACACATGGAGTTTAATTATCAATACAGTGATTTTTTTTCCAATCCAGAAATCTTAAGAAATTCATGAAATAGTCCCTTGCATAAAGGAAGCAATAACTATCCCAATAGATGGGTACACATACAAGCAATATGATAAACAAGGGAACAAACTACCCCAAACTGCCTATAACACTTCAACAACTTATTCCATTGACAGCACATTGGAAGAATGTCAAAGAAAGAAAGAATTTAGGAAGTTCATCCTTATAATGTTCAACAAACTAAAAGAAGATGTAAAGAGTGAAATTAGAGATAAAATGCATGAAGTGAAAAATAACATCAATAAAGAAATAGACATTCTGGAAAATAACCAAATAAAAATCCTGGGAGTTATTCAATAAGCAAAATTAAAAATTCAATGGAAAGCATCACCAATGTATTAGTACACTTTGAATATATATTTTCATGTCTTGAAGAAAAAGTATATAATTTTTAAAATAAATTTGACCATAAAGAAAAGATATTGAAATACATGAGCAGAATATTCAAGAATCCTGGGTTAATGTCAAAGAGACCAAATTTAAGAATGATTAGGGCAGATGGAGGCTCAGAAATACAAACAAAAGGGATGCACAATATTTTCAATGAAATGATATTAGAAAATTTTTGAAATCTTAGGAATGAGATGATAATTTAAATACAAGAGGCATATAAAACAACAAGCTGATAAAATCACCATGGATATACTCTAAGACACATTATAATGAAAATTCCTAATATGCAGAATAAGGATATAATTACAAAAACTTACAGCAGAAAAATTTTTAGTCACATTTAGAGGTATGCAATTAAGATTTCAAATGGGGTTAGGGTTGTGGCTCAGAGGTAGAGCGCTCAGCTAGCATGTGCAAGGCCCTGGGTTCAATCCTTGCCGCAGTCTGGCTGGGCACAGAATCACGAGCCACTCAAGTGTGGGGAGCCATTCTGACACGTGATTGGGTGACTCCCGTTAAGGGCCTGAGGCACTCTGGCTGTGTCGGAGTTATCCCGACCCTTTCCTGATGAGAGAGCCCATCCGTGTGGGGGTGTGCGTAACCACTGACCCTGGAGACCCAATCACTGACCCTGACCTTGGAGTACAGCCCCCCCTCAACCTTCATTGGATGGAATTCTCCCCTGAATCTCTTGTTTCCCCCAAATAAAAGGCTGATCCCCGGCGTGTTTGCTCTCTCTCTCTCTCTCTCTCCTGCTAGCCCAGAGTAATCCTCGCTGCCCTGCTGAGTGGCTGGAGGCAGGGAAACAGGGAGACCGAGCCGTCTCGGACCTAGCATTAAAATAAGGTACTGTCTGTGTGTTTTATTTTGATCTCTTCTAACTAACTGAATGCCAGAACCTCATTAATGAAACCACTGCGCAGGCCGCGTGGTAGAATTGGCGCCCAACGTGGGGCATTCTGAATTAGTTAGATTGAGTGGGAGCGCGCGCTAAAAAGATTAAGGGAAAAAATAAAAAGGAAGATAAGGAAAAGAAATAAAGAGAAAATAAAGGAAAGTAAGGAATAAAGAATAAAGAAAAGAAAGAGGTGACATTTGGGTCACAAAAGTAATAAAGAGGATAAGGAAAATAAGAAATAAGATAAGAGAAAGGAAAAAGTGACATTTGAGTCACAAAAGTACCGGGAGATATTGAAGGAAAGAGACGTTAATTTACTTAAAATGGGAAATTCTACTTCTTCGGATAAGGAAATGTATCTAACTATTTTAGACAGTATAATTAATCAGAAAGGAAAACAGATAAAGAAAACTCAGTTATTGCAATTCTTAAAGATTGTAGGTGAATATTGTCCTTGGTTTTGTGACCAAGAGTCTCCAAATTTACTTACTTGGGAGAAATTAAAAAGAAAAAAAGTTTGTCTTTTTAAAAATATAGGCCAGAATTCCCGACCCCCTGAAGACCTTATAAAAGCCATTCAAGGAGCTGTTAAGTCTATTCAAATGGAAAATCAGCCTGAGGCTAAGTTAATTACCTTTCCCTTGAGAACAAAAGCACTAGGGACCAAGGTTAGAAATGTGAACTTAGACTCGCAGCCCCATGCGGAGGATTCAAACGGCGCGGATCAGCCCGCTTTCCCGCCGCCGCCGGCATTTCCTCCTGGCGGGAGCCCGGGAATTCCAGGGACGGTCGCACAGTGTGACGTCACTAGCGGCGCCGACCAGGACAGTCCGCGATTTTTACCGGAACAGAGACATGGATCACAGACAGTTTTCTTAGGACCTTCAGAGACAGTTGAATTAGATCCTGAAACGGGACCAACACAAATCCCTACTGGGATTTCCGGGCCACTTCCTGAGAATACTGTAGGTTTAATTTTGGGGCGTAATAATTTAAAGGGAGCTATTGAAGTAATACCTGGTGTGATAGATTCAGAATTTAAAGGACAATTATATGTTACTGTAAGATCCAATTATGCCCTAAGACTCACCCCAAAGGATATTTTTGCTCAATTAATATTATTGCCTTGTGTCTCAGAAAGGCACCTGCCGGCAGATTCAGTTTCTAAACCGCCGGACAGAGTATATTGGTCCCAGTTAGTGCGACAAGAACGCCCTTTATTAAAACTTAGAATTAATAATAAAAATTTCCTAGGAATAATTGACACAGGGGCTGATAGCTCAATATTGTCCAGCCGGTTTTGGCCCAGGACACGGCCTCTGCATATAGCCTTAGCTAACCTAGAAGGAATAGGAAAAATTTCACAGCCTGCTCAAAGTGCCAACTATCTCCGTTGGGAAGATTCTGATGGAAACAGTGGAATATTTAAGCCTTATGTGTTAGAGTCTTTACCAGCTAATCTATGGGGAAGAGATATTCTAGCCAAAATGGGACTGCTACTAGTTACCCCAAATTCTATAAGGTCAGTTGAAGAAATTAATCAGAGGTATTTTCCTGGAGATGATAGGGAAACCTTTCAGGAAGAATATCTGTTTACAAGCCAGTCTCCACGGCAAGGATTAGTAAATACTTCAGGACAAAATTTTTATTAGGGGCACTGAGTACTTCCCCGATCCTTAAGACAGCTGAAAAAATTACGTGGCTCACAGAAGAGCCTATTTGGATTTCTCAGTGGCCCATCTCAGGGGAAAAACTTAAAATAATTCATAGATTAGTTGAGGAACAACTTCAGGCTGGTCATATTGAACCAACACTTAGCCCTTGGAATACACCTATTTTTGTTATTAAGAAAAAGTCAGGAAATTGGAGATTACTGCAGGATTTAAGAGCAATAAACCAGACAATTCAGCCTATGGGATCATTACAGCCAGGACTTCCCTCCCCCACAGCCATTCCTTTAGATTATAGCTTGATGGTAATAGATTTAAAGGACTGTTTTTTCTCTATAAGGTTACATCCTGAAGATTGTGAAAAATTTGCTTTCACTGTCCCAGCAGTTAATTTTAAGGAACCTGTTAAAAGATACTGCTGGAAAGTCCTTCCTCAGGGAATGCGTAATAGCCCTACACTGTGTCAAAAATATGTTGATCAGGCAATAGATCCCGTTAGAAATAGCTTCCCTGATGCATACATTATTCATTTTATGGATGATATATTATTGGCCCATGCTAATTCAGAAGTACTTTCAGAAATTTTTACTCAGTTAGAGACCTCACTTACAACTATGGGTTTAAGTATAGCTCCTCAAAAAATTCAAAAGGTATCTCCTTTTCAATATCTAGGTCAGATAATTCAAGGGAGTACAATCCGTCCTCAAAATCTTCAGATAAGAGTCAAGGAGTTACGTACCCTTAATGATTTTCAAAAACTATTAGGAGATATTAACTGGCTAAGACCATCCTTAAAGTTAACTACTTCTGAGTTAAGTCCTTTATTTCAGATATTACAAGGAAATCCTTCTCCAACCTCTCCACGTCAACTAACTTTGGAGGCCAAAGCAGCCTTAAGGAAAGTGGAAATTGCAATTAAAAATGCACAGCTTACTAGAATAGATCCTAAAGAAATAATATATTTATTAATATTTCCAACTGAACATACCCTAACAGGAGCCATATGGCAAAGATTAGGAGTTATTGAATGGATCTACTTATCTCATTCCCCTCAAAAAACATTAATTCCTTTTCATGATTCTACAGCTCAATTAGTAATTAAGGGTAGAACTAGGATTTTACAATTAATTGGATCTGAGCCTGATATCATAATTATTCCATTTTCTGTTCAACAGACTAATTGGCTTTTTCAAACTTCTAGTTCATGGCAGATAGCTTTTGCAGATTTCCCTGGCCAGATAGATAGCCATTATCCTCGTGATAAGATTGTACAATTTGCGTCATTAACATCACTTATTTTTCCAAAGATTGTACTTTCCCATCCAATAGAGGGAGCTTTATCGGTGTTCACAGATGGTTCCAGCTCTGGTAAGGCAGGTTTCTTCAGCCGTGTTCACACAGAGGTAATACAAACTTCTTATACTTCAGCTCAAAGGGCAGAACTTCAAGCCCTGATTTTGGCCTTAAATTATTTTTCAAATGAGCCTATTAATATCTATTCTGACAGCTTATATGCAGTCAGAGTTACCAAAAATATTGAAACCTCAGTTATTGGGTTTACTTCATCACAGGAGTTATTTGAATTATTTCATAATTTACAAAAGACAGTGCTAATGAGGAAGTACCCATGTTTTATTACACACATCCGTGCACATGCTAACCTCCCTGGACCTTTGGTTGCAGGTAATGATAATATTGATAAATTAGTAGCTTTTTGTCAACAGATGTCTTCATATGACTGTGCCCTAGCTTCCCATTCCTTGCATCATCAAAATGCTTCTAGCTTACGTAAAAAATTCAGTATTACCAGAGAACAGGCTCGTCAGATTGTAAGCCAATGCCCTAAGTGTGTTATTTACACTCCATCTCTGCCATCAGGGGTAAATCCCCGTGGTTTAAAACCAAATCAAATATGGCAAATGGATGTAACTCATATTCCTCAATTTGGTAAGCAATGTTATGTGCATGTCATAGTGGACACTTATTCTAGATTTATTTTTGCCACAGCACGTACTAAGGAAAATACTCAACATGTAATTTCTCATTGCTTAGCAGCTTTTTCCGTTTTAGGGTGTCCTATGCAGATTAAAACAGATAATGCTCCAGCTTATGTAAGCTCTGCTTTTCAACGATTTTGCCAAGAGTTTCAAATTAATCATAAAACAGGAATTCCTTATAACCCCCAAGGTCAAGCCATTGTAGAACGAGCTCATTTATCTATTAAACTTCAATTACAAAAATTAAAAAGGGGGAATAAGATAATGACTCCCCAAAATAGCCTTAATCATGCCTTATTTGTTTTAAATTTTTTAAACTGTGACACAGAAGGTCACACAGCTGCTGAGAGGCAAATGTCTCCCTCGGTGACAGGCCCTTTAGGCAGAGTTCTGTGGAAAGATTTACAGACTGGTCAGTGGAAGGGCCCAGATCCGGTAATATCATGGGGCCGAGGGCATGCTTGTATTTTTCCAGAAGGTGCTTTTCGTCCTATCTGGGTGCCTGAACGTGCTATCAGACATGGAGGAGATAGAACCCAGACTCAAGCGACTGAGGATAGACACGGAGGAGCCACAACCCAGAAGGAGGAGATATCGGAAAAAGATGAAGAAAGACCAGATTGAACCAGCCGAGAAGCTGATTTCGTGGAAAGATGTGAAGAAATTGACAACCCAGGCTTCCCAAATACTTCGACGCCTAGGAAAGAACAGGACCCCAGTCTTGATGGTAGCGACAGTAATTGCCCTACTGGGCTGTCAGGTAAAAGGGAATCAAGTAGACACTTATTGGACATATTTCCCAGATCTACCCCTGGTACACCCAGCTGTGTGGACTGGAGAATCTATTCCAGTATTTACTAATGACTCATTCATGATGGGAGGATTTACAGATACTCATATTACTCCCAATCATGTGACTAGATTTAATTATTCTGGCTACAGTGCCCAATTACCTTTATGTTGGTCACATGATAAACATGCTGGCTGTCTAAAAGTATCATTTGAAGAAAAGACAGCGATTGGTAAACCTAGACTGACAAATAATTCTATTTATGGAGACTTAAAACCTAATACTAGATCAGTAATTAAGATGGGACTTTCCCATAACAAGCCAGTCATTTCTGCAAAACCTCCACCGGTACCCCACTGTCCAAATAGTTCTATAATTGAAATTGGCACCTTTCCTAAATGGATGGATTGTGTAAATACCTTTCCTGTACAACATAAGGTGTCTAAAGCTAGTGGGTATATTTTAGACTGGTCTCCAAAAATTGATAAGAGACAATTACGAAGAAATTCTGCTATGACACCTGCAGGATTTGTTAGTAATATTTTGACTTATAGTGAAGGAGGCATTCAAAGAGATATTTGGCGTTTAATTGCTGCCTCAAAATATTTACATTTTACAGATAAACCTTTACCAAAATTTGTCGGCAAGAACTGTAAAGAGGGATCTTGCTATGGCCTAAGAGCCTGTGTCCAATCTCCTTATGTTTTAATTATTGGAAATGTAAAAGTTAGATGGATAGATGATAGATATTTTGTTACTTGTAATAAGTGCAACCTAACCAATTGTATTTCTAGGTATAATGGAGGAAAAGGAGTGCTGATACTTCATCAGCCCTCTTTTGTTTTATTACCTGCTAATATTTCAGAGCCATGGTATGCTGATGCTGGTTTACAAGTCCTGCAGCAAATTCATGCCCAGCTAACAAGACCTAAACGTGCTATTGGAGTCATAATTGTTGGTGTCTTAGCACTGGTCTCATTTATTGCCTCAACCGTCTCTGCATCTCTGACATTGTCTCAGAATATTCAGCATGCAAAATTTCTTAATAATTTAGCTCAAAATACTTCCAAGGCTCTGCGTAATCAAGTAAATATTGATGAAAGGATTGAGACTAAGTTAAACGCCTTAGAGGCGACTGTTATTAACATTGGTAATGAACTTTCAGCCTTAAAATTTAAGGAAAGGCTTAAATGCCATGCTAATTATAAGTATGTATGTGTTACAGCTGCCAAGTACAATGCTTCTCTCTGGGATTGGGAGAAAGTTAAAAACCATTTATTAGGTATTTGGCAAAATAGTAATAATAGCTTGGATATTCTGGAACTTCATCACCATATCCAAGACATTCAAAATAATAGAGCTGATTTTTCAGATCCTTCTTCTTTGGCTAACCAAATATTGAAGGAGTTAAATGGATTCAACCCTGGAAATATTCTTAAGCACTCCGCTTGGTACCTTATTGGATTATTCTCTTTGCTGTTAATTCTCTTTTGTATTGTAACTATAGGATGGCGAGTCTTCCAATCAAGAATCCGGGGACTCCAGAGAGTGAACCGCCGCCTCATTGTTAAGAATAAAAAGGGGGAATATGTGGGGAGCCATTCTGACACGTGATTGGGTGACTCCCGTTAAGGGCCTGAGGCACTCTGGCTGTGTCGGAGTTATCCCGACCCTTTCCTGATGAGAGAGCCCATCCGTGTGGGGGTGTGCGTAACCACTGACCCTGGAGACCCAATCACTGACCCTGACCTTGGAGTACAGCCCCCCCTCAACCTTCATTGGATGGAATTCTCCCCTGAATCTCTTGTTTCCCCCAAATAAAAGGCTGATCCCCGGCGTGTTCGCTCTCTCTCTCTCTCTCTCTCCTGCTAGCCCAGAGTAATCCTCGCTGCCCTGCTGAGCGGCTGGAGGCAGGGAAACAGGGAGACCGAGCCGTCTCGGACCTAGCATTAAAATAAGGTACTGTCTGTGTGTTTTATTTTGATCTCTTCTAACTAACTGAATGCCAGAACCTCATTAATGAAACCACTGCGCAGGCCGCGTGGTAGACTCAAGCAGGAACAAAACTTTATTTTTGAAAATGCCGCCAATACCCCATACATGTCCGGGCAGAAGCCGGTCCACCCACACGGTCGTCTTCTACCGCAACCCCAGAACAACTTCCTGCCCTGGAATTCCCTCCTACTGTACTTCCCCAACCAATGGGAACTCTCCAGGAGTCCCGTAGCACCAGGAGTCCAATATCCATATGAATGCAAATCTTAATATAATCATATCATCTCAATGGCTAGCTGGCGTCACCTTACAACCAAAAGTGCCATGCATCATATTACTTGGCTGTGGCTCTTAGCATCTGCCCCCTTCTGTTTAATTAAGCAACAGGCAATGTGGCTAGGGACCTTGCCTGTTAGGTATGTCCAATTCAACATATGGTTCTTACCGTCATCGGAAAACTGACCTCTAGGCGTCAGCCTCCTGTCTTAGGTTGATACCACTGCAATTGAATCATACCCGTCACTGACTACCGGTCCAGTATATAGCCATACCTGTGGATAGGCCTATGCACCAGTGGGGGGGTGAGGTTCTTTGCCTCACCTCAGTTGGCCCCCAAAATTAGACCATCACTATTAGAAGGGAGGAGGATACAGAAATGCCACGACATCAAGTCAATAGATGGCTCTTTAGGAAAAATTGCATCACTGGTGACACATCAGCAAAGATACGCCAGCACTACAATAGTTCGCTGTATCAACAAATAGAGCACAATGCATACAAGTGATACATAGTCCAGGCAAGTTTTGTAAGCAGTTCAAAGCGGAGGAATCTATCAATATGTCCGTTTCCTCCCAAAATAAATCGACTCAGTGATTGAGCATTACTTGTTGAGTTATTATTCATTGATGCATCAGTTTATACAGTTTGTTGTGATAATTATTGAAGAAGTTGTAATTTGGTTTCATCTTTGTCTTCAGCGGCACTGGGATGAAAATAGGGATTTTGACAATGATGTTAAGAAAAAAAAAATGTAACATTTCAACAGGTATTAAGAAAACAATTTTTAGAACAATTTACATTATCTTGAACAGAATTATTAAATATAAGGAAAAGGAAAGGTGAAAGTAAACAAACAGATCTGTTAACCTGCTTATTTGTACACATATTAAAACAATCTTCAACAGCTGTTTACCCAAATTAAATTAAACCATTAAAATCAGGTGAATAATAAAAAAATTTTGGATCCATATATTTATGAGTGCTCCTCATATATGATATATGGACATACGCACATACAGACATACAACACAAAACAGAAATGTGCACACGTAACATACAACACATATGACAATAATAAAGGCCTTGTAGATTTACCTAGGTGAAATCTCCATTGCAATGTTTAAAAACTCCATACTCAAAAAAATAAAACTGATCAGAAAAACATTAATCTAGGTCTGTATGAGCTCAAAAATAAAATGGAACTTTATGATGAGGGAAAAAGCAATAATAAAATAGATATTGAAAAAAGCATCCTGGTTAATCACTGTCGCAGATGTAAGAATAGCCAAGCTGGAGTTCTGGATATCAGCTGTTATGGATTTGAGTCAAATCATCTTCCTTTTGGTCTGTAGAAATTGTTTTTGTTAACCTCTCTGGAATCCAAATCGGCTGCTGTTCTTCCTGTGGAAAAACACAGACAGAGCCCCGACTCCAGACTATCACTGGGTCAGGACCTTTCCATTGTCCTGTATGAATATCCTTCCAAAGTACCTTAGGCTTATGTACATTTTTTGGATACAAATGTCTTTCTGCAGCACTAAGCCCTGATGAATCCAAATTTAAAAAGTTTAGAGTAAAAAGGGTTATTTTAAGTTTATCTTTGGGGGATATATACCCCTTTCCAATTCCCTCCTTTTGTTTTAATAAGTACATTTTAATAGTTTGATGAGCTCTTTAAACTATACCTTGTCCTTGTGGATTGTATGGAATTCCTGTTATGTGAGTAATGCCAAATGATGAGCAAAACTGTTTAAAAGAGGTAGAAGTATAACCAGGACCATTATCCGTTTTTAACTGTTTTGGAACGCCCACAGTGGCAAAATTTTGTAAGCAATGAGCTATAACATCTTTAGTTTTTTCTCCGGCATGAAGGGAGCCCATCAAAAAAAAAGGAAGAAGTATCAACAGTAACATGTAAATATTTTAATTTTCCAAATTCTGGCAAGTGTGTGACGTCCATCTGCCAAATATGGTTAGGTATCAGTCCTCTAGGATTGACTCCAAGATTAACTTGTGGTAAAAATGTCACACAATTTTGACATTGTTTTATTATATGTCTGGCTTGTTCTTTAGTTATTCTAAAATGCTTTTGTAAAGTATTAGCATTGACATGGAACCTTTTATGAAAATTTATAGCTTCTTCTATTGTGGAGAAAATATGTATGTCATGTGTAGATTTATCTGCTAGTTCATTGCCCAAACTAAGGGCTCCAGGCAATTCTGTATATGCCCTGATATGTCCTATAAAGAATGGATCTTTTCTGTCCCAGATTAGACTTTGTATAGTGGAAAACAAAGAGAAAACAGTAGAGGAAGGGGAAATCTTACCAGCATCTTCAAGGGATACTATAGCATTAACTACATACTGACTGTCAGAAAATAAATTTAATACAGAATCTTTAAACATCATAAAAGCTTGTAATACTGCATTAAGCTCTACCTTTTGAGCTGATTGTTTGGGTACTAAAAATATAAAAGTTTGATCAGGAGTAACTACTGCTGCTGTCACATTGTTTGACCCATCAGTGAATATATTTGGAGCATTCATGATAGGTGTTTTTCTTGTCATTTTTGGAAAAACTACAGGATGCTTAGACCAAAAAGACAACAAAGGATTAGATGGTAAGTGATTATCAAATGAAACACTAGATTTACACATGATTATTGCCCAAGTATTTAACTCATTAGCTAACTCATCAATTTGATCCATAGTATATGGAGTAATAATTTTATTGGGAGAAATCCCAAACACTCCCTTTGCTGCTTTTATTCCTTTGAGTATTAATTGTCCTACAGCCTCAGGATATCTAGTAAGAATAGTGTTAGGAGAATAAGATAAATGTATCCACAATAATGGACCTTCTTGCCAAAATATTCCTGTAGGAATACTTTTTGTTGGTAGTACAATAAATAATAAAGGCAAACTTATATCAATTCTATCCAAATGCATATTTTCCATATATGTTTCAATGATTTTTAATGTTTTTCTTGCTTCAGGCGTTAACATTTGGGGTGAATTTGGATCTGATGGACCCTTTAGAATATCAAATAAAGGTCCCAACTCTCCTGTTGGTATGCCTAGATAAGGCCTTATCCAATTTATGTCTCCCAATAACTTTTGAAAGTCGTTAAGTGATTTGAGTTGATCTACTCGTATTTGAATTTTTGGTGGACGGACCATGGTTGAGGATAATAGAACTCCTAAATAATTAATTGGAAAATTTAATTGTACTTTATCTATTGCTATCTCTAGATTATAATTTTTTAATAAGTTTGTAAGTGTGGCATAACATTCTAGCAATGTGTTTTTAACTTTATGTGCCAATAACACATCATCCATATAGCAAAATATTTGTAGTTCAGGATTTTCATTTCTAAGTGGCTGGATTGCTTTGTTAACATAAATTTGACACATAGTTGGACTATTAGCCATCCCTTGAGGGAGTACTTTCCATTCATATCTCTGATCAGGACCTTCATGATTTAGTGCAGGGATAGTAAATGCAAAATGTGGACTATCCTCAGGATGAATTGGAATTGAAAAAAAAACAATCTTTAATATCTATAGCTAAAACATACCAGGTTTTTGGTAAAGCAGACAATTGGGGAACCCCTGATTGAGCAGGCCCCATAATAACCATCTCATTATTAATGGCTCTTAAATCTTGCAATAATCTCCATTTACCAGATTTCTTTTTAATGACAAAAATGGGAGTATTATGGGGAGATACGGAAGGTTGTATATGTCCCTCCGCTAATTGTTGTTTGACCAGGTCATGGGCTACTTGTATCTTTTCTTTAGTCAGGGGCCACTGAGGAACCCACACTGGTCTTTCTTATTTCCAAGTAATTTTTATTGTCTCAGTGGCCCTTTCTGAAAACCCAATCCATGTCTATTTATTTCTTGATCTATTTGAATTGGTGCTGTCATACCTTGTTCTTGTTCTCTTAATATTTTTTCTTTCCTAAAGCCTTGTCTAGCCCTAGTAGTGGGCGCGTTAGGATTGATGTTATTTGTTAATGTCAATCCTAATTGATCTAGGACATCTCATCCCCATAAATTTATAGGAAAATGGTCCAATACATAGGGCTGTATAGTTCCTTCACATCCTTCAGGATCCTTCCAATCTAATACCATTGCACTTCTATGGGGATTAATTGCCACTCGTAGGCCTCGAAGTGTTTGAGTGGCTTGTTGTAATGGCAAATGTCTTGGCCATTCTTGACGAGATATGATGCTAAGGTCAGCACCTGTGTCCAGTAGCCCATTAAAGTCATGTCCTTGAATATTTAATTTTAGCATGGGGCAAGAATCTAAATTTAAAGACAGCATAGCCCAATCTACACCTGTGGAGCCTAATCCCTTGGAACCTCTTTCTACATTACAACTGGAAAATTTATCATGCAGGCTGGGTATTATTAATAATTGTGCTATTCTAACTACTGGTAAAATTACTGATATACCTCTTGGAGAACTAGCTATAATTTTTATTTCACCCTCATAATCAGGATCAATTACCCCAGGACTTATCATAAGTCCTTTTAGTGTAGAAGAACGGTGTCCCAATAATAAGCCTACTGTTCCCTGGGGGAGAGGTCCTTTTACTCCTGTGAGAATGATTTGAACTCCCATCTCTGGAGTTAGCACTGCTCTGGCAGAGGCGCAGATGTCCAACCCTGTGCTCCCTCTAGTTTATCTGATGAGGGATTTAATGGATAATGCGTCCTGGGCACTACCTTGATGGTGCTGCTGGGTTTCTCCATTGCCCCGTATATTTGTGGTTTTGGGCCCCAGGGCATTGGGCCCTCCAGTCCATTTTTTGGCAATGGAACCTGATGCCTTTCTCCACGATATCATGGGTAAACACTTGGTCCTTGTCTGTTTTTTGATAACGGAATACCCTCTATGGTGGTTTGAGAACGGCATTCATTAGCCCAATGTCTCCCTCTATGGCATTGTGGGCAAATACCCGGTATTCTATTCCTTTGATACCTAGCTTTGTTAAACCCTCCTCCTATGGGGCAACTCCTTTTAAAATGTCCTGTTTGATTACAATTATAGCATGTTTTTGGCCTGGCATCTCAAGCCTGTTGTACTGCTGCTAAGACTTGCCCTTGTTCATTAATGTCTCTACATAATTTAATATATGTGTTTAAATCTTCATGTCTCCATGGTCTAATAACCTCTCTGCACCAACGATTTGCTTGGTCATAAGCCAGTTGTTTTATAAATGGCATTGCCTGTTCTGTATCTCCAAATATTCTAGAAGCTGTCTGAATAAGCCTATCTACAAATTCAGCGTAAGGTTCATTAGTTCCTTGTATTACCTTAGATAATTGATCTTGTAAATCTCCATGCCCCTGTAAAGTTTTCCATGCCCTAACTGCATCTACAGCAATTTGTTCGTATACGCCAGGATCATATTCAATTTGTTGTCTTTGACCCTCATAAGGTCCCTTTCCTAATAACATATCTAGATTTCTTTGAGGGTAACCAGCTGCTGCATTTCGCCTAGCTGTCTCCATGCAAAATTCCTCATTGGCAACCTTCCATAACAAATATTGTCCTCCATTTAGCACAGATCGACACGTTAGCCCAATCTGCTGGTGTCATGTCCAAGTTGATAATAGATTCGACCATACTTATGGTAAAGGGTGCTTGTGGACCATAGGTTGTTACAGCCTCCTTTAATTGCTTTACTGTTTTGAAAACTAAAGCACAGTGAATTCGTTGCCCTCCTGTCTGCTCAAGTACAGGGCATGCTAATCTTTGGGGTCCTGCCTCAGGATTCTGTCCATCAACTACGGGAGTTGAGGGCCGCTCAGCTGTAGATGGAGCTGTTGGTTGAATTACGCCCTCTGGTGATAGAACGGAGTTAGTAGCAGCCTCCTGTTGTAATTCTCCACCTGATGGCTGTTTTTCCTCTAAGCTTTCTTTCTTCAAATTTTCCTCTGTCTGACTAGCTCGAGAGACCTTCTCTTTTGCTTGACCTAACATGTTTTCTACCATAGTCTGGACCTCTAACAATTTACTTAACAGTCTTTCGGTTTGTTTTTTTACTAGATTCTAATCTACTATAAAGGTAATGCAACCCAATAAGATAGCATAAAACAAAGCCAAAACAGAACGAAACAAAAACGGAACAGAGAATGGTTGTATCAATTTTCTCTTTCTCAGGGCCAAATAACTTCAAACCTTGAGCCAACCATTTTTCCCAGTTTGCCTGAGAAAATTCTAGGGCTAGGGAGCTTGAAACAAAAACAAAATAAATCAAAACAAGAACACATTGTTTTTTGAAATGGTCACCCATTCTGTCACCTTCCCTCAGGGGCGAGCAATTTTACTCACCTCCAAGCTTTAGGTGTCCCCATATGGGCCACCAATTGCCACACTCTGGCTGGGCACAGAATCACGAGCCACTCAAGCAGGAACAAAACTTTATTTTTGAAAATGCCGCCAATACCCCATACATGTCCGGGCAGAAGCCGGTCCACCCACATGGTCGTCTTCTACCGCAACCCCAGAACAACTTCCTGCCCTGGAATTCCCTCCTACTGTACTTCCCCAACCAATGGGAACTCTCCAGGAGTCCCGTAGCAGGCCGAGGTGAACAGCAGGACTCCAATATCCATATGAATGCAAATCTTAACATAATCATATCATCTCAATGGCTAGCTGGCGTCACCTTACAACCAAAAGTGCCATGTATCATATTACTTGGCTGTGGCTCTTAGCAAATCCTCACCACCATATAAAAATAAATAAATAAAATGGAGGTATTGTGTCCAACTACAACTAAAAAATTAAAAATTCAAAAAAAGATTTCTAATGATTTCTCAACTCAGATGATAAAATACAGAAGGCCTTGGAATAACATATTTCAAGCTCTGAAAAAATGGGTGATAAATGATATTTCATTAAAAATAAGTAAAATCTATAAATTGAAATCAGCATAAGGATGAATTACACTAGCAGAAAAGTCATTTAAATGAGAAATAATTGAATAAAACATCAAAAATAAATCAAAATGCAAGAAATAAAAATCATCTCTAATAACATTGAACATAACTGGTCTAAACTATTCAATCAAAAGACATAGATTGGCAGGTGGGATTAAAAACAAGACCCAACAATATGTTGTTTTTTTTTTTTTTTTTTTTTAACAAGAGACACACATTATAAAGACATCCACAGACTAAAGGTGAAAGAATGGGAAAAGATTCCATGCAGTGAATTATAAGATTAAATAAGCAGGGGTAGCTATTCTCATATGAGAAAAAATAGACTTAAGCCAAAATTAATCAGAAGAGAAAAAAAAAGTCACTTCATACTAGATAAGATAATCATCCCAAAACAAGGCAAAATGATAGTAAATACTTAGGCCCTAACAATAGTGCATCTACATACACAAAACAAACTCTTTTTAATATTAAGAGTCAAATAGATCAAAATACAATAATATTGGGTGACATCAACACTCTCACCACTTTAGAACTAAAGTAATTAATCAAAAGTATCTAACATATATCTACAGACTATTACAACCATCAATCTGAATTAACTTTTGTATCAGCAGGGCATAGAACATTTTCTAAATACATCATATTTTAGGACACAATGCAAATCTTAGACAGTTAAAAATAGGTAAAAGGCTGGGGTTGTGGCTCAGTGGCAGAGTGTTTACCTAGCATGTGTGAGACACTGGGTTAAAGTCTCATCACCATGTATCAATAAATAAAAAAAGTCCATTGACAACTAAAAAAATTAAAACAGGGATAATTATTTGCATCCTATCACATCATAATTGAATAAAATTAAAAATCAATTAGAAGATGAAAAACAGAAGACACTCTAATACCTGGAGATTAAATAATACACTATTGAATGGTGAATTAATAGCAGAAGAAATCAGGGGAGAAATAAAAATCTTAGAAACAGAGGGGAATTGTGATACAGCATATCAAAACCTATGGGATATTATAAAGGTAGTTCTAAGGGGAAAGTTTATAGCACTGAGTTTATACATAAAAAATATACCAAATGAATCATTGAACATTATACTTAAAGACCCTAGAAAAAATAAGAACAAATAAACAACAAAAGCAGTAGAATAATTAAAACAAGAGAAAAAAATTTATAGTGTGAATAAAAAATACAAAGGATCAATGAAATGAAGAGTTATCATCCCTAAATGACAGTGTAAAGGGAAATCCTTGAAGTGGGCAGAACTTCAGGAAATACCCCTGCTTATATATTTCACTTAGAAGGAAAAAAATGTCCAGATCTGTGACTATATTTTTATTCATGGGTTGTAACTCATGGGTTTGTTTGGACACTCAAGGACTTGAAAGGACATGATTGGAAAATTGGTGGCAAAGTTATTTAGGGATAAGGTATGTGGATAGAATTCTTCAAGGTTGCAAAGGACATGGCAATATTGGTGTCCCATGTAAGGGTGATCATAGAAGAATAATATTTTGATAATCAAGTTTATAGGCTATTTTTCTGAATAGCAGTCAACCCTTTTCTTCAGCCATCCCTGTCATTGTTAAACAGGATCACAGAAAAAGTGGCCATGGTGGCAGGGATGCAGGTCAGACAAAGGATCAGAAAAATGAACTTACACTAACTGAGGCTGACCTGGCTGTGACCATTACTGAATGTCCAATCTTCCAGCAACAGAAACCAACTCTTAGATTACAATATGTCACCTTTCCCCAGGCTTATCATCCAGGGACTTATTTTGGCTATGAATTTGCCTTTCCTGCACATAATGCATCCTTATATTTATAGAATGCTTATCCACCATAATGTCTCACAGAGTAGTGTGACAATGGGCTCATGCTCATGGAATGTACTGATCTTACCATGTTCTCTATCATTCTGAAGCAAATGAAGATGCAGAATGGCATTCCGAAGATGAGTTCCAGTGCCAGTTATGTATAAATACCTTGCAAGACTGGAGCAAGTTTCCCCAGAATTTCTAGACACTCTGAATATTCCATAAAATTGGTACATTCTTTGAATTAGTATATAACATACAGTATAATTTTTTCCCAAGCCAGAATTTATGGGTCCCTAAATCAAGAGGAAGTATTAAGAAAAACATAACTATTAATCTCAATGACCCAGTAACAAAATGTTTGCTTCATGTTCCACAAACCTTAAGTTCTCCTGGCCTAGAAGTCACTTTTATAAAGGGAAATATTGCTGCCACCAGGAGGCATAACAATGTTTACACTGAAATGAAAGCTGAGACTTCCACTTTGTCTAATTTGGGCTTCTAATTCCTTTAAATAAACAATCTAGAAAGGAATTATGCTCTGAGTTGCTGTTATGTTATAGTAGTTTTATGTACGCATTGCCATGGGTAAATTTGGCTTCTCATCTTCAATGAAGATAAAGAAGAGTATGTCTGAAGTGCAAATTACTTAGGGCATCTTTTAGAATTATCAGGCCCTAGTCCAGGAAGGATTTAAAAACTGGCCAGAATCTTCATGTTACTCCTCCAAGTAAAAAGCAAAACCTGCTGAGGTACTTGTTTAAGGCAGAGAAAACACAGACTAGGAAGTAGATGTAGTTATAAACACCAGCTCTAGTAATGTGATCAGATAAGAAATGAGGAATGTAAATTGTCATGAGTATTTATTTCCCAGTTTCTTGAGACTATGTCTGTGTGTATATACACAGATATTAAGCAGATATCTTTATTCTCTTTCCTTCTTTCTCTATAGTGTAATATTTGCTAACTATTAGTACTTAAGGGTTGCTAAGTCTACATTATATGTTATGGTTTGGACATGTGGTGTCCCCAGAAACTAATATGAAACAATGCAAGAATGTTCAGAGGAGAAATGATTACATTATGAAAGCTGTAACCTAATTTGTGGATTAGCTAGGTGGTAACTCTAGGCAGGTAGGGTGTATCTGGAGTAGGTAGGTGACTGGGGGAATGCTATTGAGGTATGTATTTTGTCTCTGGTAAATAGAAAAATCTCTCTCTCTCTCTCTCTCTCTCTCTCTCTCTCTCTCTCTCTCTCTCTCATTCTCTCTCTCTCTCTGTCCTTCTCTCTCCCTTCCCCACTCTCCATCCTGGTTGCCTTGTTCTGAGACTCTTTCCCTTGTCATGCCCTTTTCTGCAATGATGTTCTGTCTCACCTACCAAAGCTATGGAGTCAGCTGCATGGACTGAATATCTGAAACTGCAAGCCAAACATATACCTTTCCTAAGTTTTCTTTGTCAAGTCCTTTGATCAAGTCCTTTGATTCCCTCTCCAGAATATGGGGCAATTATTGAGGGATGTCTATTCTACTATGACATCCCATTACTTATATACTATAATGTTTTAGTTGGCTTTACTGTGACCAAAAGACCTGACAAGAACAACTTAGAGGAAGAACAGTTTATTTTGCCACACAGTTTTAGAAGCTTAGTACATGGTTAGTTAGCTCCATACCTCTGGGATTGAGGTGAGGCTGAACGTCATGGCAGAAGAATGTGGCAGAGTAAAGGATCTCAAAATATGAAAAATAGGAAGCAGAGAGAGATTCCTGTTTGCTGGGGAAAATATAAACCACAAAGTATTACCCCCAATGACCTACTTCCTTTAGTCACAACCTACCTGCCTAGAGTTACCACCCAGTTAATCCATATCAGTAGATTAATTCATTGATTAGTTTCTAACCCTCATAATGTAATCATTTTACCTCTTACCATTCTTGCATTTTCTCTCACATGAGCTTTTGGGAGACACCTCACATCTAAACTATTACAGGTTGACAAGGTGTGGACATTTCATGGTTAATCTTGTCAACATGATAGGAACAAGCAATAACTAGGAAATAAGTAAAACACATTTCTGCATGTTTCTCTGATGATGTTTCCAGAGATATTTGGCATGTGGGTCAGTGAACTAAGGGAGAAAGACCTACCCTGAACGTGGGCAACACAATCCAATAGGCTGGGGAACCATAATGTAACAAAAAGTAGAAGAAAGAGGAAGCCTTCAAATGCATGCAAGTTTGATTCTTCTTGAGTAGTTGTGATTTTTGTTATTATCATCTGTGAACATCTGATTCCAGTTTCTTTGGCCTGGTGACACACACTAATGAATTCCCAGGGAGCTTCCAGGTCTTCAGCCTCTTCTTGTATTGGGCAGCCAATGGTTTTTCTGGCCCTTGAGCTTATAAATGGTATTATGGAACTATCAAGCCCCATTTATGTAAATCAATCTAATGAACCCCATTTTACATCTGAATATGTATATATTTACATTTGAATATATATTTACCCTGACTAATAAACATGGAGAGAAAGAAACTATCTTACATCCTGCTGGTGGGAGTGTTGTTTAGAAAACACATTAAGGAAAATGGTATGCATATTTCTCAACTAGCCAAAAATAAAGATATAAGATGGTCCAAAAATTCCACTACTATGTATATATACAAAGTAGATAAAATAATTATACCAAATCATGCTTTCACTCACACATTTATATTTTTATAACTAAAAATATAGAATCAAACTAGATGTCCATCAGTAGATTAAAGAATGCAGAAAATTTGGTATGTATACAAAATGTAATGTTATTCAAGCATAAAAGAATAAAATCCTGTTATTTGCAGTAGAATAAATGGAATGGAAGGGCATCGTGTTATGTAAAACAAGTCAGAAATAGGAAAACAAATATACCACATGTTCTCTCTCATATTGGATACTAAAAAAAAGTATCAGACATAGCAGTGACCACCACAGGTTTAAATTGGTAAAGTTAATAAAGTGGAGGGAGATTTGACAACAGGTACCCAAACACAGATAAATACCAAGTTCTCCTGTTCCACAGAAACATAGAGTGACTATGCCTCATAATTAACTATTTTATATTTTTATGAAATCTAGAAGAGAGGACCTTGTAGATTCTAAACATAAAAACATATTAAACAAACATATTAAAACTCTAGTTTAAAATGGTCACATAGTGAAGGATTTCATTAATAAGAAATGTCTGGCACAAGTAAATTGGTAGAGAAAAAATTTTGATTATTTGTTTCTAGGACTTAGGTTGAGGAGGAAATGAGGGTTGACTGATGATGTATATAGATTTTCTTTTGGACATAATGAAAAAGTACTGAATTGTAAAGAATTGTGCTGATTATACAACTTGATGAATAATGGTAAGTTACACAATTGTAGGGAATTTTTACAGTTTATAAATTATCTTAAGTAATCAGAGGGACCTTTTACACTATGTAAATTATACTCAAGTAATGTGCTCTTTTTAAAAATCTAACTTGTGTTATAATTTGAATTTTATGACTATCTAATGATATATTTTAGAAATTTTTAAGTATTTTGCTAATAGTCACTACAAGTTCTGATGTTCTATATTATAGAAAAGTACATTTGATGTGTATGTGTGTTTGAGTAAGCATGTGTGTGTATGTATTTAGAAGTATAGAAGATAAGAATTTGAATGTATTCACTAAAATATGAGATAAAATTTTATGATGACATATGCTAATATTCTTGAGTAATCATGACCCCATGTATACATGAATCAAAACCATACATTGTACCTAATAAATATGTACAAATATTATATGTAAAGCCAGAGCATAAAAATAAAGAAGAATAAACTGTATATATTATTATGTATATTAGTGAAACTACATGTATTATAATCCTTGAAAATCATATGAACCATAATTAAAATTTGCAAATTATATGAATAGGAATTTACATAAAAGGAAATAAATACTACAAATACATATACAACATGGAGAGCTTCTGGAAACTAGGTAGGCAAAAAGGAAATCTAAGTAGGAAAATTTGCTTCTCTAATTGGCAAAGAATTTTAAATAGTAATGAAGGTAATAGTTTAGATAAGCATCATTGTTTAGTGGGTAAATTGGTAAAACAAATTTGGGAACATAATTTTAAAATAATAAATATTTTTTTTGAATTGCATATAACATTTTTCCCAAACAAAATTCCTCTCAGAACTTTAACTTAAAGAAATATTTAAACATTCATCTTGTGGATATCCAAGTAACTTAGCAATAGTTGCTAAAAAGTCTGAGTGTACTCCACTGTACTGTCTTGGTAATCAAGTCAAAAATCAATGATCATAAATGTAAACATTTATTTCTGGAATCTGAATTTGATTCCATTTACTGATGCATTTAGCTTTATGCTAGTTGTATGTTGTCTTGATTACAGTGTATTTTTAATAAGTTTTAAAATTTTAAAAGTGAAATTTCAGATTTTCTACATCATTTTATATTTAATTTGTTATTTATTGGTGCATTGTACTCATATAATATTTGGATTCATTGTGGCATATTCATGTAGGCACATAAAATAATTTGAATAATTTGCTACCCCAGAACCTTCCATTTTCTCCTTTCTCCTGACCCATGATTCATTTATTTTCTCATGATTTTTGTTCCTTTTTTTGTCTTTATGTTCTACATCTGAGAGCAAACATAAAGCATTTTACTTTTCTTATTCTGGCTTACCTCAGAGAATATGATACTCAGCAGTTCCATATCTCTACTCCTAAAAATGAATAATTCATTCTTCTTTATGTCTGAATAAAATTCGATTGTTTATATCTTCTGCATCTTAATAATTAATCTGTTTTTCTTAATAATTTCATCTGTTAACAGACAACCAGGCTGGTTTCATAACTTATCTTTTATGAATTGTATTGCTATAAACATGGATATGTATGTATCATAATATCATTCTGACTTTAATTCTTTTGGATAAATGTTGAATTATGGTATAACTGATCATATGGTGGGCCCACTATAATCTAGTTTTTTTTTAATTTTAAATTATGTTATTA
This sequence comes from Spermophilus citellus, assembly GCF_964194105.1. Lineage (NCBI taxonomy): Eukaryota > Metazoa > Chordata > Mammalia > Rodentia > Sciuridae > Spermophilus > Spermophilus citellus. The sequence goes on from NC_138190.1 coordinate 79,525,245, forward strand.
GTGCATTATAGTTGTACATAACAGTTGGGCTTGTTTTGACACAATCATACAGACTTGGAATAGAAATTGCTCTCTTTCAGTCACCAAGACTTCCTCTTTCCCTCACCAGCTCCCTTCCCCTGGTCCCCTTTCTCTGTTGTACTGGTCTTTCATGTTTTTTTAAATTGGTTCTTAACTTTATTCCCTATGTGAAATAGTCATATATGCACAAAGCATAATTTGGTTAGTTTAATTTTAAGTTCCTTCCTTTTCCTATCCCTTTTTCTGCATCCTCAATCTGCAGCACCTGCTTCACTGATCTCCTTTCTGTTTTCATGGGATGTCCCTTTATTCCACTTAATTTGCTTTTGCTTCTGCATGTGAGAGAAAATATTTGACCCTTGACATTCTCACTGGCTTATTTCACTTGGCCTGATGTTATGCAGTTCCATCCATTTACCAGAAAATGCTATAATTCCATTCTTAATAGCTAAACAAAATTCCATTGTGTGTCTATACCACAATTTCTTTATTCATGTATTTGTTCATGGTCATCTGGTTTTACAACTTGTCTACTGTGAATTGCATTTCTGTAAACATTAATATGTTTATGTCACTAAAAATTGCTAATTTTATTTTATTTTGATAAATACCAAGAAGTGGCATTGCTGGGTATAATGGAAGTTCCATTACTATTCTTTTAAGGAATCTCCATACTGCTTTCTGAAATGGTGACAGGGGGCTAGAGTTGTAGCTCAGTGATAGAGTGCTTGCTTAGCAAGTGTGAGGCACTGGGTTTGATCCTCAGCACCACATAAAAATAAATAAATAAAATAAAGGTATCATGTCCATCTACAAGTAAAAAAGAATTTTAAAAAATGAATGATTGCTGAGGGCCATTACCAAGTAGGAAATTTCCTTGCCAGCGTACCCCATGTTAATTTCGCTGTTGACATTGCATGTTAGGTGACCCTGCCCAAGGACGAGGGTGGATCCAGGATTAGGGTGTATCCTGCAGTTTGAGGAAGTATCCCAATCCTTGGGTTTAGGGCGTTCCCGGTTTAAGACAAGTTTAAGGCGTTCCCAGTTTAAGACCTTGGATTTTAGGGAAGTTCGATGTTGAGGATTATTGCTGCTGGAATTAGGGCGTTCCTGCTGCCTAAGCTCCTGTTGAACTCTCGTGAGATTCAGAGAGCATTTTGGGAAATAAGCCTCGTGGGTAGGTGAATTGGGTGGCAGCAGAACTGGGATTGCCCCAGAACGTGTGTGTGGAGGCCGGTGTGAGTTCGGGAATAAAGAATTGCTGTTTGAATCTACAAAGCTGTGTGGTGGCTCGTGATTCTGTGCCCAGCCGAGACTGCGGCAAATGATAGACCAGTTTGGATAAAATGAGGGGAGAAAAGGAGAGAATCCCATGATTTCAAATACCTGATTTCAAATTATACCACAGTTCTATAGTAAGAAAAATATTATGGAATTTGCATCAAAATAGACTTGAAGACCAATAGAATATAATAGAAGACACAAACACATAGAGTCACCTGTTACTTGGTAAGGGTGCCAAAAACATGTGTTGGAGAAAAGGTAAACTTCTTAACAAATGGTTCTAGGGAAGCTGTATATCCATGTGTAGAAGGATAAAAGTAGATCTCTTTCATATTGCAAAAAAGCAAACTCAGAGTAGGTCAAAACCTAAATATTAGACCAGAAACTTTGAAACTACTAGAAGCATAAACTCAGTACTCCACCATGTTGGTATAAGCGGACTTCCTTAACAAGATCACTAATGTTCAAGAAATACAAACCAAAAATCAATGAGTGTCATGGCATCAACTTATAAAATTTCTGTACAGCAAAAAAACAAGAGCATAAATATAAAGCCTACAGAATGGGAGAAAATGTTGCCAGTTACTCTTTCAGGTGGGGATTAATGACCAGAATACATAAGGAACTCATAAATAAAAACAGTAGAAAAAACGAATAACTCCACCAATAAATGGAAAAATAACTTATCATGTATTTCTCAAAAAGTAAATAAAAAGGGCCATGAAATATATGAAAAAATGTTCAACATTCTTAGCAATCAAATAAATCCAGATCAAAATTACATAGAAAGACTATCAATAAGAATACAAATAAAATGTATGTTGGTGAGTAGGTGTGTAAAAAGATACACACATACACTGTTGGTGGGACTGAATATGAAAACAACTACTTTGAAAAGAAGTATGGATATCCCCCAATAGACTAGAAATGGAAGCACCATATGATGCAGCTTTCCTACCCCTCAGTATTTATCCAAAATAAATAAAATCAGCATACTACAGTGACACAGGTACATCAAAATTGTGCTGTGATAGCACAAGCACAATTCACAATAACCAAATTAAAAAATCTATCCAGGTGCTTAGATGGGTAAATAAAGAAAATGTAGTATACTAATGGAATTTTACTCAGCCATAAAGAAGAATGAAATTGTGGCATTTGCTTGTAAATAAATGGAACTAGAGAAATCTGCTAAATGAAATAAGCAAGACTCAGAATGTCAAGGTCTGAATGTTTCTCTCATGGTCAAAGCTAGAGCAAAATAATGGTAAAATTGGAATTCTATTAAAATAGAAAATCAGCAGAGGAGATGAAAAGGATTGAGGAGCAAGGGGAATAGGGAGGAATGGTGGAATGAAATTGAACAAATTACCCTAGGTACATAAACAACAGTGAATATAGAATAGTGAATTTCACCACTGTCTATATCTATAAAGCACCAATCTCAAAAATAATAATTAGAAGAAAAATTCATAGACCACTGGAAAGGGAACAGGAGATGGGAGGAGGGCAGGGAAAGTAGAAGTCCTGGTGACTGAAATGGAGCAAATTATATTTCATAAATGTATGAGTATGTAAAAATGAATACCAATAGTATGCATAAGTACAATAATAAAAACATTTAAAAAATAGACATTACCTAAATTAAACATAAAGATAACCAACAGTTATATGAAAGAACGCTCCCTCATTTTAGATGATTGTGGTGGATCAAAGCTTCTGAGCTCATGGCAACCAGAGGGAGAGAGCTGTTTTTTTTTTTTTTTTTAAGAGAGAGAGAGAGAGAGAGAGAGAGAAAAAGAGAGAGAGGGGGGGAGAGAGAATTTTTTAATATTTATTTTTTAGTTCTCGGCGGACACAACATCTTTGTTGGTATGTGGTGCTGAGAATCGAACCCCGGCCGCACACATGCCAGGCGAGTGCACTACCGCTTGAGCCACATCCCCAGCCCAGCTGTTTTTCTTTAATATTGTGTAAATATTCCATGCTGGCCTTCGTTACTTTGATATTCTGTATTCTGGTTTAATTTTTTGGAGAGACCTTCAAATTAATTTATGTTTGACTTAATCTATCTCTCATTTATACGATTTCTTTTTGGTTATTTTTCACAACTTCTGTCTCTTTATTGAGATGCTCTGATACATCCTGTGTTTTCTCTATCTGTTCATTCCTAAGAAATTTTCACTCATTTATTAATTTAAAATTAATTTTTTAATTTTTTTGTGTGGGATTTATCCCACTTTGATATCTGTGAATTCAGATATTGAGGGGTTAAAATCTTTTGATACATATTGTTTCCTTGTTTCTCATGTTTTCTGCATTTCTGTATTGAGATTTTCCCATCTGCTACAATGGTTGCTCTACTACTATAACCTGGGAAGTCTCATTAATATGACATTTTTTTCTTTATTCTTTTTAGATATATATGACAATAGAGTGTACTTTGACATATTATACATACATGGAGTATAACTTATTCTAGCTAAGATCCCATTGTTGTGGTTGAACATGTTGTGAAGTATCAAGGATCATACATTTATATATGAACATAAGAAAGTATGTCTGATTCATACTCCATCTTTTCTGTTCCTATCCCCATTCCCTTCACTTCATTCACCTTTGCATAATAAAATGAAATTCTATTCTTCCTTCCACCCATTTATTGTGTGTTAGTGTCCACATACCAAAGAGAACATTCAGCCTTTGGTTTTGGAAACTGGTTTATTTCACTTAGAATGATAGTCTCTACTTCCATCCAGTTACAAGTAGATGCCATTATTTCATTCTATTTATGGCTGAGTAATATTCCATTTTGTTTATGTACCACAATTTCTTTATCCATTCATCTGTTGTAGGGCATGTAGGTTGGTTCCATTGTTTAGTTATTGTGAATTAAGCTGCTAAAAATATTTATTTAGCTGCATCACTATAATATGCTGGTTTTAAGTCTTTGGGGTATATGATGAGGAGTGGTATGACTAGGTCAAAAGGTGGTTCCATTAAAAGTTTTCTGAAGAATCTCCATATTGCTTTCCATAGCGGTTGCATCAATTTTCAGTCCCGTCAACAATGTATGAGTGTGCCTTTTAGCTGACATCCCTGCCAACATTTATGATTCACTGAGTTCTTGATAATTACCATTCTGACTAGAATGAGTTGAAGTCTCAGTGTAGTTTTCATTTGCATTTCTCTAATTGCTAGAGATGCTGAACATTTTTTCATATATTTACTGTGAAGTGCCTATTCAGTTCCTTGGCCCATTTATTGATTTGTTAATTTGTATTTGTTGTGGGGGTTTTGGGGGGGTGTTCTTTATACATCCTGGAGATTAATACTCTACCAGAGAAGCAGGTTGCAAAATTTTCTCCCAATCTGTAGGCAGTAATATTCATGTTTATGATTGCTTCCTTTCCTATGAAAAAGCTTTATATTTTGATACTGATTCTTGATTTTATTTATTGTGCTTTGTGGGTCTTGCTGAGAAATTTGGAACCTAGGCTGACATCATAGTGAGTTGGGCCTACTTTTTCTTCTAGTAGGTAAAGGGTCTAAGGTCTAAATTTAGGTTTTGATCCACTTTGACTTGAGCTTTGTGCAGGATACGAGACATGGGTCTAATTTCATTTTGTTACATATGGATTTTTAGTTTTCCCAGTACAATTTTTTGAAGAGGTTATATTTTCTCCAATGTATGTTAATGTGCTTTTGTCGAGTAGGAGATCACTGTATATATAGGTTTGTCATTGTGTCTTCTATACTGTTCCATTGGTCTTCTTATCTGTTTTTGTGCCAATACTGTACTGTTTTTATTACTATAGTTCTATAATATAATTTAAGGTCTGGTATTGTGATGCCTCCTTAATCACTTTTTTCACTAAAGATTGCTTTGGCTATTCTGGGCCTCTTATTTTTCCAAATAAATGTCATGACAGCTTTTTCTATTTCTCTGAAAATATTATTGGAAATTTAATAGGAATTGGATTAAATCTGCATGGTGTTTTTGCTAGTATGGTCATTTTGACAATATTAATTTGGCCCATTCAAGAACATCTGAGATCTTTCCATCTTCTAAGTTCTTCTTCAATTTCTTTCCTTAGTATTCCGTAGTTCTCATAGTAGAGGTCTTTCACCTCTTTTATTAGAATGATTCATAAGTACTTTTGACGATATTGTGAATGGGATAGTTTTCCTAATATCATTTTTAGTTGATTCTTCATTGGTGTATATGAATGTAATTGATGTATGGGGGCTAATTTTATATAATTCCACATTGATGAATACATTCATTAGTTCTGCAAGCTTTCTGGTGAAGATTTTGGGTCTTCTAAATACAGAATCATGTCACTGGAAAATATGGATAGTTAGGGCTCTTCTTTTTCTTATTTGTATCTCTTTTACTTCTTTATTTGTCTAATTGCTCTGCCAAGAGTTTCAAGGACTATATTGAATAGAAGTGTTGAAAGAGGCAATCCCTGTCTTTTTCCACTTTTTAGAGGAAATGCTTTCAATTTTTCTCCATTTAGAATGATGTTGCCCTTGAGTTTAATGTATATAGCTTTTACAATGTTTATATATGTTTCTACTATCCCTAGTTTTCTAGAGTTTTGAGTATGAATGAATGCTGTATTTTGTGAAATGCTTTTTCGGCATCTTTTGAAATAATCATGTGATTTTTGTCTTTAAGTCAATTGATGTTATGAATTTTATTGATTTCCATACATTGAGTCAACCTTGCATTCTTGAGATGAATCCTAGTGAATTATGGTGCACTAATTTTTAATATGCTTTTGTATGTGAGTTGCTAGTATTTTATTAAGAATTTTTCATCCCCCCTCCCCTCCCCTCCCATCTTCTCTCTCTACTCCATCTACTGTAATTCATTTCTCTCTTTGTTTATTTTCCCATTCCCCTCACAACCTCTTATATGTAATTTTGTTTAGCAATGAGTGTCTCCCTTCATTTCCATGCAATTTCCCTTTTCTCTCCCTTTCCCTCCCATCTCAAGTCTCTGTTTAATGTTACTCTTTTCTTCCTACTCTTCCTCCCTGCTCTGTTCATACTTGCTCTCATTATATCAAAGAAGACATTTGGTATCTGTTTTTTAGGGTTTGGCTAGCTTCACTAAGCATAATCTGCTCTAATGCCATCCATTTCCCTGAAAATTCTATGATTTTGTCATCTTTTATTGCTGCATAGTACTCCATTGTGTATAGATGCCACATTTTTTTATCCATTCATCTATTGAAGGGCATCTGGGTTGGTTCCACAGTCTAGCTATTGTGAATTGTGCTGCTATGAACATCGATGTGGCAGTGTCCCTGTAGCATGCTCTTTTAAGGTCTTCAGGGAATAGTCCGAGAAGGGCAATAGCAGGGTCAAATGGTGGTTCCATTCCCAGCTTTCCCAGGAATCTCCAAACTGCTTTCCAAATTGGCCGCACCAATTTGCAGTCCCACCAGCAATGTACAAGTGTACCCTTTTCTCCACATCCTCGCCAGCACTTGTTGTTGTTTGAATTCATAGTGGCTGCCAATCTTACTGGAGTGAGATGGTATCTTAGGGTGGTTTTGATTTGCATTTCTCTGACTGCTAGAGATGGAGAGCATTTTTTCATGTACTTGTTGATTGATTGTATATCCTCCTCTGAGAAGTGTCTGCTCAGGTCCTTGGCCCATTTGTTGATTGGGTTATTTGTTATCTTATTGTCTAATTTTTTGAGTTCTTTGTATACTCTGGATATTAGGGCTCTATCTGAAGTGTGAGGCGTAAAAATTAGTTCCCAGGATGTAGGCTCCCTATTTACCTCTCTTATTGTTTCTTTTGCTGAAAAAAAAACTTTTAAGTTTAATTAAGTCCCATTTGGGGATAGGAAAGGTAGCAGAATACAACAATTACTATTAGTGCATTATGTAAAATTGTGGATGTGTAACTGACGTGATTCTGCAATCTGCATTTGGGGTAAAATTGGGAGTTCATAACCCATGTCAATCTAATGTATGAAATATAATATGTCAAGAGCTTTGTAATGTTGTGAACAACCAATAAAAAAAATGTAAAAAAAAAATAAAAATAAAATAAAATTTGGAAAAAAAAAAAAAAAAGAAATTGCCAAAAAAAAAAAAAGAATTTTTCATCTATATTCATCAGGGTTATTGGTCAGAAATTTTCTTTCCTTGATGTATCTTTATCTGGTTTTGATATCAAGATGATACTATCTTCATAGAAAGAGTTTGGACGACTTCCCTCTTTTTCTATTTTATGGAATAATTTGATGACTATTGGTATATTTTCTTTTTTCAAGATCAGGGAGAATTTGCCTGAGAGTCTGTCTAGTCCTGGGCATTTATTTGTTGGAAGGATTTTAATGGCATCTTCAATTTCAGTGCTTTCTATGTCCTCCTAATTCAATTTGGGTAGGTCTTATATATCTAGAAATTTGTTGATACTTCCATGATTTTTTATTTTTTGGAAATTAGATGTTCAAAATATTTTCTGATTATCATCTGTATTTCAGTAGTATAGTTCCTTCTTCATCAACAAGGCAATAAAAGGCAATAGTTCCTTTTTCATCACAAATTTTAGTAATTTGAGTACTCTGTCTTTCTCTTTCTTAGCTTGGACAAGGGTTTATAAATTTTATTTAAGCTTTTCAAAGAACCAACTTTTGTTTTGTTGATTTTTAATTGTTTTTGTTTGTTTGTTTCAATTTTAGTGATTTTGGCACTGATTTCAATTATTTCTTATCTTCTAGAACACAAAATTTTGCAGTGAGTTCTTATTTTCTGTGCAGACAGCGTAAACCATGAAGTCCAATTTAAGATGGCTTCCCATCCCAGCTCTCACTGAATCCAGAGAAAATTTCCTGGGAGTGTAGGTATTCCCTTCAACCAGGGCATCTCAACATGCTATATTTAAATCTCCTTTCTTCTCAAACTGATACCTGTACAATAGTGGAGTCTGCATGTCTTAAAAATTTTAGGATCCCTTTTTTACTTGTCTAGAAGGGAGCTGATCTTCCACCATATAGCAACAATTCACCCAGCACTAGTAGACTCATTTAGATTTTTTCTTTATTTAATGCTATATATGTTCTTCTCTTGGTTGCTGACTCTCTAAGTTGGATTCCAGTGCTTTGCCTCTTCTTCCTTATCTCATTATGAAGCTAATGAACTATTGATTTTTAAAAATAATTTTTTGTAAAATACTTTTATTCTATTTATTTATTTTTATGTGGTGCTGAGGATCAAACCCAGGGCCTCACACATGCTAGGCAAGTGCTCTATCACTGAGCCAAATCTCCAGTCCCAACTATTGATTTAATTCAATATTTGGAACCAGTCAGTAGGTACTATATGCTAACTGTCAACTATTTTTTTCCATATTAACAGTCGCTGCTCATTTTTAAAGGCTTACATATTTATTTATAATTATGATTTATTTTCCCCCAATAAAGTAGGACCAGTGTTATGTTATACTTTTCAGGCATGAATTCCTACAAAAATAAACCCAAGTATTTACAGCAATTGAATAAATACAGAAATAAAGCCTGCATAGGTATTTAAAGGGGTTTAGTTACCAAGGGAAAGAAAATGGATGCCAAGCAAGAATCCTATATCCATCAAGATTAAGCTTCAGATTTGATGACAAAATAAAAACTTTTCATGATAAACAAAAGTTAAAAGAATTTACAGCAAGAAAGCCTGTACTACAGAGCATTCTCAGCAAAATACTCCAGGAGGAGGAAATGAAGATCAGAAAATAGATAAACTACACTAAAGAAAAGGCTAATCAAAGGAGAAAGTAAGTAAAGTTAAAAACCAAAAATAAACCAAAGTAACCAGGAATACAAATCACATTTCAATAATAACCCTGAATATGAATGGCTCAAATTCATCAATTAAAAGAAATAGATTGACAAATTGGATTTTAAAAAATACAAACAGTATGCAGCCTTAAAGAGACTCATCTCACAGGAAACGACATCTATAGACTGAAGGTGAAAGGGTGGGAAAAATTTATCACTCATATGGACCACATAAACAAGCAGGGATTTCCTCATGTCAGATAAAGTGGACTTCAAACCAAAGCTAGTGAAAGCAGATAAAAAAGGACATTTTATACTGCTTAATGGACTCATACATCAACAAGACTTAACAATCATAAATATCTATGCGGCAAACAGTGAGGCATCTATGTATATCAAACAAATCCTTCTCAATTACAAGAATCAAATAGACCACAACACAAAAATACTGGGTGGACTTTAATACACCTCTCTCACCACTAGATAGACTTCCACAAAAAAAAAAAAAAAAAAAAAAACTAAAAAAAGAAACTATAGAACTCAATAAAACAATCAATAACTTAGACTTAACTGACATATATAGAATATTTTACCCATCAACAAGTGAATGCACTTTCTTCTCAGCAGCACAGGGATCCTTCTTCAAAATAGACCAAATATTATGCTGCAAAGTAAGTCTTAACAAATACAAAAAAGTAGAGATACTACCCTGCATTCTACCTGACCATAATAAAATGAAATTAGAAATCAACGATAAAATAAAAAATAGAAGCTACTCCAACACCTGGAGACTAAATAATAAACTATTGAATGATGCATGCATAACAGAAAACATCAGGGAGGAGATAACAAAAATCCTCAGAGGTCAACTCTGATACAATATATAAAAATCTCTGGGATACTTTGAAGGCAGTGCTAAGAGGAAAGTTTACTGCATTAAGCTCATTAATTTAAAAAAATCAACAAATAAATGACTTAACAGTACATCTCAATGCCCTAGAAAAAGAAGAACAAAACAACACCAAAAGTAGTAGAAGACAGAAAATAATTAAAATTAGGGCAGAGTTGCAGAATAACATGCTATGCAAGGTGAGCCAATCCCAAAAAACCAAAGGCCAAATGTGTTCTCTAATAAGTGGATGCTGATCCATAATGAAAGGGGGCAGCATGGGAAAAATGGAGAAAGTGTGATTTGGAAAAAATCATGTTTTACTTAAAATAATTGTTCTATTTTTTAATCATTTGACAAATAAAAAATTTCTCACACACATGCACACACACATGCGTGCGCGTGCGCACACACACACACACACACACACACACAAACCCTCAATAAGCTGGGTGTGGTGGCACACATCTGTAATCTCAGTGCCTCTCTGGAAGCTGAGACGGGAGGAACACAAGTTCAAAGCTAGCCTCAACAACAGCAAGGTGCTAAGCAATTCAGTGAGACCCTGCCTCTAAATACAATACAAAATAGGGCTGGGGATGTGACTCAGTGGTTAAGTGCCCCTGAGTTCAATCCCTGGTGCCCCTACCCAAAAAAAAAAAAACTCAATAAGGGGAAAGATGGAAAAAATAGAATTTCAGTAGATTGGACAAAGAGGAATGAAGGGAAGGGAAGGGGACAGGAAAACAAAAGACAATGAAATGAATCTGACATAATTTTCTCCATGCACATATATAAATACACAACTATGATTCTCACCATTGTGTACATTCACAAGTGTAGTGTCCTAATTAGAATAAGACATATTCTATGCTTGTATAATTATGCCAAAATGGATTCTACTGCCATTTATAACTAAAAAGAACTAAAAATATTAATGTTTGATGAGAATATGAATTTATATTTTTATATAGAAATAAAACACTTGGTCAGTTTGAAAATTTACAAAATTTTTTTAAAAAATCAAGTTGGTACATTGTCAGGGATTATGTTGAATCTATAGACCCATTTGGGTATCACTGATATGTGAATAATATTTTATTCTGATTCTTGTACATGTGATATCTTCATAATTATTTAGATCTTATTTAATTTCTTTCAGAACTGTATCATATTTTCAATTATGCATTCAACCCTTTTTTGTTAAATATATTATTTTTTATGCATTTTATTTTTTAATACCCCTTTTAATGTAATAGTTCTTTTGTCATTTATTGATTGGTCACTGGTAGTTTATGCAAATATTTTTATATTGATATTGTGTTCTTCCTTCTTTCAAAATGTGTTTATTAGTTCTATTTTTAGAAGATACCTGAGAATTTTCTACTCACAAAATCATCTTGTCTACAGGGATGGGGATGTGGCTTAAGCGGTAGCGCACTCACCTGGCATGCGTGCAGCCTGGGTTAGATCCTCAGCACCATATACAAACAAAGATGTTGTGTCCGCCAAAAAAAAATTTTTTAAATTCTCTCTCTCTCTCTCTCTCTCTCTCTCTCTCTCTCTCTCTCTCTCTCTCTCTCTCCTCTATCTTTAAAAAAAATCATCTTGTCTACATACAGACATTGTCTGGATGACTTTTCCTTTTCTATTTGCTTTTACTAGAAACCAAATATCTTTATCATAGATGCCGCAGTCTGGCTGGGCACAAATAACTGGGAGGTCACGAGCCACTTGTAGATCCAAGCAGGAACAAACTTTATTTCCGAACCCACATGAACGCCACCCACACGAACTCTCTAGGAACTCCATAAGAGCTCCACCAGAACTCAATGGGAACTCTGTGAGAACTCAACCATCACCATCCTAATGGCTCGCTGGAGCCACCTCTCAACCACTCCCTGTGGCAAAATGCCAGACACCATCCCGACTCGGCTGTGGCTCTCAACATCTCCCCCCTTCTGTTTAATTAAACAACAAGCATGTGGCTTAGGGACCATGCCTGTCTTAGGTTGTCCAATACTACATATGGTCTTTACCCATCATCAGATGAGCTGACCTCAAGGCGTCAGCCTCCTGTCTTAGGTTGGTACCATTGCATTTGGATCTTACCCATCATTGACTACCGGCCCAGCATTTAGCCACACTTGTGGATAGTGGTTTTTACACAAACACCATAAACAACCTGCTACAAGCAGAAAGGGGAGGATACAAAACGCCACAACACCAAGCCAATTGACGGCCCCTTTTGGAAAAATTGTATCACTGATGACATCATCAGCAAAGGTACCCCGGCACTACCACAATTCACTATACCAACAGATAGTTCACAATGCATACAAGTGATACATAGTCCAGGCAAGTTCTACAAGCAGTTCAAAGCAGAGGAATCCATTAATATGTCCATTTCTTCCCAAAGTAAATCGACTCCTTGATTGAGAATCACTTGTTGAGTTACATTATTTATTGATGCATCAGTTTATACAGTTTGTTGTGATAGCTATTGCACAAGCTGTAGTTTGGTTTTATCTTTGTCTTCACTGGCACTGGGATGAAGATAGGAATTCTGGAAGTGATGGCTAAAAAAAAAATTATGTAACATTCCAGCAGGCACTAAAAAAAAGAGCAAGTTTCTAAACAATTTAGTATCCTGAATAGAATTAAATATAATTAAAAGGAAAGGTGAAAGTAAACAAACAGATCTTTTAACCACATTTTAAAACAATCCTCAACAGCTATTTACCTAATTTAAATTAAACCGTTTAAATCACGTGAATAAAAAAAATATTTGGATCCATTTTTTCATGAACACTCCTCATATATAATATATGGACATATGCACATATGGACATGCAACACATAACACAAGTGTGCACACATAACACAATACATACAACACATTGTTTTTTGAAATGGTCACCCATTCTCTCGCCCTGCCCTCAGGGGCAAGCAGTTTCACTTACCCCCAAGCTTCAGGCACTCCCCTCACGGGCCACCAAATGTTGCAGTCTGGCTGGGCACAAATAACCGGGAGGTCACAAGCCACTTGTAGATTCAAGCAGGAATGAACTTTATTTCCGAACCCACGCGAACGTCACCCACACAAACTCTCTAGGAACTCCACGAGAGCTCCACCAGAACTCAATGGGAACTCCGCGAGAACTCAACCATCACCATCCTAATGGCTTGCTGGTGCCACCTCTCAACCACTTCCCCTGGCAAAACGCCAGGTGCCATCCTGACTTGGCTGCTGCTCTCAACACATAGATGGACAACTTTTTATCTTTTACCATTCAATATAGTGTTATCTGTTGTTTGTCACAAAGGTCCTTTATCGCTTGAGGAAATTCCTAGTTTAAATCACATTAATCTTATCTATTTCTTCAAAAATTATCATTTCTTTGTGATGAAAACATTCAAAAAATTTTATTCCAGCTTTTTTTGGAAAACTTAATTGCTCTTATTTTATTTTATAAATACATGACAGATCACAATTCTTATTACACACATAGAACACAAATTTTCATATCTCTGTTTGTATATAAAGTATGTTCACACCAATTCATGTCTTCATACATGTACTTTGGATAATAATGTCCATCACATTCCTCCATCATTGATAACCCCCTGCCCCCTCCTTTCCCCTCCCACCCCTCTGCTCTATCTAGAGTTCATCTACTCCTCCCATGCTCCCTCTCCCTACCCCACTATGAATCAGTCACTTTAGATTGGGGAAAACATTTGCCATTTGTTTTTTGGGGATTGGCTATCTTCACCTAGCATTACCTTCTCCAACTTCATCCATTTACCTTAAAATGCCATGACTTTATTCTCTTTTATTGCTAATTAATATTCCCTTGTGTATATATGTCACATTTTAATCCATTCATCTACTGAAGGGTATTTATGTTTGTTCCACAGTTTAGCTATTGTGAATTGTGCTGCTATAAATATTGAGGTGGCTGTGTCCCTATAGTATGCTGTTTTTAAGTCCTTTGGGTATAGACCTAAGAGAGGGATAGCTGGGTCAAATAGCGGTTCCATTCCAAGCTTTCCAAGAAATATCCATAGTGCTTTCCATATTGGCTATACTAATTTGCAATTAATTTAAAATGTTACACAATTTAAATAGACCAACATCAAGTGATGAAATAGAAGACACCATCAGAAGCCTACCAACCAACAAAAGCCCAGGACTGGACAATTACACAGCCAAGTTCTACAAGACTTTTAAAGAAGAACTTATACCAATACTCTTCAATTTATTTCAGGAAATAGAAAAAAATGCAACACTTCCAAACTCATTCTATGAGGCCAATATCACCCTGATTCTAAAAACAGGCAAAGACACATCAAAGAAAGAAAACTTTAGACCAATATCTGTAATGAATATAGATGCAAAAATTTTCAATAAAATTCTGGCAAATTGTATGCAAAAAAATATCAAAAAAATCATGCACCATGATCAAGTGGGATTCATCCCAGGTATGCAGGGTTGGTTCAACATAAGGAAATCAATAAACATAATTCACCACATCAATAGACTTAAACATAAGAATCATATGATCATCTCAATAGATCAGAAAAAGCATTTGACAAAATACAGTATCCCTTCATGTTCAAAACACTAGAAAAACTAAGAATAATGGGAACATACTCAACATTGTAAAGGCTATCTACACTAAGCCCCAGGCCAACATCATTCTAAATGGAGAAAAATTGAAGGCCTTCCCTCTAAAAACTGGAACAAGACAGGAATGCCCTCTTTCACCACTTCTATTTAACATAGTCCTTGAAATACTGGCCAGAGCAATTAGATGAAAGAAATTAAAGTGATACATATAGGAAAAGAAGAACTTAAATTAGCACTATTTGCTGACAATATTATTCTATATCTAGAAGACCCAAAAGCTCCACCAGAAAACGTCTAGAACTAGTAAATGAATTCAGCAAAGTAGCAGAATATAAAATCAACACCCACAAATCAAAGAAATTTCTGTATATCAGTGACAAATATACTGAGAGGTAAATGAGGAAAACTACCCCATTTACAATAGCCTCACACACAAAAAAAAACTTGGGAATTAACAAAAGCAGTGAAAGATCTATACAATGAAACTATAGAACCCTAAAGAAACAAATCAAAGAAGACCTTAGAAGATGGAAAGATCTACCTTGCTCTTGGATAGGCAGAATTAATGTTATCAATATAGCCACACTACAAAAAGCACTGTACAGATTTAATGCAATTTTGATCAAAAATCCCAATGACATTCCTCATAGAAATAGAAAAAGCAATCATGAAATTCATCTGGAAAAATAAGAGACCCAGAATAGCTAAAGCAATACTTACTAAGAAGAATGAAGCAGGTGGTATCACTAAATTAGACCTTAAACTATATTGCAGAGCAATAGTAACAAAAACAGCATGGTATTGGCACCAAAACAGACTGGTAGACCAATTGTAGAGAATAGAGGACACAGAGACTAACCCACAAAATTACAATTATATCATATTAGACAAAGGTGCCAAAAACAGGCATTGGAAAAAAGATAGCACCTTCAAGAAATGGTGCTGGGAAAACTGGAAATCCATATGCAACAGAATGAAATTAAATCCCTATCTCTCACCATGCACAAAACTCAACTCAAAATGGATCAAGGACCTAGTAATTAAACCAGAGACCCTGTGCCTAATAGAAGAAAAATAAGCTCTAATCTTCATCATATGGGATTAGGCCCCAACTTCCTTTATAAGACAAATAATACTTACATAAAAATTTACATCTTGGGAGCAAATGTTTACCCTTCACATATCAGATAGAGCACTAATCTCTAGGGTATATAAAGAACTCAAAAAGCTAAACACCAAAAAATCAAATAACCCAATCAATAAATGGGCCAAAGACATGAACAGATACTTCTCAGAAGAGGATATTCAATCAATCAACAAATATATAAAAAATGTTCATTATCTCTAGCAATTAGAGAAATGCAAATCAAAACCACTCTAAGATATCATCTCACTCCAGTCAGAATGGCAGCTATTATGAAGACAAACTACAATAAGTGTTGGCGAGGATGTGGGGGGAAAAGGCACACTCGTATATTCCAGCTTTTTGAAATATATAATACAAAGTATTATGTATTTTCTTGTCATATATAATTTAAATTTTTTTAAAAAAATTAAAAACATAGCACTAGTAATGTAGTTCAGTTATAGAGTATTTGGCTAGTATGCATGAGTTCAAGAAACAGAAAAAAAGTTAAAAGGCATAAATGTATAATGGCATGAAAAATCCCTTTCCAAGTTTACTTTCCATTCACTTTCCCATTCACTCAGTTTTCTATTCCAAAAGTTTTCTTTACATACACAATGGTATTCCAAAATTCTGTTTCCTGGCTAATTGACTTCAAATTTTTCAGTTGATTGTATGCATTGACAAATGAAGATTTAATTCCCTTCTACATCTGGACCATCATTCCTTGCCTCTACTTTCAATAATTGTAGTTCTTCTATATGTTACCTTTGTAACTTCAAATAGCATATTTTTACTCTATATATTATAAAAGTCTGACCTTTCTATCATTTAATTGTATCCATTTCTTTACATTTTTCAGGTGTACTTTTTTTTACATGTTTACATCTTTTGTGAGCATAAATCTTGCCCTATGCATGTATCTGGCTTTCTAGCTTTTCTTGTATGTATTTGTACATTATACATATAAGCACAAGTGCTTTTAAATGTCCTAGTTTCTCTAAGAAGTTCATATTAATAGCTGGGCATATTTATAGCAGGACAATTCATGATGGCTAAATTATGGAACTGCCTAGGTGTCCAACAACAGATAAATGGATAAAAAGTATGGGATATATACATAATGAAGTTTTATTCATGGATAAAGAAAAACGAAATCATGGCATTTGCAGTAAAATTGATAGAACTAAAAACCATAATGTTAATCTAAATAGGCACAACTCAGAAGGTTAAGAGTTGTATAATTTCTCTCACATGCATAATCTAGAAAGGAAAAAGGAAAACAAAGTAGGGTGGATCTTCTAAAAGTCAAAGGAAGATAAGTAGAAGAAAGAAATCCAGGAGTGGGAGGCAGGTAGGAAGAGCAGAAATACTGGAGAGTGATATTAGACAAATTACATTGTTATACTATGTGCATGTATTGAAATGTAACAATAAATGCCATCGATATTTATAACTATAATGCACCAACAAAATAGGGGAAAAAATAAAATACACTGCTTTTTTTGAAAAAGAAAATATTTAAAATACATTAAATCTTTGCATGAAGATGCCACAATCAAACCCATTATATTCCAGGCACAGTAGAGCATGCCTGTAATCCCAGAAGCTTGGGAGACAGAGACAGGAGGATGGTGAGTTCAAAGCCAGCCTCAGCAACAGCAAGGTGCTAAGCAACTCAGTGAGATCCTGTCTCTAAATAAAATACAAAATAGGGCAGGGGATGTAGCTCAGTGGTTGAGTGTACCTGAGTTCAATCCTCAGTACAAAAAAAACCACAATTTTTTTAAGAATTAATATGTATTAATATAAAAATAATTTAAACTGTGATATAATAACATTATTAAAGCACTCAAGATAAACACCAGTAAAATATAAAAAGCAATTGTTCTCAATTATATTTATATGGTGAATTGCACTTGTGTTTGTCAAAGCAACCTTACATCCCTTGGATGAAAACCTCATTTATTCATGGTGTACTATCTTTTTCAGAAGTTTTTAAATTATTTTTTTATTGATTCTTGACATGACAGTAAACTTAATTTGGTATAATTGTACAAGCATGGGATATATGTTAGTCTAGTTAGGACCCCATTCACATGAATGATATTTTTAATACAATTCTTAATAATACTTTTGGAGATGGACTAAATAAATTTTGCCTTGTGAGATATGCATGAAGTTTGGGAGGTTGGGGTATAATTTTAAGGTCTATATATGAGGTGTCCTCCAAAATCCCCTGCTAATGCAAGACTATTCAAAAGAAAAGTGATCAAATTATGAGAGCTATATTCTAATCAGTCCATCCAAGTTTGAATGGACTGCCTTGGTAGTAACCATAGAGAATTTGTAAATGGATTTTTTAGGTCATGCCCTAAAATGGTGACTATTCCATGATGTCCCTTTACCCTGCTTCCTGACCACATCATGAGCTGAGCCCTTTCACCATGATGTGCTGCTTCACCTTTGGCCCAGAGTAATGGATCATCCATCTGTGTATTGAGACCTCTGAAATATATGAACCCCTAATAAACTTTCCCTCCTGTAAGTTGTTCTTGTCAAGTTTGCTCACAGTGATTCAAAGGATGATTGAAGTATGCACTCTTGTCACTCCTGCTTAACATATTTCTTGACACTCCAGCTATAACAATCAAACAAGAGAATAAAATTAAAGGGATTAAAGGAATAAAAAACAAGTTAATTTTTTAAGTTTGCAAATGACATTATCCTTTCTCTAGAAGACTCAAAAAACTTCATCAGAAGATATATAGAGCTGATAAGCAAGTTCAACAAAGTAGCAAGATACAGATCATGGGGCTGGGATGATGGCTCAGTAGTAGAGCACTTACCTAGCATGTGTAAGGCACTGGGTTTGATTCTCAGCACCACATATAAGTAAATAAAATAAGCATTTAAAAAAAAGATAAAAGATCACATTCATAAATCAATAACTTTCCTATACTCCAATAATGATTTTGCCAAGAAAGAAATTTTAAAAAAGAACCATCACATTAAGAATAATCTCAAAAACAAAAATAAACTATATGGAATAAGTCTAACCAAGAAAGTGAAAGACCTTGGGCTGGGGATGTGGCTCAAGCGGTAGCGCGCTCGCCTGGCAACTCACGGCGCAGGGTTTGATACTCAGCACCACATATAAACAAAGATGTTGTGTCCGCTGAAAACTAAAAATAAATATTAAATTCTCTCTCTCTCTCTCTCTCTCTCTCTCAAAAAAAAAGAAAAAAGAAAAAAAGAAAGTGAAAGACCTGTACAAATAAAAAAAGTAGACTATTAAAGAAAACATTGAAGCAGGTCTTAGAAGATATAAAGAACTCCCATGCTCATAGATAGGCAGAATTTTCAAAATGGCCTTATTACAAAAAGAATTGTACAGATGCAATACAGTCCCCATCAAACTACAAAAAACATTCTTCACAGAGCTAAAACAAAGTTATCACTTGGGAGAATAAAAGTCCATGAGTAGACAATGTAATACTGAGCAAGAAGAGCAAAGCTGAAGGCACAACACCACCTGATTACATATTGTACTACAGAGATATATTAACAAAAATATATATTAACAAAAAATGTATGATGTTAGCATCAAAAAAGTCTTCAAGACCAAGGTAATAGAAAAGAGGGCATGGGGACAAATGCACAAAGATAGGAAGGTGCTAAAAACGTATATTGGAGAAAATATAACCCTGTGAACAAATGATGCTGAGTAAACTGGGTATCTGCATATAGAATAATGAAGGTACATCCATGTCTCTAATCATGCACAAAAGTCAACTCAGGGTGCATGAAAAGCATCAAAATTAGCACAGAAACTTTGCAACTGCTATAAGAAAGCATAATGTGAATATTCCATCATAGTGATGGATGTACCAACTTCCTTAACAAAACCACTAAAGCTCAAAAAATAACCAAGAATCAGGAAGTGGTATAGAATAAAATTATAAAGTTTCTGCACAGAATAGGCAAAAATAGCTTGAAGAGAGAGCCTACAAAATGGGAGAAAATTTTTATCAGATACTCTTCTGATGGGTGATTAATATCTAAACATACAAAAAAAAACTAAAAAAAAAAAAAAACCACACACACACACACACACACAAAGGAAAAAATAATCCAATCAATAAATGGACAAGAAAACTAAACATGCATTTCTCAACAAAAGGAGCTCAAATGGTCATAAAATATATGAAAAATATTTAATGTCTCTAGCAATCAGGGAGATGTAAATCACAACTACATTGATATTTAATCTCATGCCAATTGCAAAGGCAATCATTAAGAATACAATAGCAACAAATTCTGGAAAAGATGTGGGGGAAAGGATGTATTCATATATTGTTAGTGGGGCTTCAAATTAGGACAACTACTCTGGAAAGCAGTATGGAGGTTCCTTTAAAATCTAGGAATGGTAGCACCATATGGCCCAGCTATCCCACTATTTCATATTTATCCAAAGGAACTAAAATCAGCACACTGTACTGATGCAGGTACATCAATGTTTACAGCAGCACAATTCACAACATCCACATTATGTAACCAACCCTGGTATTCATCAACACATGAATTGATAATGAAAATATTATATATATATATATATATGATATATGTATATGTATGATTTATATATATACATATATATGTATACATACACAGTGGAATTTTATTCAGGCATAAATAGAATAAAATTATGTAATTTTCTAGTAAATTGATGGAATTGGAGAATATTATGCTAAGTGATATAAGCCAGACTCAGAAAACAAGATTCAAATATTTTCTTTCATATGCAGAAATGAGAGCAAAATTAGGCAAAAAAAGTTGAGGGGATATCACATAAACATAAAAGGGAGATTAGCAGAGTAGAGAAAGGGGATGGGAGAAGGAAGAGGGATGGAACTGTAAAATGAAATTGCCCAAGCTCAAAGGTGCTGTGACACTTGCCCATAATTCCAATGGCTCCGGAGCCTAAGGTAGGAGGATCACAAGTTCCAGGATAGCCTCAGCAACTTAGCTAGGTCCTAAGCAATTTAGCAAGACTCTGTCTCAAAAAAAAATGAGAAATGGAAATAAAAGGGGCTGGTGATGTGGCTCAGGGGTTAAGTGTCCATGGGTTCAATCTCTGATACAAGTAAAGAAAAAAATGACCAAACTATACTTTGAACATATATGAATATAGTATAGTGAATTTGATCTTTATGTGTACATAAAAAACATCAATTTAAAAATAATAAATTGATTATTATATTTTTAATAATACAAAGATTATTTTTATTATTAAAATAAAATAATAAAAATAGAGGAAGATGAACATGTGGAAGAGGAGAAGGAAAATGGAAATACTGGGGAATAATATGGAGTAAACTATAGTTCATGCATGTATGATTATGTAAAAATAAACTTCATTATTATATGTAATACACAAATAATATTTAAAAAGCAATTGTTAAAAAATAAGTGTGATATTTATTGTTTTTCAATATATTTGGGTTTTTTTAATTTTAGTGACCTAATATGTAGCTAGAGATTTAAATATTCCAGTGGCATACAGAAAGAAGGTGCATGTTATAGTATCTAGGAGCAAAATTTCATATGATCGCATTAAATCATTTTTTTTTACATTTGACTTACTCATATACTTGCCATACTTGCTATGTTTTTTTTGTACATTGTATTTCTTTTTATTTAATTTGTTCCAGTTTTGCTTTAGGAATTTTAATGTTATATTATTTGCCACACACAGGTTCATGAATCTTAGAAATTCTTCATGGATTAAATTTTGAATGAAGTATTTCTCAGTTTTTTCAATATACAAATGCCAATTCAACCTTGCCTGACATTGATATTGTAGCTGCACCTATCTTTTGTTATACATGATTTTACTTTCATCTTTCTGAATCAATTTATTTTACAGGACTAATACAATTTGAACTTAAATTTTCCTTGATCAATCACCTCCTCAAAGAATTCTTTGTTAAGAGTTAACCTCTGCCATTCAACCATTCAGTATTTTAATGTACTCTACTTTCTTTCATAACAATTCTCACCGCTTGAAAAGTACCCCCACATACATACACACACACAAAAATTATTGATGTGTGTTATAGTTAATTTTTCACCTCAACCAGTAGAATGCAAACCTCATGAGGACAAGGACTTTTTATATCTTAATTTACTGTTTTATCACCAGTGCTTCAAGTACATCTTTTTTGTTTTAAATAATTAATTTGTTCATTGATATTGATTAACTCTGGTCTTTTATATAAATCCCTACCTCTCACCATGCACAAAACTCAACTCAAAGTGGATTAAGGACGTAGGAATTAAACTAAAGACTCTACATCAAATAAAAGAAAAAGTAGGCCCTAATCTTCATCATATGGGATTAGGCCCCAACTTCTTAATAAGACCCTTACAGCACAAAAATTAAAGTCAAGGATCAATAAATGGGATATGCTCAAACTAAAAAGTTTCTCCTCAGCAAAAGAAACAATCTATGAGGTGAATAGAGAATTTTACCCCTCACACATCAGATAGAGCACTAATCTCTAGGGTATATTAAGAACTCAAAAAGCTAAGCACACACACAAAAAAATAACCCAATCAATAAGTGGGCCAAAAACCTGAACAGACACTTCTCAGAAGAGGATAAACAATCAACCAATAAATATATGAAAAAATGTTCATCATCTCTAGCAATTAGAGAAATGCAAATCAAAAGTACTTCAAGATATCATCTCACTCTAGTCATTATGGCAGCTATTATGGAGACAAACAACAATAAGTGTTGTCGAGGATGTGGGGAAAAAGGTATACTTTACACTGCTGGTGGGACTGCAAATTGGTGCACCCTTCATGGAAAGCAGTATGGAGATTCCTTGGAAATCTGGGAATGGAACCACCATTTGATTTAGCTGTCCCTCTCCTTGGTCTATACCCAAAGGACTTAAAAACAGCATATACAGGGACACAGCCACATCAATGTTTATAGCAGCACAATTCACAATAGCTAAACTATGGAGCCAAACTAGATGCCCTTTAGTAGATGAATGGATTAAAAAATCGTATATATACACAATGGAATATTAATCAGCAATAAAAGAGAATAAAATCATGGCATTTGCAGGTAAATGGATGGCATTACAGAAGATAATGCAAAGTAAAGTTAGCCAATCCCCCCAAAAACAAATGCCAAATGTTTTCTCTGATATAAGGAGGCTGATTCATAGTGGGGTAGGGAGGGGGAGCATGGGAGGAATAGACAAACTCTAGATAGGGCAGAGGGGTTGGAGGTAAAGGGAGGGGGCAGGGGGTTAGCAAAGATGGTGGAATGTGATAGACATCATTATCTAAAGTATGTGTATGAAGACACGAATTGGTATCAACATACTTTATATACAACCAGACAACCAGAGGTATGAAAAATTGTGCTGTATACATGTAATAAGAATTGTAATGCATTCTTCTGTCATTTATTTTTTTAAATCAATAAAAATTTAATGTTAACCACTGTCTTTAAAACTTTTGTCTATTGCCTCCAAATTTTTCTTTCTTCATTTTACTAGACGTATATGTTCTAGTTTATGATATTGACATAGTAGTCTGAAATCACATTGTTCCAGCTTTGGGATTTTGCATAGGCCTTATTAACCCATAGTCAGAAAGTTAGATATAAATAGGCACTTCATTATGAATTTGTCCACAAACTCCCTATGCAGTTAATATTATACTTAATCCTCATTTTATTTTCAAATTTGTTAAATCTATACCTATTTTTACATCTAAATAGCTTTGGAAATTAAGAACTTTGGGCTTCTCTTCCTCGTCTTTTTTTCCAGCCAGAGATTCCGGGATGTTTAATTGTTGCTGTGGTGGTGGTGGTAGCTGTAGGTATATTGCCCCTGCATAAGCATGGAAGTAGAAAGATTGAATGCCATACCTATCCCCCTAGAAAACTCACTTGACCTCTTCACTACATTTTTATCTGGATTAGAGTGACACTTCTGCAAATGCTGTTCTCTTTCTTCCAACCAATACTATAGTAAGCGCCATCATTGAACCAGTTTTCAAAAACTATGTATAAAACATATGTACTACTATAAAATCATTTTTCTCTTGGATTTTGAACACCACTTTTCAGAGTGCCTGGCAAGATATTATGCTTCATTCCTTTTTTTTTATTTTGCTGATGTATTTGTTGCTCATTTTAAAACTTTTTTTGTTTATGGAATTGTTTTTTTTAGAAATTTATTTTGTGATCTGTCTTTATCCTACCACAATCAGAATTCCTTACAGACTGAATATTTTTAAAAATCACTTGATGTATAGAGGATGAATGTTTGATAGATGGATACAAGTATAAATTCAGGGATAGAATGAGGATAGGGAATAGATTGGAAGAAACCAAGGATCAGAAAGACAATTTAGGAGAATGTTTGATTCATCCTGCAGAAAAGTAATAATGACATGTATTATAGTAGTGGTAGGGAAGGTAGATACAACTGGGTAAAATTTGCAATATACTTTGGGGTATAACTGACAACTCTTGGTGACTGGGAGTAGGACTGATTAAGAAGGATCAAAAATAAAGCTAACTTCCAGGTTTGGGGGCATGAATAAATTAAGTTCCTTATGCAGAGATAAGAGATACAGGGAGGAGAGGCAGAATTGGGTACACTACAATAACAAGTAAAAGTTTGATATGTCTAGAAAATTTCCAAGTGAAACTCAGAATTTAACATCACACATGTAAGATAATTAGAGAGTCACAGAAGAGATGGATGATATTTAAAGTAACACCCGTTAGTGAAACACATCGAATATTTTGTGTGTAAACCTATAATTAATAAATGAAAGGTTAGGTAATAGATTTATTTCTTCCTCTCCATCATGCCTCTCCAGTTTTGTGAAATATTCTGGTGGTCTCTGAATAAACCAAAGGGGCGTGGCCATGACTGGGAGTCATTGTTCTCCCCCTTGCCAGAGTATACCGGAAGGGTGTGGCTGTGACTGAGAGATATGGCTTTCCCAAGGCTGATGCAACATTAAGATTGTGACGTAGCACTGTGTTGCTAGGTTACTGGTCAAAAACTGAAGATGGCTTTCACCCTCAGATGAGAGCAGCCTCTGCCAGAGCCAGATGTTGCTGGTAAGACCCGAAGACAGACAGATCCCAAAGTGGACCTAAGAAACTGTGCGGATGCTTAAAAGACGGTAAGGTAGCATTGCCTCACAGCATTTTTAAGAACACGTATCTGAAATGTCGTTCAACGAAGAGAAAGATGAAGAGCATTCACATAAACTAGCAGTGTCCAGAAAAGTTCAAGATGAGTTAATTTATGTAATCCACACTTCTTTAAATAATGTAGCAACACAAATAAACAATCTCAACAAATATGCTGAAGACCTACTTGGCGGAATATCCAATGAGGTTGAAGACATCTCTTGCAGACTTAATTCTTTACAAGAACGCGTAATCCAGTTAACTGATGTTATTAACAACAAAGATGCAAAGAAAGACTTGTGCTTCCAAGCTATAAAGTCAGAGAAGGTTTCTCAAAGTACAACCAGTGAAACAAAGCAGGTACGCTCCTCTGACCCATTACCTTTTAAAACATATGAAACACATGATGCTTCTGTGCAGACTTTACCAATCAATTTACCTACTTGTTTCCCAGATGATGGAGAACGTTTAAAGATTTTTTGTGATGCTTCATATTACTTTGAAACATGTACTACAGAAAAGCTTACACCTCATAATAAAGAAGGAAAACAGGAAAAACTCAAACACAGAAGGAATAACATAGATTATCCCAATGAAACAGAAAGTAGGCCTCAAATTCAACTGGTGGATAATTATGTTCCAGTGAACCACATACAAGATGCTTGTAGAGAGTTCTCTCATTCATGTGTCAATCAATCAGATGCACGTTCCCCACCTTCCGCATTTCCGTTTACTGAAATCAGCAAGCTTTTAACAAGAGCTGTAGGCAAAGTGTTATGCAGCCCTCTAAATATTCCAAGGAATGGAGCTGGAGACCTGAAAAATTCACTTACATATGTCAATTATGGAACTGGAATGGGAGAAGTAGTACAACCCCAACCTCGAATTTGTCTTAAAACAGAGGTGTTTGTGAGTCCCACAGCACCAACTTCACCACCTCCATTACCACCTGACTGGTTAGCTCTACTAAGAGCTTCAAAGATAGAAACTTCTCCTCCAATTGTACAATCTCAAACAGAGCTTCCACCACCAATTTTGAGACCTGCAGAAGAAATGCCTCTTCCTGATTGCCTTGAGAGTACTCCTGAGGTAGGTCTTCCAATTCCTCCACCTAAAGTGGACTTATCTCCTCCAGTCTCTAAACCTCTTCAATATTATGAAATGATACCACATGATCTGTTTCCAAAAGACAAAGAAAAGACACCATCTCCACCTATGTCTCCTTGTCCAGTAATCTCACATAGAATTGAAAGAAAAGTTACAGATCTAGTTGACTGTGCTTCAGTTATGCAGTCACCAACATCTTCAGCTTTTCCATCTGCAAGGTCTTCCTTTGCAAAATCAACAAGGCCTTCAACTGAAAAATCACCAAAATGTTCAGTTCTATCAAAACCAAGATCTTCACTTCCACCAACAACAAGATATGTGATTACACCAGTATCAAAATCATCAGCTGCACCATTACCTAGATGTTCAGTTCCACAGACTTCACAAAGTTCAGCCTCACTATCATGTTCTAATCCCAAAGCTCCAAGATCTTCAGTTCCATTAACAAGATATTCATTTTCACAACCAACAAGAAGCTCAGTTGCCCCATTACAAAGACATTTAGATTTACAATCAAAAAGATCTTCAGCTGCTACATCAGGATGGACTCCAGTTGCACGATCAACAGGACAACCACAACGATCCTCAAGTTTAAAGTCAACAAGATCTTTTAACCTACAGTCATTGTTTTCTTTTGCACAATCACCACCATCTTGCATGTCAAGCCCTCAAGCTCTAACAGTGCCCCAATCTTCATCAGCTTCACTTAATCCTGGTACAAAACCATCTCCAACAATGACACCAATGTTCAGTAAAGCAAGAAATGTCCTGATGGAAGCTATAAGAAAAGGTGTTCTTCTACGCAAAACTGAAGATCACTGTATACTGAAAGCCAAAATAGATATTTCTAAAAATGAAGAAACTTCTATCCTGATCCATCGTAAAGCTCTAGGATATAATTCTGATAAATTCGAAAATAAGGCTGATTGGATTGAGGGAAATGAGCAAAACAAATAAATCCAAGTTAGTTAAAAATAACATTCTACTTTTTTATTCTTTGTTAAGTCTTTACTAATGATTTCTACTTTTTTCTTACAATAAGCCATTACCTCCTTATCTTCCAAGAAAAATGTTGTCATATATTCTTTATTAAATATTTTACTACTATTCAACTGAAGCAAAATTTCTAAATAGTAAGCAGAACTTGTAAAGATGATTTTAAAAGGCAACTAACTTTTAAATTCCAAGAGTATTCAGTCACTGTATTCAACTTCAAGTAGCATTTAATACAAGCATTCAAAATGTCCTCAATTATATAGAATACTCAAATAATATATAGCTCTAGCTATACCTCAATGGATAAGGAATAATTAGATTTTAGCTTTTATAAATTAATCATATTTGACAAAATCGGTATATATTATTCAAGTACAACATGATGCCAAGAAATATATACATATTCTGAAATGAATAAATTGATGTAGCTCACATACATATTACATCACCTACTGATAATTTTAGTGGTATATGCACTTTAAATTAATTTTTAAGAATACAATATATTATTATTAAATACAGTGACCATATTATACAATATATCAGTTAAGGTTTTCCTTCTTATTTTATAAAATTTGTGTATCCTTTGATTTAACAACTTATACTTACAACCCCATAACCATAATTATCCTCTACAATTCTGTGAGTTTGAATTTTATATTTCCCATACAAGTGAGATCACATAGTATGTCTTTCAGTGCCTGACTTATTCCATTTAACATAAGATCTTAAAGGGTTATCTATATTGTTGAAAATAATAAGGTTTCCTTCTTTGTTAAAGCTAAATATTGTTCTCCTGTGTATATATAACGCTTTTCTTTATTCATTAATTCATTGATGAGAAGAACTCTCCTATCTCTTCCAGAAAAAAACCCTACCTGACTACAATTATCACCTAGTTAATCCATTCAAGTGGATTAACACGCTGATTTGGTTAGCCTCTCCTAACCCAATCATTTTGCTTCAAAACTTTTCCTGCATTATCACACATGAGCTTTTGGGGATTCCTCATATCAAAACCATAACACCTTCTATCCCAATTTTGTGGCTGCCATGTGTAATGACTTTCATTCTTTTTTTGTTTATGCAAATACAAACAAATATAAATATGTATTTTATTTTCACGATTTACCTTTAGCAATGTGGCATATGTGAGAGATATCTTTGGTTGGTTTATTCATTACTTTTTTACATCATGCATTCTGAACATCTATTCATATTAGTACCTAGAAAGATTTCTCATATTTTATAATTTCACAGTATCTCATTGTGTATATACTTATATAAAAATGTAAACAGTTCTCCATAGATGTCTTTCTGTTATTTTCAGTCTTTTGTTATCACAACATAATGTAAAAATTTACTTTTTCAGAAAGTTAAATATGAAAAAAAGGTGAAGCCATAACAAGAAAGGTTTCAACTGAACTAACGAAAATGAAATATTTTTTTTTAATTTCAAAACTCATAGGCAAAATTTAAAGCTTGGATATAAAAAGAACCCTGCAAAAAATGACTGCCCAAATTGTATTATTTAATATATAATGAGATTAAGAAATCAGGATAGAATACCATAGAAATGTAAGAAAAAGAACCTTCATAATCATTTAAAATATTCCGCAATTATAAAACAATGAAAACAAATAGAAAATATAATTTAAAAAATTAAAATTACATAGTTTACATGCCGCAGTCTGGTGGTCCGTATGCAGAACGTCTGAAACTTGGAGGTAAGTATAGGGCGTATGCTGCTGCCTGAGTTCCCGTTGAGTTCTCGTGGAATTGAGAAAGTATTTGGGACGTGAATTGGGCGGGCAGAACTTGGATTTCCCCAAGTTTGTACAGGGCCGGTGTGAGTTCGGGAAAAAAGAATCGCTGTTTGAATCTACAAAGCTGTGAGTGGCTCGTGATTTTGTGCCCAGCCAAGACTGTGGCATTTACAGACATTGGAATCCATGAATCTATATAGTTTCAGATCAAATAAATGGAAAATATTTTAAAACATCATAAGCCTTGAATTTAAAGAAAAAAGTAGATTATGGTATAAATATACTGGTGGGAAAAATAAATACAGATGATATATAAATGCTCAGTTTTTTATTTCTTTATACAACCTTAAAAAGCACAAAAGCAATAGACACAAAATTCGTGCTTCAAGTTGCTGAAAGATGAGGAGGAAAAAAGGACCAGTACTAACAATAAAAAAAAAAAGTGCTAACATATAGCAAATGCAAAGTAGTGTTTTCCAAACACAATATAGTATGAAATAAATATTTTTAAAAGTAGAAAAAAATAATTTTAATCACTCTAAGAAAAAGAGTATCTTCTAAGTTGTTTTTGAATCAATATAAAATTTGGGTATCCTCCAATTGGACCAAAATATTCTTCTAATTCAATGTAACTGATACCTAGTGGAATATTTATGAAAATAATTTTCTTGAAAGACCAAATAACCCAAGTCTTTGTCTATTCTTACATGTAGCTGGTAAATAAATAATACAAACCTACATTTTCTTAATTTTCTTAGGGTAGAATTTTAATGATTTATAGATAAACAGGAAGGGTGCCCAAATAAAATCTCCATATGCTATTTTGAGGGACATCGCAGTTCTGGTGTGTCTATGGTAACAGCAACATTAATAAGAACAACATCTTTCATTTCTTCAGTCCTTACTACACTTGAGAAATCATGGCAAAATGCTTGGTAGATATTTTCTCACTTATCTTCACAACAACATTATGCAACTTACACCTTTTTATGTGATTTATCAAAAAAGGAAACTATATTAGTTTCAAATATATTAATTGACTTGCCCAAGGTTATATATCCAGTAACTTGAAGAGTTGGGATTTGAAACCAGGTCATTAAAATCCAGAGCCCACATGCTTAATTAATACATACGGTATAACAAGTAAGGAAAATACAGAGGAAGGAAGGAAAGAAACATTAGAAAGTAAAAGGATTGTTATGCACTCCAAGACATAAAAGAATTTTAGAAGTTTCATTCATTTCAGTCTAAAAATCAGTACCTAATTTTATAAAATGAGAACCAAAAAACACATTAATTGTGTCTTAAGTAGAAGTTAGTATATAAAGATAACAACAAAAATAAAAATTATTCTTAAATTGCCATAAAATATATGTAAACTTATTTTAATATTCAGGTAACTATAGTCACTCTTATAGAAAATCATCTATCAAAACCACAATGCAAGAGAAAAACAAAGATAAAAGGAAATTCTTTATGTGAACTGTTGGGTATGGAAATCATTCTGTCTCTTATAGCTATTTAATATCTAGGAACACATTCCTGTATGCCTACAATCAACATAATAGGAGGATATATTTGCAAAATTGTGTATTCTGGATATTAACCTTTATAAGACATAGGATTTTGCAAATATATCCTCCTATAATTACCTTATTAGGGTTAATATCCAGACTACATAAATAACTCCTACAACAACAAAAATACAATTTTAATTATGAAATAGGCAATAGATTTGAATAGATATTTCTTCAAAGAAGAAGACAAAAATAGCACATAAAGTGTGCTTAATATCATTAGTCATTCAGTAATTTCAAAGCACACCACAATAAGATACTATTTAACAGCTACTATGACTGCTATTATTAAAAATAAGACATAGTCTTATTTTGGCAAAAGTGTGCAGAAAATGGAACAGTTACACATATCTGGAGGCAGTATGGCTTTTGCAGCCACTATGAAAAAATTACTGATGGCTACCCCAAAAGTTAAAAATACAATTTCCTTATGATATATATATATATATATATATATATATATATATATATATCATAAACAAATGTGATATATATATATCACATTTGTTTATGAAGTCATTTATTGATCAATATTTGGATTGCTTGTATATTTTGACTATTGTGAATAATAGACTATGAATATATATATATATATATATATATATATATATATATATTTAACTTTGAGATATAAATTCAGAAACAAAAATAGGTACTCAGGTATTGAAACACTAATGTTCATAGTCCTATTATCCACAATAGTCAACATATGCAAGCAATCCAAATATTGATCAATAAATTAATTCATAAACAAATGTGTTATTTACATAGAATGAAATATTATTTAAAAAAATAAAGTTCTGATACAAGCTACAACATAGAAGAACCTTGTAATTAATTAATTGCAATAAGTAAAATAACATATATAAAAAGAGACAAATATTATACACACCCACACAGAAATCAAATAATTTACAGAGATACAACCAAATTGGAAACAAACAGAAGTGAGGGAAAGAAGTAAGGTGAATTATTGCTTAATGGGTACCGAGTTTCTGATGAACATGATTAGATAGTTGCTTTAGTCATTTTTTTTTTGCTGCTATGACTAAAAGACCTGACAAGAACTACATAGAGGAGTAAAAGTTTATTTAAAGCTCACAATTCCAGAGGTCTCATTGGTCTCATTGGGCCCATTGCTCTAGACCCAAGGTGAAGCAGAACATCATGATGGAAGAGCATGAAAGAAGAAAGTAGTTCAGAATATGGCCAGCAGGGAGCAGAAAAAGAGACATGGCAGACCAGGGACAAAATATATACCCTGCACAGTTCTTGTCAGGTCTTTGGGTCAAAAAATCTGAATCCAATGTCCAATAGAGTCCTCCTTCTCTTCTGAAACCTCATGAGCCCAGTTTTTACTGTCCATAGTCATATCAGCATTCTGGTCTTCTGAACTCCCACCAGAATTTTCCTGTTCTGCTTACATTCTAAAGTATTTCCAGCTTGCATCTCCAATCATCTCAAAATTCTTCACACAAATTCCAAAAATGCCCTAAAAGCTTCTAAATAAAATGGTCAAGTTAGTCACAGCAACATGTTTCTCACTTCTCAGTACCAATTTCAGTCTTAGTAATATTTTTCAGTCCTTTGACCCAAAGAACTGACAAGAACTGTGCAGGGAGTTAAAGTTTATTTAGAGCTCACAGTTTCAGAGGTCTCAGTCTGTAGATGGCCAATGCCATAGCTCTGGATCCCGGAGGAGGCAGGACTTCATGGTGGAAGAGCATAGAAGAGGAAAGCAGTTCAGAACATGGCCACCAGTAAGTAGAAAGAAGGGAGGGGGAGGGAGAGAGAGACTGATGACCAGGGACAAAATATATATTCCAAAGCCATGACACACACTGACCAGTCTCCTGTAGCCATGCCCTACTTGCCTATAGTTACCACCTAGTTAATTTATTTAAGTGGATTAATGCACTGATTGGGTTGAGGCTTTCATAGTCTAATGAGTGTGCCTCTGAAATTTCTTGCACTATCTCACACACAAGTTTTAGAAGAACACCTAACATCTTAACCATAACAGAAGTAGGTATCAGATGGTTTTATAACATGATGCATGTACTTAATGTTATTGAATTACACTTTTTAAAGTGGTCAAAATGTTAAATTTAGGATATATAGATATAGATATATTTCCAATATGAAAATGTAAAAGATGATATGCCGTAGAACAAAAAATAAAAAGTAAAATGGAAAGCACAGATTCTCTGTTACTTTACTTGTTTGTGTCCTGTTTGATTTATCATATTCTGACAGAGAGAGAGATCCCTACCAGGCATGCTTGGTTACAACTGAAGTCTCCCTGTTCATTGTGCTAATAGCCACCTTCTTGCTGCAAAGGCAGGAAATAGCCTTGTATGGGGTTGGTAAGTTGGAAGAGGATATGAGGGCATCATGATCCTGGCTTGCCCACACAACCAACCTGGCATCAACTGGATTCTCAGGGCCAACTCAGGAGGCTCTTGCTGAGACCCACACCAGCCTGGTTGCCAACTTCCTCCCCAATCCAGCATTCACTAGCCACCTAGTCCTACTTGTTTAGCAATCAACAGGGCACTCTTGCTCCCCAATCCCCAGTATCCCACGCCCCCTCTAGCCACCAATCTGGCCCAGTGCTTGCAGGTACATGGATGGCCCATAGCTCTAAATACTGGGTCCTAATGTGCCCTATACAGAACAGCTCTTCACAATAGGCACACAGGTCCCAGCGCTCAGCCCTCAGGACCTCCAGAAAGAGAGGTTCCTGATTGAGAAGTCAAAAGGATGGGGGCAAGAGAGATATAGTTTAGAGACTAAATTACACACAAGAAATTGTGGAGTCCACAGGCCATATATAGGTCTAAGATCAGGTTCCCACATCACATGAGTGGACCCCAAAGGAGATTACTGGGGTGCAGTCTTCTAACAAGGACAGGCAATTGCTATACCACTCCTCCAGGCATTCCACCTCAAAGGCTAACCTTCTTACCCTAGTAACATTAACCATCCTGAGTGTGGAAATACCAGCAAACTCAAGGCAACCCCACCTATTGGATGGGAAGAGAAGCAGGAAGATAATGAACTCCAATAGAAACAATCCTACATTTTTTCTTTGATTTTTTTTCTTCTATTTTTCCACCCTCACATCTTCAACATTTGTGAAAGCAAGTACTTTTCATGTATCAGGCTACTGAGGACTGGTGATATCTGAAGAGTATATTACAGTTTTGTTGTATATTTTATTTTTACTGTTTTCATTTTCTTTTTAATTTTTTTTACTCTCTATCTTTATATCCCTCCCTCTTATTTCACTTTTCAGAGTCTCTGTCTTTTCTCCTGCTAACAGTCAACTTCTTTTGATTCCTATTTCACGTTTCTTATGATCTAATACCTCTACATTCTTACCTCCTACCTCCTTAACATCTCATCCTACACCCCTGGCTTCCTCTTTGGCCACCATTAGAAACTATAGACCCTTTTGCAATCCAACTGTTTATATTGTAGATAATAATTGAACATATCATTTGTGCTTATTGTGATAAAACTGTAAATTTGTTAATAAGAGCTATTTGGTTTAAAGTTGCATATTGTTTGCATTGGGTGCAGTTAATATTGATGTCCCCCTTAAATTAGAGGTATTAGAAATCTGCAGGGACATTATAAATCTATAGGGTAAAAAGTGTAATACCTAAGATATGGACTGATAGAGAGGAAGACACACCAACAACATGAAAATATCAGGGGAAGAAAGTGCCCCAAACAAACCAAGATGCTGCAAAAATAGAATCCATTGTCAGCACATTAGAAGAAATATCAGATAAGGAGTTCCGAATGTATATGATTAAAATGATCTGTAAAGTAAAGGATTACATAAGAGAGCAAACACAGGCAAAAATGAGATAAGAGAGAAAATTTGGGCTGGGGATGTGGCTCAAGAGGTAGCGCGCTCGTCTGGCATGCGTGCGGCCTGGGTTCGATCCTCAGCACCACATACAAACAACGGTGTTGTGTCCGCCGATAACTAAAAAATAAATATTAAAAGATCTCTCTCTCTCTCTCTCCCTCTATCACTCTCTCTTTTTAAAAAAAGAGAAAATTTGGGAAACAAAAGATGACTTTAATAAAGAGATAGAGATACTGAAAACAAACAAACAAACAGAAATTCTTGAAATGAAGGAAAAAATAAAACAAATTTAAAACTCAATATAGGAGGCTGGTGTTGTGGCTCACTTGTAGAATCCTTGCCTAGCATGTGTGAGGCCCTGGGATTGATCCTCAACATCACATAAAGATAAAAAATATAACAATGATATTTGTCTATCTACAACTCAAAAAAAATTAAATTGTTTAAAGAATAAACTCAATAGAAAGCATAACCAACAGATTAGATCACTTGAAAGACAGAACCTCAGACAATGAAAACAAAATATAAAATCTGGAAAATAAAGTTGACAACACAGTGAAGATAATAAGAAATCATGAACAGATCATCCAAGAATTATGGGATAACATGAAAGACCAATTTAAGAATTATCAGTATAGGGAAAGGTACAGAGCTACAAACCAAAGGAATGAACAATCTTTTCAATGAAATAATATCAGAAAATTTTCCAAAGCTGAGGAATGAAAGGGAGAATCAAATACAAGAGGCTTACAGGACACCAAAGGTACAAAATTACAACAGATCCACACAATGACACATTATAATGAAAATACCTAGCATAAAGAATAAGGAATGAATTTTTCACATTTTTTATTAGCCACACATAACATTAGAATGATCTTGGCAATTCATACACTTGAATCAGTTGGGGTATAATTTCTCATTTTTCTGATTGTACAGATTGCAGAATCACACTGGTCATACAGTCACCTATATACATACAGCAATCATAATGTCTATTCTATTCTGCTGCCCTTCCTATCCCCCCTTCCCTTCCCCTCCCCTCCCATCACTTCTGTATCCAATCTAATGTGACACACTTTTTTTTTCTTTTTCTCCTCACAAGGAATTTTAAAGGATGAAAGAGAAAAGTATCAGATTAAACCAAGCATACTTCTCAACCCAGACTCTCAAAGCTAGGAGGTCCTGGAAGAACATATACCAAGCCCTTAAAGAGAATGGATGCCAACCAACAATCATATCCAGCAAAATTATGCTTCAGATTTAATGATGAAATAAAAATATTCTATGATAAACAAAAGTTAAAAGAGTTTAACACTAGAAAGCCTGCACTACAGAAAATCCCCAGCAAAAGACTACATGAGGAGAAAATGAAAAAAAAAAAAATCAGCAAAGGGAGGAACTACATAAAAGGAAAAGCCAATCAAAGGAGAAACCAAGTCAAGCTCAAAACCAAATATAAACCAAAATGACCAAGAATACAAATCATGTCTCAATAATAACCCTGAAATTTTATGACCCAAACTCATCAATCAAAAGACATAGACTGGCAAACTAGATTTTTAAAAGGACAGAACAAAATACTGCCTTCAAGAGACTTATCATATAGGGAAATGCATCCACAGACTGAAGGTAGAAAGGTTGGGGGAAAAAAAACATACCACTCACATGGACTACATAAACAAGCAGGGGTTTCCATCTTCATATCAGATAAACTGGACTTCAAGACAACAATAGTCTTGAGGCATAAAAAGAATATTTCATACTGCTTAAGGGAACAATACATCAATAAGACTTTTTATAATATATATTTTTTCATAATATGATCTTTTATAATGTAATTTAATCATAAATATATGTGTCACGAAAAATGGAACATCAACATATATCAAATGAAATCCTCTTAATTTCAAAAATTAAATAGGGCACAACAAAATAATACTGGGTTACTTTAACACACCTCTCTCACCACTGGATAGATCTTCCAAACAAAAATGAACAAAGAAACTACAGAACTCAATAATACAAACAATAACTTAGACTTAACAGACATATATAGAATATTTCATCCATCAACAATAAAATACACTTTCTTTTCAGCAGCACAAGATTCCTTCTCTAAAATAGACTATACATTATGCCACAAAGCAACTCTTAGCAAACACCAAAAAAGTAGATCATAATGGAATTAAATTAGAAATTAATGATAAAATTAAAAAATAGAAGCTACTCCTGGAGACTAAATAATGTGCTATTGAATGAACAATGGATAGTAGAAGACATCAGGTAGAAAAAAAATTCTTAGAAGTAAATGAGAATACTGATACAACATATCAAAATCTCTGGGACACTATGAAGGGAGTACTAAGAGAAAAGTTTATTGCATTGAGCTCATTCATTAAAAGAATAAAAAGTCGGGCTGAGATTGTGGCTCAGCAGTAGAGCGGTTGCCTAGCACAGGCGGGACCAGGGTTCAATCCTCAGCACCACATAAAAATAAAGTGTTTGTGTTGTGTTCATCTACACCTAAAAAATAAATATTTAAAAAAAGAATAAAAAGTCAACAAATAAATAGCCTATCATTACATCTCAAAGCCCTAAAAAAAGAACAAATCTACACCAAATGCAATATAAGACAGAAAATAATTAAAATCAGAGATGAAATCAATAAAATCAAAACATAAAAAAGGATTTGAAAAAACTGACAAAACAAAAAGTTGGTTCTTAGAAAAAAATAAATAAAATTGATAAACCGTTAGCCATGCTAATGAAGAGAAGAAGAGAAAAAAATACTCAAAATCTTAAAATACATGATGAAAAAGGAAATATCCCAATGGACACTATTTAAATACAGAAAATAATTAGAAACTATTTTGAAATTTTATACTCTAATAAAATAGAAAGTCTTAAAGACATCGACAAATTTCTAGAAACATGATCAGCACAAACTGAATCAGGAGGACATACACAATTTAAACAGATCAACTTCAAGCAGTTAAATAGAAGATGCCATAAAAAAATCTACCAAGAAAGAAAAACCCAGGACCAAACTGATTCTCAGGCAGTTCTATAAGACCTTCAAAAGAGAGCTAATACCAATACTCCTCAGATTATTCCATGAAATAGAAAAGGAGTGAATCCTTCCCAACTCATTATCTGAGGCTAGTATCACCTGATACCTAAACCAGACAAAGACACATCAAGAAAAAAATTCAGGTCAATATATCTGATGAACCTGGATGTAAATACTATTAATACAATACTGGCAAATTGCATACAAAACACCTTAAAAAGATAGTGCACCATGATCAAGTGGCGTACATCCCAGGGGTGCATGGTTGGTTCCACATACAGAAATCAATAAACAAGATTTATCACATCAATAGATTTAAAGATAAAAAGCATGTGATCATCTCAACATTTTCAAAAAAAGAGTTTGACAAAATCCCTTTATGTTCAAAACACTGTAAAAACTAGGGATAATAGGAACATATCTCAAAATTGTAAAAGCTATTCATGCTTAGCCAAAAGCCAACATCATACTAAATGGAGAAAAATTGAAAGCATTCTCTCTAAAAACTGGAACAAGACAGGGATGCCCTCTTTCACCACTTCAACTCAACATAGTTCTTGAAACTCTAGCCAGAGCAATTAAACACATGAAAGAAATTAAAGACTACAAATAGAAAAAGAAGAACTCAAATTATCACTACTTGCCCATGACATGTTTCTGTACTTAGAAGATCCAAAAAATTCCACCAGAAAATTTCTAGAATTAATAAATGATTTCAACAAAGTAGTAGGATATAAAATCAACACCCATAAATCAAATGCATTTCTGTACATCAGTGATGAGATGAATCCTATGAAAGATAAATTACCAATTCACATTAGCCTCAAAAACAAAACAAAACAAAATATTTGGTAATCAATTTAACTAAAGAGGTGAAAGACCACTACAATGAAAACTACACAACACTAAAGAAAAAAAAAATGAAGAAGACCTTAGAAGATATAAAGATATCCCATGCTCTTTGGTAGGCAGAATCAAAATTTTCAAAATGGGCATATTACCAAAAGTTTTATGCAGATTTAACACAATTCCAATTAAAATCCCCAAAACATTCCTCATAAAAAAGAAAAAGAAATTCATTTGGAAAAATTAGAGACCCAGAATAGCGAAAGCAATCCATAACAAGAAAAGTGAAGCAGGCAGCATCACAATACCAGACTTTAAACTATACTGCAAAGCTATAGTAACAAAAATAGCATGGTATAGGCACCAAAATAGACTTGTAGATCAATGGTCTGTACATAGAGAACACAGAGACAAACCCACATAACTACAGTTATCTTATATTAGACAAAGGTGCCAAAAAGTACATTGGAGAAAAGATACGCCTCTTCAACAAATGATGTTGGAAAACTGGAAATCCATATGTAACAAAATGAAATTAAACCCCTATCTCTCACCATGCACAAAACTCAACTCAAAGTGGGTCAAAGGCCTCAGAATTAGACCAGAGACCCTGCACTTAATACAAGAAAGAGTAGACCCAAATTTTCATGTCAGCTTAGGACTTGACTTCCTTAACAAGACTCCTAAAGTATAAGAAATAAAATCAAGAATCAATAAATGGGATGAATTCAAACTAAAAAGTTTCTTCTTGGCAAAGGAAACAACGTGATGAGAGTGCCTATAGAATGGGAGAAAATATTTGCCTCCTTAACCTCACATAACACATTAATTTCCAGGACATACAAAGAACTCAAAAAACTTAACAATTAGAATCATCATCATCATCATCATCATCATCATTATCATCCAATTAATAAATGGCCAAAGGAACTCAACAGATACTTCTTAAAAAATAAATACAAATGGTCAACAAATAGGACAAAATATTCAACATATCTAGCAATTGATGAAATGCAAACTAAAGATACACTGAGATTTTACCTCACATGAAACAAAATGTCAATTATCAAGAAAACAATTAACATTAAATGTTGGCAAGGATGTGGTGAACAGTGTTAATTCATATGTTGGTGGTGGGTCTACAAATTAGTGTATTCACTTGGAGAGCAATATTGAGAGTCCTCAAAAATCTAGAAATGGAACCACCATTTAATCCAGTTTTTCCTTTCCTGTAATCCAAGCCACTTGGGAGGCTGAGACAGGAGGATTGCAAGTTCCTAGTCAGCCTCAACCACTTATTGAAGCCTTAAACAACTCAGTGAGATCATGCCTCTATAAAATACAAAAAGAAGAGCTGGGGATGTAGCTTAGTATTTGAGGGCCCCTAGGTTCAATCTACACTACCAAAAACAAATCAGCATATTATAGTGACACAGCCACATCAATGTTTATAGCAGCAAAATTTACAATAGCTGAGCTATGTAGCCAACCTAGGTGCCTTCAACAGATAAATGGATTAAGAAAATGTGGTATGTATTCACATTGGAATATTACTCGGGCATAAAGAAGAATGGTATTACAGCATTTTATGGTAAATGGATGGAACTGGAGACTACCATGCTAAGTGAAATAAGAAAACACAAAAACCAAAGGTCAAGTGTTATCTCTGATATGGGAATGCTAACACACAAAAAGGGTGGAAGGGAAAAATAGAAGTTGATATCAGCCCAGAAAATGATATCAAACATTCCCACAATGTCTTGGTACACAACTACCTGATGGCCTAGGTTTTTCCTAGCAGAATGTGAGTAAAAAGGCACTGAAAAGATTTTGCTGAGAGGAATTCAATTCAGACAAATTAAGGAAAGTGCAACTTGCTTTTCCTTTGAGTATAGATGTTCACATGATCAGTAGAAGTGGGTTGGGCAACTTAAGAGGCAAGTGGCAATACACTCATGGACTTAGCCTGGTAAGTCTATATTTGTGGGCAACAGTGTGTGGAGCTTGGATCCTCTATCCCACAAGTAGTATTATTTGGAGGCTCCTAAAATCCAGCTTAACAAGAGAGATTTGCATATGGTTGGCCTTGCAGAGTATTGATCTAATCTTTCCAGAGTAGATACCATCCAGAAAAGTCCATACATCCTGATTAAACATAAGCCCCAGCCATATAAATACCTCTCACAGAATTCTGCAGCAGCCCCACCCTGGAAGTGTATCAATATGGTCTTTGAACAAAAAATTTTAGAACATTGTACTTACCATTCTATCCTATCATATACTTGTAAGAAGAAAAACTGAGAGCTATTTCAATCAGTGTCTGTTTTAAGTCACTGAAGCTGGCATCTTGGTGATCAACAAAAAATGAAGAAGTGTAACAACCCCAGTCATTGCTTCCTTTCTCTCTCAGCACATAGAGAAAGAAGAAATGAAAAAAAAGAAGTTGGACATAGGCAGGGGCCATGCATTCTCACTGAATGTTTTCACAACTTCAGTGGACACAATTTTGTTAAAATTTTATTGAGAATATGTATTTGTGTGTGTTTTTGTGAGTCTTCATGCTGTGCTGATTGATATATTTGTGCTTTTTCTCATTTTTAGCCTTTTGAATAATTATTTTCCATGCCTTATCCTTAGAGGTTTAGAGATTTTGGTTTGTTTATTTTATTTTTTGTTTATTTTTGTTTGTTTCTCTTTCTCTCATTTCTTCTCCCATAATTAACCAGAATCTATTTCTTTCTCTCTCTCTCCTCCCTCCCTCTCTCTCTCTGACTTTACATTTTTCCACATTTTTCTTTTTTATCATAACTTGCTACATATCTTCTGCATTATATCTATTCCCAGTTTCAACTTTTCAAAACTTCTTCCACCTTTCTATAACATTTTACTTTCTCATAACAAACTGTATTTTTACCATCTACTAGAAATATTTGGTTTATATAATTCCTGCCCCTATCATTCATGTTTTTGAAGATATTATTGCTATGGATTACATAGTCTACACCTATAGTTTATTTTTTTATTTATTTTTAGTTGTTCTACAGTTTATTTTAATGTCAGATAAAATTTATGGTTAATGATTGCTTGTTGGCAATTTCTGACCCCAGAATTCTCATCTTTGTAGTAATTAATGTTGGAGGTGTCACAGTAGGCAGTGGCTATTTATTTTAATACTATATGTTTTGTTGCTTTAGTTGTTGCTATTATTTGTTACACCCTATTCTGTGAGGTGCTGGGAATCGATAATGACATTAAAGTTCACAGAGAGCTGCTGAAATAAACCCAGACAAAAGATAGAGCACCATGTTCACACACAGATTAACAACACTCAAGCTTCAACTATATTTTTAACAAAAATCGGAAAAGAGGCAAAAACAAAACAAAAAAAACTGATTAGGCCCACATTTCAAATAACTAGTGGTAAGTTCTCAGGTTCCAATTATTGATATTCAATGCTGCAGCAAAAACAGAGAATTAATATAAAAACTATGAATACCATACCTATAAGGTTGACTTGTAAAAAAAAAACCCATCCCAAAACATCCTAAGTTGCATAATGTAGCAAATGACTATCTTGACTCAAGAGTCTAATTCGAGTAAAATAGGGTATAACATGACTAGTGGGTGTGAGAAGAATAATGTTTCTAGAAAGGAGCAAGATGACACAAGAAATATGTGGGAGATAGGGAAGACACAGAAAGTATAACGAGATTATAACTTCTCTAGGCTTGGGAACATCGTCTTTATCCACCTTTAATACCACTTAAAGCTCAAAATAAAATTTAGAAAAGGAGGAATATGCCTTCTTTTTGTCTATTCAAAGCTCTTTTACTAATTACTAAATAGCATAAGAAAAAAGTTAAAAAAAAAACAGTGGCCTATAATCTATGTTCATATTAAAATTTAGCTTAAATAAAATTGTTTAGATGCCAATATGAACAAATTTATGTATGGAAATAAATTCAAACCCATAAATGACGGCAAGGTAAACACAGATCTAAAACATAAATTTGCAATATTACACTTGAGAATGTGAGCCATTCCACATGGCAAATCTATAGAAATAGAAGCCAATATCTAAAGGTACATGCACACTTAGCATTTGGCAATTCAATATTACTTTGAACCTATGCTAACTCTAATGATTAGAAATCAAGGGACCTAATCCATGTAAATAAAATAGGCATCTTGATTTTTATTTCCTTTTTTTATTAGTTCATTTTGTTTGTCCATAATATTGGGATTTATTTTGACAAAATTTTACAAGCTTGGGATATAATTTGGTTTAATTCAGTCCCAAATACTTCCCCTTTTCTTCCCCTCCTCCATTCCTCTGTTCCCTTTATTTTGTACTGGTGATCTTTCTTCTATTTATTTATAGCACATTTCAATTAGTACATTATGGATATACATAAAGTTGAACTCCCTGTAGTATATTCATATATGTACATAGTAATATTTGGCTAAGTTTTTTCTATACTCAGTTACATGAGTGATCTCAATTTCTCTATTAAATACTGACTTCTATCTGCATTCTGAAAAGAATGTACTATTCACCTTTACAACATAAATCCTACTTTTTCCTATACTACTTGTGAATTTAATTCTATCATTTCACATTTTTTCCTCTTTCTTATTAGTTCTGTTTATTTATATGTCATAAGGGTTTGTTTTAACATAATTACAAATACATGGAATACAATTTGCTCTAAGTAAGTTCCCTCTACTTTCTCTTGACCTTTACTCCTCTAACTCTTGTCTCCTTCCCTCTTATCTACTGATGTTTCTGATATTTATTTTTAAGATTGTGCCTTGTGGATATGCAAGAAGTTGAAATGCACTGTGGTATATTGATATATGTACATAGGAATATTAGGTAAATTCATTTTACTATTCTTCCCTTTTCCCATTCTTCTTCCTTCCCCAACCTCCCTCCCTCCCCCTCAATTCCCTTTGTCAACTTTACTTATCTCTATGTAATATCCCCCTTTTTCTTGTATTTTTCTCTTTACTTTAAAAAAATACTTTCAACTTTTGACATTCTGAGTCTGGTTCATTTCACTTCCCATAATGGTGTCCAGTTCCATCCATTTACTCTCAAATGCCATAGTTTCATTGTTCATTATGGACAATAATCTACTCTGTATATATACCATGTTTTCTTTATCTGTTTATTTGTTGACAGGCACCTAGGCAGGTTCCATA
Source organism: Spermophilus citellus (assembly GCF_964194105.1). Classification (NCBI taxonomy): domain Eukaryota; kingdom Metazoa; phylum Chordata; class Mammalia; order Rodentia; family Sciuridae; genus Spermophilus; species Spermophilus citellus. Next base: position 79,568,693 of record NC_138190.1, read on the forward strand.
GTTTGGCTGTTCTGAATTGTACTGCTTTAAAATTGATGTTGTTGGATTCCTATGGTATGCTGATTATAGATATTTGGATATATACTGAGTAGGACAGCTGAGTCATATGGTAGTTTCATTTCTAGCTTTCTTAAGAATTTTCATAACACTTTTCAGAGTGGTTGCAGTAATTTTCAGTCCCACCAACAATGTATAGATGTATATATCCCCCACATTCACATCAACATTTATTATTATTTATATTCTTGATAATTGCCATTCTGACTGGCATTAGATGAAACCACAATATAGCATTAATTTTCATTTCCCTGATAGCTAGATATGTTCAACATTTTTCACTTTATTTGTTGGCCATTTCTATGCCTTCTTTTGAGAGTGTCTATTTAGTCCTTTTGCCCATTTTAATAATTAGGGTACTTGTTTATCTTTTCTGGTGTTAAGTTTTTTTAGTTCTTTATATATTCTGAATATTAATTCTCTGAGGAGCTGTTGGCAAAGATTTTCTCTCATTCTGTAGGTTTAGCCCATGGCCAACACAGGCTTCATAAATGAAGGTTCAGTACATGAGAAATCCTTAGGGAGTTTTGAATGAAAGAGACAGACTCTAATTACTTTTAAACCAGCTCCAGGATGGCTTCTCCTTTCTCCCGCCTCCAGCCACCTAATGCGGTGGTGAGGTTTACTGAAGAGGCTATCAAGAGAGAGAGAACACGCCACGGAGTGGACTTTAATTGGGAAACAAAAAATTCTAGGGAAAATCCCATCCAATGAAGGTTAAGGGGGGCAGCATCCCAAGGTCAGGGGCGATGATTGGGTCTTCAGGGTAGTAGCCAGACACGCCTCCACACGAACAAGCCCTCGACTTGAGAAGGGCGGGGAAAGCTCTGACACAAGCATGTGTCTAAGCGCCTCTCGCCCAGCCAGGGAGGTAACTCAAATCACGTGCGAGGATGGCCTCCCACATGTAGGGTCTGTCTTTATTATCTTAATCCTTTCCTTTGATGTAAAGTTATTTTTTTTTAATTTGATGTCATCACACATCTAGATTCCTGGTTTTATTACTTGTACTTTAGAAGTCTTGTTAAGGAACTTGATACCTGCACCAATATTTTGGAATGTTGCATATAATCTCTTCTAACTTTTGAGGAGTTTCTGATTCAATTCCTAGGACTTTGATCCAATTTGACTGAGTTCTGTGCATGATGAGAGATAAGGATTAAACTTCATTCTTCTACATATGGTTGTGTGCTTTTCCCTGAACCACTTGTTTAAAAGGCCATCTTTCCCAATGTATGCTTTTTTGGCAATTTAGTCATGTATCAGATGATTGTATCTATATGGGTTTGTATCTGTGTTTTCTATTCTATTCAAATGGTCTCTCTCTCTCTCTCTCTCTCTCTCTCTCTCTCTCTCTCTCTATATATATATATATATATATATATATATATATATATATATATATATATATATATATATAGTACCATGTACCAGTACCATGCTGTTTTGTTACTATAGCTCTGTATTATACTTTGAGGTCTGATACTATAAGGCCTCTGCCATTGCTTTTCCTCCTCAGAATTCCTTTGGCTATTCTGGGTCTCTTTTGTTTCCAAATGAATTTTAGAAATGTTTTTTCTTTTATAATTCTGTAAAGAATATTATTGGTATTTTGATGGAGTTTGTATTGAATGTATATAATGCTTTTGGTAGTTTGAACATTTTATCATACTTCTATCTATTGAAGAACATGATAAGTCTTTCATACTCAAATGTCTTCAATTTCTTTCTTTAGCTTTCTATAATTTTCATTTTGGAGATCTTTTACATTCTTGATCAGATCAATTTGAAGGTATTTTATTTATTTTTACAGGTCATTTTGAATGGGATAATTCTCCTGTTATCTTTCTTAGTAGATTCATTATTGGAGTACAGGAAAATGATTTATGCATATTGATCTTATATCCTGTTGCTTCACCAAATTTATCAATTCTAGATTTTTTTGGTAGAGTTTTTGGGGTCTTCTAAATATAAGATTATGTCATCAGCAAACATATTTTTTGACTTCTTCTTTTCCTATTTATATCCCTTTAATTTTCTTTTACCTGATAACTTTGGCTGTGTTGAATAAGAGTGATAATAATGAGCATCCTTGTCTTGTTTCTGATTTCAGGAGAAATGCTTTCAGTTTTTTTTATGTTATGCATAATTTTGCCTTGGATTTATTTATCATACATAGCCTTTAAAATGATGAGGTAAGTTCCTTTTTTCCATGGTTTCTTTAGTATTTTAAAAATAAATGTGTGCTGAATTTGTCAAATGTTTCTTATGCATCTATTGAGATAAAAATGATTATTATCCTTAGCTCTATTTTTGTGATGAATTATATTTATTGATTTGTGAATGTTAAACCCACCTTACATTCCAGGGATAAAACCACTTTATCATCTTGCACTATCCTTTTCATATGTTTTAGTACAGTTATCCAATATTTGGAAATTTTTCTAATATAATTTTTGAAACAATTGTGCATGTCTTTGATTTGTATTTTGCAGCCTTCATCTACCCAAATGATTGCTAAATTTGGATGGCTGATGTTATGCCAGATTTTATGAGTATTCTGCTCATGGTCTCAACCCATTTGCCCACCCTAGTCTGGGTTATATATTGGGAAGACCCCAATATATAATCATTATATAGTTTACAAACTGCACCATTTCCATCTGTTTTCATTTCCTGTTCTGATAACAGTACTTTGAGTCTCACCAGGTCTTCAGCACTCTAATATTGAGTGTTGAACCTCTTATTATTTTATTCATCTCTTTCCTTTCTGTGTTGTGGAGAGCTTGGGGAACAATTCTTGGATCTGCTCTATGATCATTTTGATTTTCTCTTCTTCAGAGAAGTTGTATCCTTCCTTCCATCAAAAATTAATCTCTCTTGGCTGGGGATATAGCTCATTTGGTAGAGTGATTGCCTCGCATGTACAGTAGCATTATTTTAATCCTTTGATCTATTTGTGTCTATTCATTTCTGGTCATCCTGAACCTATCTTTTATGTGCCATACTTCTCATATGCACCCATTTTCCTCACTACATTTCTTATTTGCCAATTTTCCCTTGGTGATTTCATCTAGTCTTATAAATGCAACCTCCATGAACTTCAAGGTGTACATGTCTGGATTCTTTCCTTATTTTCTTTGCCAAAACACTTTTTTGAGTGCCAAACCCATATACAATATGTCTATAGGACATAATCACTTGGATCTTTCACATATATCTCTACTATAGCATGTTCAATCTGAAATCATCACCTGCCTCTCTAAACACATTATTTTATTATATTCTCAATTTCAGAAACAGACACAACTATTGGCCATCAAAACAAAAATCTGAATTTCCTCTAGAGTGTGCACTTTCAGTGAGACTTCATATTCACTTGATCACTTATAGTTAATCCTTTTGGTTGAACTTTTCAAACATCATTTAAGACCATTCAATTTCTCCATATTCACTGCTGATTATATTATTTAGGCTCATTTGCTACACACTTTTCTTAAAGCTTTTGATGACAATATAATCATTATATCACTTACAAACTGCACCATTTCCATCTCATTGTTTCTATATTCAACTATGATAATAGAATAACATGAGTTTCTCTCTAAACATTTCACACATTTTGGATCATGTGCAAATCTTTTTTTTAATTGAACCTGCAGATTGGACCCAGGGATAATTAACAACTGAGCTGTATTCCCTCAGCCCTTTAAAAAATTTTATTTCTAGACAGAGTTTTGCTAAGTTGTTTAGGTTCTCTGTAAGTTGCTGAGGCTGGCTTCGAATGTGAGATCATCTTGCCTTAGCCTCCTGATCCACTGGGATCACATGTGTATATTCATTAGTGAACTACAAAAGATCTTTTAGGATGACCTTATAAAACTTGTAAAGTCTCACATAACTTTAATGACCAGTGCCACAACATTAAACATATTCAGTCTGGGTCTTTGCCTCCTGCTTTTGTGGTTTAACAAATTGTCTTTTGCTAAACTTGGATAAATTTTACATAGGTGGCTCTTTATTCTTTTTTGAACTCTCAGTTGCTTCCCTGATTATAAATCTTACTTAGGTGTCTTTCCATGTGCTGCCACAAAACACTGTATGTATCTCTATCGTGAAATTTATGATATCACATTCTTATAGTTTATTCACTTGAGTCTTTCTAGTTAGACTGTATGTATGCATCTTTATTTTATAGGGTCTAGCACATATTAGGCACTCAATAAAGATTTTTTGATGAAACAAAGAAATACAATGTTACAAAATAACTCTAAGTATTATCTTGCTGTATATGCTAAGCTTCAGAGTAATTGCTCTGCCATTATAAACTTTAAAATCCTAACTCTTGTGTACCTCCCCCCAATGTTCATCTTCAGATTCCTTCCAGATTGATACAATTATTTTCCTCATTAACTTGTAACCACATACTTCCTAATATCTACCATATTATTTCTACTTATTTTTATTGTTCAAATACTTCAGTACATATGTTTGACATGTTCTCTGGAAAAAAAAAAAAGAAAGAAAACGAAAACTGGATATTCAAGTCCATGGATTAAAGGAAGTCTGCATTTCTACATACTTCATGGCTTGAGTTTCAAGTGGGAGGACTACTGCTTCTCAATGGGGTGGATGAATGAGAGATTTCACTAAAATTCAAATTTGGAAAGTTGTAATGCCATAGAGATTTTAAAAAGAGTATGATGGATCCAAGCCTGATGTGCCAGTTGCAGTGGATCACCAGGGAGAGAAAGGTGAGATAAAACAAAGATTAAACACAATGTACAGATTTGTTATGGAAAAACCTGAGATTAGAAAAGCAGCATGAAATTAGCTGATGCAGAGGCTTCACTGTGAAATGGTGTTTATAAAGATCTCTGTGTTTCTCAAATGGCCAAGGAGAGCTGAGGTGTGAGCCATCTTGAGGCAGCAAAGCTAAAAATCCTACTGTGGGATCCAGGAGTTTATAGTAAAATTGTCATAATGTCCCAGAAAATACCTACTGTGTGGCCAATGGCATACCTAGCAGAACGTGAGTGACACAAGCACAAAGAAGATTATGACCCATGGGAATGCAAATTGGAAAACTGATTGGGAGTCCAACTCACTTTTCCTTTGAGTTTGGCAGCTCACATGACCAGCTAAGGTGGGTCAGAAATCTGAACAGGCAGGTATTAATACCCTCAGCCTGAGAAGACTATGTTTATGGGCAGAAGAATAAATGGAGGATTGGCTTTCCTGTTCCATGAGTAGAATTCTTGGGAGACTCCCAAGATCCAGATTCCCAGCAGAGATCCACAACTGACAAGTCTTAGGCATATTGTGATTTAATCTCTCCAGAGCAGATACCATACAACAAAGCCCCTAAGGCCTAATTACACTTAATCCCCAGCCATCAGAACTTCTCCAAAGAACTTTCCAGCAACCACACCCTTGGAGTGCACTTATCTGGTTGTGCAAAATTTCACTTCATTGATGAGAAGGGAAACTGCATGTTATTTCAACCAGCTTCAGACTTAGGCCACACAAACTGTAAGCTTATTAAAGAGTAGCAAAAAAGAGGGAAAGGTTAAAAAAAATCAACCCTTTCTCTCTCTTCCTCTCTCTACATACATATCTCAAGAACAAAGGGAAATTGTTGGGAGCTGCAAATGGATTATTGCTTTGAACTATGTAACCCTAGACAGTGAGAAGCCTCTCCTGGGAATCCTTCTGTGCAAGGGCAAGAAGAGGGGAATGCCCATTTGCAGATGACACCTTTTGATCATGGAATTTACTAATTCAAAAGGCTTGAATTCAAATCCCAACTGCCTTGAAGTAGAAGAGATAGGCATGAACTGATAAGCGCTATAAGCTGTTTTGCTCATAAACTTCATCCTGTTTACCTCAAAGAAGCCTTTTCACAGTGAATCCCTTTGACGTTTTAAATACGGGAGCCTTGGTCATTGTTAGAACCAGACTCCATCAAAGGTGGATCACCCACTGAGTCCCACTTCCATTTATAATTGAGTCTACATCTTTATTTCTTATAATTTCTTATTTTCTTAAACCAACCACCATCTGCGTTTGGAGAACTGTTTTATGCTGCATGGGTCGCAGCAGGAAACAAAGTCAATTGGGCATAGGTAGTGAGCATTCATTCTCATTGACTATTTTAACAACCTCAGTGGAGATGATTCTGTCATTTTTAATTAAGAAGAGAGAGAGAGAGAGAGAGAGAGAGAGAGAGAGAGAGAGAGAGAGAGAGTTTGTTGCTGTTGTTTTTGTGCTGATTGGTTCTAGGACATATATACATATACATATATATCCATTATTTTCTCATTTTTAGCATTTTTAATGTAATTATCTTTCTTTGCCTTGTCTTTTGAGCTTTATCAGTTTGATTTTGTATATTTTTATTGTTTTGTTTTGACTACCTTTCTTCTGTTTCTCTTTTCTTCTCTTATTAACAGCCAGATTCTCTTCTCTCTCTTTACTTTGTTTCTTCTATTTTTTCTCCTTTTTTAAAAACCATGATCTGCTGCATCTTTTCTGAATTTTCTGTTTACTTTTTGAAATCGTAGACAATTTTGTACATTTCTATCACATTTTATTGTCCTTTAACTGTATTTCTAACATTTCTTGGAAGTAATTAGTTAATATAGCTTCTGCCCCCACCATTAATGCTGTTGTAATTATTAATGCTATGATGACACAGCTGACACCTTATGTTAGCTTTAATGCTATACCTAGTTTAAGTTTCCTTATTGTTTTTGTTTTTGGCAATTGCTAACCCCATCATTTTTGTTTTTCTTGTGTCTAATGTTGTAGATAACATAGTAGGAATTTGATATTTATTTTAATTATGTCTATTCTTTACATCAATGTTGCTATTATTTGTTTCTCCCTATTCTCTGAGGTGTTGGGAACCTACAGGGACACTACAAGTGCACAGGATAGAGACTGTCCTGCTGAACTAAACTCAGCCAAAGACCAGCAACTTTGCTCTACACAAAAAATAATGATACTCCATCTTCAGAATATACAAAGAATAAAAGAGACAAAACAAAAAATAATGACCAGGTACTGAAAGGATAAAAAAAATGAAATGTAAAGGATAAGGTTTGTCCTGAAAAGTTTTTAAGTTGCATTCGGAACCTGAAATTCATGTGGCAGTAAAACAATTCCTGGAACTGCCCATTAGATGTGTGTTGAAATCTCCCCTGACCACCTAGTTGCTCAACGAGAACAACCCCCTTTCCTCAGAAACCGTGCAGTCCTGCACGTACACACCTCTGGGCTTAAACCAATCAGTTTAAATATATACCCATCTTAGTACTGACCAATCACCCCCACCTGATCTGTTCCCACCAGTGAATGTGCTAATCATGTTTTAGAGTTGTTATTTGATTTTCCTTTGGTATGTGATGATTTGCTAAAGGATGCTATGATGTATGTAAAGTCCCTGCCCCCTCCAAAGAATGTATATAAGCTCTGCTCAAGTTGTTCCCAGGGCTCTTTGTTCTTTGCTCCTCTGAAGTGAGCCCTGAGCCTCAGCATGCTGGACCCCCAATAAACCCTTTGCTGTTGCATGAGACAGTCTCTTGGTGGTCTTTTCCTCCGACGTTCGCCCGACCTTTACAGTACCTTGTAATAATGACTAGTGGTGGCTGTCCAGGCTTTACTTACATTCACTGCTATAGCAAAAACAGAGAGAATTAGTAAAAAAGCTGTTGGTACTACACCTGTGATGTAGTCTCAGTATAGATTATTCTAAGATACTTAGGCAAGAAAATCCCATACCATAAAAGGTTCCACACATAAAAGTGGAAAACTATCCCAAAAGATGCATAAAAAGCAATACAGGAATATAAAAAATATTAAAATAAAAGGTAAAAACACCTCCTAAACTTCATAATTCATCAGAAACTTACCAAAAATATGTTGAAGTAGATGAAATATTAGATGAAGAATTTTTAAAATAATATGAAAATTTAAAAAATGAATTCTAAGAAAACACAGAAAAATAACTGCATGAATTAAGGAATTCAATACAGGTTATGAATGATAAATTCAGTAAGGAGTAAGGGATAGTAAAAAAAAGAACCAAAAAGAAATCTTGGAAATTAAATGCATAATAAAAAAAAAATAGTTTACAGTCTCGCTAATAGGGTAGACAGAATCTCAGAACTGGAAGACAATGTAGACGGGCTTAAAAATGCAGACAAATATTCAGAAAATTTAAAAAGTAACCATGGCAAGAATATGAAAGAATTTTCTGGCAACATTAAGAGACCAAAGGTTATAATCATTGGAATTAAAGAGGGTTGTGTGATACAGCCTAATGTGATGGATAACCTATTCAGGAAATAATAACAGAAAATTTTCCAAACTTTCAAAATGAGATGGATATCTAGATACAGGAGGCCATTAGAGAACCCAAATAGATAAGATTTAAAAAGAACCTTTCTAAATCACATTAATATTAAACTACTCAACTTTCAGAACAAGTATAGATTTAAAACCTTAAAGATAATTGTGTCAGGTTACATTTAGAGGCAGGCCAATCAGAATAACTTCCAATTGCTATGAACAACTTCTAAAACCCAGAAATGCCTGGAAGGATGTGTTCCAAGCTGTTTAAGGAAATAATTGTCAACCAAGATTGCCATATCCATCAAAGCTAGCTTTCAAAAATCTTTCCAAAAAAAAGCAGAAAATAAAGAATCCATGACTACAAACCTGGCACTACAGAAAAATTAGAGATACTACACTGCATTCTATCAGATCATAATGGAATGAAATTAGAAATCAATGATAAAATAAAATATAAAAGCTACTCCAATACCTTGAGACTAAATAATATGCTACTGAATGAATAATGGGTTGCAAAAGACATCAAGGAGGAAATTAAAAAATTCTTAGAGGTGAATGAGAACACAGATACAACCTATTGAAATGCCTGGGACACTATGAAGGCAGTACTAAGAGGAAAGTTCATTATGGCATGGAGGTCATTCCTTAAAAAAAAAGAAAAATTCAACATATAAATGAGTGAATGTTACATCTCAAAGTCCTAGAAAAAGAAGAAGAAATCAACACCAAATGCGGTATAAGACAGGAAATGGTTAAAATAAGAGCTGAAATCAATGAAATTAAAACAAAAGATATAATTGAAAAAATTGACAAAACAAAAGTTGGTTCTTTGAAAAATAAATAAAATTGACAAACCCTTAGCAATGCTAACAAAGAAAAGGAGAGAGAAAACTCAAATTACTAACATACTTGCTGAAAAAGGAAATATCTTAACAGACACAATAGAAATGCAGAAGATAATTAGAAATTATTTTGAAAACTTGTACTCCAATAAAATAGAAAATATCAAAGAAATTGAAAAAGTTTTAGAGTAATATAAATTGCCTAAATTGAATCAGGATGATATGCACAATTTACACAGATCAATTTTGAGAATGAAACAGAAGATGCCATCAGAAGCCTACCAACCAAGAAAAGCTCAGAACCAGATGGATACACTGCAGAGCTCTACAAGACCTTAAGGAAGAACTAATACCAATACTATTTAGTTTTTTTCAGGAAATAGAAATAGAGGCAGCACTTCCAAACTCATTCTATGAGGCCAATATTACCCTGAATCCAAAACCAGGCAAACAAATATCAAAAAAGAAAACTTCAGACCAATATCTCTAATGAACATAGATGCAAATATTCTCAATATAATTCTTGCAAATTGAATATAAAAACATATCAAAAAGATTGTGCACCATGATCAAGTGGGATTAATATCAGTGATATAAGTTTGGTTCAACATATAGAAATCAATAAATGTAACTCATCACCTCAATAGACTTAAAGATAAGAATCATATGATCATCTCAATAGATGCAGAAAAGCATTTGACAAAACACAGCACCGCTTTATGTTCAAAACACTAGAAACATTAGGGATAACAGGAACATATCTCAACATCATAAAGGCTATCTATGCTAAGCCTCAGGCCAACATCATTCTAAAGGAAGAAAAGTTGAAAGTGTTTCCTCTAAAATCTTGAAAAAGATAGGGGTGCCCTTTTTCACCACGTCTATTTAACATAGGTCTTGAAACACTAGCCAGAGCAATTAGAGAGATAAAATAGATTAAAGGGATACAGATAGGAAAATAAGAATTCAAATTAGCACTATTTGCTAATGTTATGATTCTATACAGAGAAGACTAAAAAAAAAAAAACTCCACCAGAAAACTTTTAGAACTACTAAATGAATTCAGCAAAGTAGTAGGATACAAAATCAATACCCATAAATCAAAGACATTCCTGTATATCACTGATAAATCCTCTGAAAGGGAAATGAGGAAAACTACCCCATTTACAATAGCCTCACAAAAATTAAAATACTTGGGAACCAACCTAAAAAGAGATGAAAGACCTCTACAATGAAAGCTACACAATGCTAAAGAAAGAAATTAAAGAAGACCTTAGAAGATGGACAGATCTACCTTGTTCTTGGATAGGCAGAATTAATATCATCAAAATGACCATGCTACCAAAAGCATTGTACAGATTTAATGCAATTCTGATCAAAATTCCAATGACATTCCTCATAGAAATAGAAAAAGCAGTCATAAAATTCATCTGGAAAAATAAGAGACCCAGAATAGATAAAGCAATCCTTACCAAGAAAAGTGAAGTAGGTGGCATCACTATGCCAGACCTTAAACTATACTTCAGAGCAATAGTAATAAAAACATCATGGTATTGGCACCAAAATAGACTGATAGACCAATGGTACAGAATAGAGGACACAGAGACTAACCCACATAATCACAGTTATCTTCCATTAGACAAAGGCACCAAAAACATACATTGGAGAAAAGATAGCCTCTTCATCATATGGTGCTTGGAAAACTGGAAATATATATGCAAGAAAATGAAATTAAACCCCTATCCTTCACCATGTACAAAACTCAACTCAAAATGGATTAAGAACCTAGAAATTAAGCCAGAGACCCTGTGTCTAATAGAAGAAGTAGGCCCAAATCTCCATCATATCAGATTAGGCCCCTACTTCCTTAATAAGACTTTGTTAGTGAAAAATTTTAAATCAAGAATTAATAATTGGGATGGATTCAAACTAAAAATCTTATTCTCAACAAAATAAGCAATCAGTGAGGTAAGTAGAGAGCCTATAGCTTGGGAGCAAACTTTTACCACTAGTGCATCAGAGAGAGCACTAATCTCTAGGGTATATAAAGAACTCAAAGAGCTACATGCCAAAACAACAAATAACCCAATCAATAAATGGGCCAAGGAATTGAACAGACATTTCTTAGAAGGTGATATACAATCAATCAACAAATATATGAAAAAAAAAATGTTAAACATCTCTAGCAATTAGAGAAATGCAAATCAAACTACTCTAGGATTTACTCTTACTCCAGTCAGAATGGCAGCAATTAAGAATAGAAACCACAGTGAGTGTTGTCAAGGATGTGGGGAGAAAGGCACACTCCTACATTGCTGGTGGGACTGCAAAATGGTGCTCCCAATCTGGAAAGCAGTATGGAGATTCCTTGGAAAACTGGGAATGAAACTACCATTTGACCCAGCTATCCCTCTCCTTGGTTTATACCCAAAGGGCTTAAAAACAGCATACTACAGGGACACAGCCACATTAGTATTTATTGCAGTACAATTCACAATATTTAAACTGTGGAAGCAACAAAGATGCACTTCAGTAGATGATTGGATAAAGAAAATGTGGCATATATACTTAATGGAATATTACTCACCAATAAAAGAGAATAAAATCATGGTTTTTGCAGGTAAATAGATGGCATTGGAGAACATAATGCTAAGTGAAGTTAGCCAAACCCAAAAAACTAAATGCTGAATGTTTTATCTGATATAAGGAGAATGATTTATAGTGAGACTGGGAGAGGGAGCATGGGAAGATTAGACAACCTGTATATAGGGCAAAGGGTGGGAGAGGAAGTAAGGGGGAATGGGGTAGAAATTAGGGTGGAACAAGATGGATATCATTACTCTATGTTCATGTGTAAAGACATGAATTGTGTGGCTATACTTTGTATACAACCAGAGATATGAAAAACTGTGCTCTTTATGTGCAATAAGAATTGTAATGCATTTTGCTGTCATATATAACAAATTAGAATAAATTTTTTTAAAAATATAAAGTGCTTCAAAATTTTAAATTTACAATGAATGTAAATATATATTTCTTCAAACAAAATACAGAAATGGCCAATAACCACCTCAAGTAATGTGCATCATCTCTAGTCATTTGGTAAATGCAAATCATAACCACAGTGAAGTACCACTTCACATTCACTAGGATATCTGCAATTCAAAAGACAGATTGATAACATTGGTTGACAAGAGGGTGGCAAAATGAGAAGCTCCATGTATTGTCATTGGGCATATATAAGGATGCAACCATATAAGAAAAATTCTGACAGTACTTCAATAGGTTAAACTTAGAGCTCCCATATGACCCAGAAATTGCAATGGTAGGACAAAAGAGAACACGTCCACACAAAACCTTGTGCACAACTGTTAATGACAGCTTCATTAATAATAGTCCCCAAAATAGTAAAATCCATAATTTCCATTAAATAATGAGCAGATAAACAAATGTGCAGATACATACAAAGGAATACTATTCACAAATGTAAAAGAATTCAGGACTGATACATTTCACAACATGGATGAACCTTAAACACTAACTTAAAGAATCAAATCACAAAAAAACATATATTATAGAATTCATTTTACATGAAATGTCAAAATAGGCACATGAAGATACAGAAAGTTGATTAATGACTACCTAGGACTAGGAGATTTGGGGGGAAATGGGAGTGACTGCTAATGGATACAGGGGATACAGGATTTCTTTCAGGGTGATGAAAATGTTTTAAATTTATATTATGATCAAAATTGTGCAACCATGTGAATATATTTTTTAAAAAACTACATTTTACACTCTGAAAAATGAGTTCTATTCTTTGTGAACAACAATGATAATTTTTAGAAATCTTATTTTCTCAGCATTCTATTTTCATGTTCTTCATCTCTTTTAACCATAAGCATTCCAAATTAGTGATCCTTGGATTTTGCAGTGAAAGTTGTCAAGCTCCAGGTTTTTTGACTTGCTGAAAAGTCACGTAAGAAGGGTTACTACTGGCTTTTTCATAATCCTTCTGAAAATAAATTACAATCCAATTTGCAAAACTTATATTGGAAGAGAATTCAGAGATGCAAGCCCAAACTTGGTTTTTCAATGAAGGAAAAAAACACATTTTCCTCTGTCTGCACAAACGTTGACTACTTCCGTGGCAGTGACAAAATTGAGTGGCAGTGATATTTTTCTCCAGTAGATGGGAATTGCACAGGGATTCCAACTTGCTATGCTTTTGTTATCTAATGTATTTAGACCACCATAAATGTAACAGGATTTGTGAAGACAGTTTGGAGCAGTCCACTCCTTGGTTCCAGTACTGACACCTTGTGGTAGAAATTATAGTAACAATCAAAATTAATGAGAATTCAGTTGACCAAAGACAAATTTTCTCTTTCTCAGTCAGTAATAATCAGGACTATCCCTTAGCTTTTACTCATTAAGCTTTTCTTTGGGTTACTTCTCTGTGATGGAAAAGAATAAAATATTTTTTTCTATAGATATAGGAACTTCACAGGATTATTTATTACTTCAAATACTCAAAGGAATTTGACTTCTATTGTAAAACTAGCTGATAAACCAGAACATATCAGACATACATACACATTTTAAAATAGCCCAGAAGAAACAACATCAACAATGGTTATTACCTGAAATGCATAAAATATAAGTGATTTTTGCTTTTGTGCATTTTAATATTTTATACATTTTTAAACCCATTAAAACCACATTTATAAAAGATGCCATGAGAAAGAATTAATAACCAAGAGCTTCTCCTGATAAAATGGAGCCTGTCAAAAATATTACTTGCTGCCATGGAAAAAAAATATAAAAACATCTTGAGTATCAGTAATGAAACTACAGTACTATCGTAGGAGACATCCCTGGTATATATCCCATTTGTCTAAAATACATTCCTGGGACTATCATTGGAAAAATATGAATAAGAGAAAAAAACTTTATGGCATTCAGTTACCCTGCTTATATCATTATAACTATGTCCTTACTATCATATGTTGGAGAAAATATAGCCTTTTTAAAAAAAATGGTATTAGAAAACTAGATATCCACATGCTGAAGAATAAAACTAAATCTGTATCTCTCACCCTGCACAAAAGTCAACTCAAAGTGAATCAAGCCAAATTCTGCTTAGTTTAACTGTAGAGTAACAGAGAAATGTCAAAAAGTTGGCAAGATATGTGATTTCAATCAGATCTCTTGCAGAAACATAAATTTTTTACAACCACTCATGGATAGGAACATTTTAATGGGAACCCCAGAGTCTAGTAAGAGGTTCCAACGTGTTGATGAAAGGGACACATCCAGGAGAGGACATATTGAAGAACCTAGTTTACAGATCCTACTAACCAGCTCATAGACTATTAAGGGATGAACAACACTCCTTATATTCCCATGCATGACCTCTCAGTGAGCTCTTGCACACAGAATACAGATTCTAACAGCAGATGCAGTTCTTAACAGCTGCCTGGACTTAATGATTTGGAAAATGAACACAATCTTGAATACTGCAGGGTACTGTCTTAGAAGAAATAAATAGGAGGCTTTCAGCACAAGGCCTGAATTTATGGAATTGAGAAAGGCACACGATTTGTTTTAAATCTATTCCCCCACCTAGAAAGGAACTAGAGAAGAGAAGCAAAAGCATCTATAGAAAGTTTTGAAAGACCATCAGAATCCTTAGCCAGGCTTGGTGGTAAAGATCTTTGTTTTCTGGAAGTTAGTAAAGAATGGTAGAGGTGACTACTTCAAATATGAACACAGCAATCCAAGGCTTCAACCAATATAAATAATGAAGGAAATATCTCCAGTGACTAACTTCAAAGAAATAAGAATCCATGACTTGCCTGTCAATGAATTGTTAATATATAAATACATGATTTGTATGGATATGGTATGTACATAAAATTTAATATCATTTAGTCTTATAAGAGAATGAAATCCTACCAATTGGAACAATAGAGATAGACATGGAGAGCATTATGTTATATAAAATAATCCAGACACAGAAAGATAAATACTGTATTATCTCACTATGTGGAACCTAAAATACTCAAACTCATGGAAGAAGAGTATAATAGTGGTTTCCAATGACAGAATGGAGGAGGAAATAGATGCATGATGGTAAAAAGTACAAAGTTTTAGTGATGTAGGATAAATAAGTTCTAATGATCTACTATATGATATATTTAAAATTTTCTAAGAAGATAGATATTATGCTTAGCATTCTTACCACCAAAAATGTGCAATAAATAAATAAATAAATAAATAAATAAATAAATAATAAATGAGGCAGGAGAAAACTATGGGATGTGATGTGTATGTATGCCTTTTATAATAATGATGGTTTTATAGGTGTATATTTATTTCCATACTCATTGAAATGTGTACATTAGATACTTATAGCTTTTTACTTGACAGTCAGCCCTCAATAATTTGTTGTTGTTGTTGTTGTTGTTGTTTGTTTGTTTTTAAAGGCCAATACTAGCTGTATAGTCTAGGGAAGAACACTTAAGCTTTTGGATCATAAGCTTTCTTATTTTTAAAAATGATAATAGTAAGGGTACATATTTTACTAAAGGAAATAAAATTGATAAATTACATAACTTTTATTTAACATCAATTGACTGTAGCTGTGTAGCTGTGAGTCCTGCATTCTATTCCTTTGGTCTATGTATGTTTTTATGTCAATACTTGTAGTTTGTGTTAATATAGCTTTATAATATATTTTGAAATTATATGCTGTGATGCTTCGAACACTAATCTTTTTTATCATAATTGCTTCATCTAGGAATTATGGTGGAATGAGACAAACATCATTACCCTAGACACATGTAAGAGTGCATGAATGATGTAACTCTACATCATATACAACCAGAGAAATGAAAATTTGTGCTCCATTTGTGCAAAATGAATCAAAATGCATTCTGCTGTCATGTATAACTAACTAGAACAAATTTTAAAAATAAAAATAAATTGCTTTATCTACTTGGGATGTTTTGTGCTTTCGTATGAATTTTACGATTTTTTTTCTAATCCATAGAAGACAGTTTTATTTTGAATCTCAGTATCGTTAAAGATCACAGACACAGCAAACATAAGTAAAATTCTTAGTCCTTATCTTGTAAAGAGAAAATTATTGGGCTAAATATAGCCTCACTAATACGATGACACTACCTCCATAGGTGTGCATTTCATATTTTATCAGCATACAAAGAAGAAGCATTAACATTCATTCATGTGACCATGCCATAGATATGGAAGGAAGCAAACAAGCTAGTGTCCCCCAAAAAATAAAGTTAGTATGAATTTCATTCAAATGGTTAGCATGGTTATTACTAATAGAGCTATTTTATGATGCTGCATCTATGACTAAAAAATAAATCCAAAATTTATTCCCTTAAATTGGAGCATCCTTTAGAGGCCTATGAAAAAAGACAAAGTGCATGCTGACTGGCAGTGTATAAGGTACCAGCATATTGCTGTGATGATATAGCAGGTATGAAAGGTAACCCTTGATTCTGTAGGGTCCTGCATGCAGGGTGGGGAATGTCAGCAGAGCAATGACATTTTCATGTGGAGGGCCTGTGTGAATATTCTCTTTTTTTATTGATTTAAAAACATAAATGACAGGACTGGGGTTGTGATTCAGTGGTAGAGCTCTCACCTAGCATGCACAGGGCACTGGGTTCGATCCTCAGCACCACATAAAAATAAAATAAAGATGTTGTGTCCACCAAAAACTAAAAAATAAATATTAAAAATTCTCTCTCTCTCTCTCTCTCTCTCTCTCTCTCTCTCTCTCTCTCTCTCTCTCTTTAAAAAAAAAAGATATTGTGTCCACCTAAAACAAAAAAATAAATAAATATTAAAAAATAAAAAATAAATGACAGTGGAATGCATTACAATTCTTATTACACATATACAGCATAATTTTTCACATCTCTGGTTGTATATAAAGTATGTTGTCACCGATTCATGTCTTCATACATGTACTTTGGATAATGATGTCTATCACATGCCACCATCCTTGCTAATCCCCTGCCCCCTCCCTTTCCCTCCCACCCCTCCTTTTCCCTCCCACCCCTGTGCCCTATCTAAAATTCATCTAATTCATGCTCCTCCTCCCTACCCCACTATGAGTCAGCCTCCTTATATCAGAGAAAATATTCAGCATTTGTTTTCTGGTGATTGGCTAACTTCATTTAGCATTATCTTCTCCAATGCCATCCATTTACCTGCAAATGCCACGATTTTATTCTTTTATTGCTGGGTAAAATTCCATTGTGTGTGTGTGTGTGTGTGTGTGTGTGTGAGATATATATATATATATATATATATATATATATATATATATATATATATATCACATTTTTTCAGTTATACATGACAGTAGAATGCATTTTGACATATCATACATACATGGAGTATGACTATACTGTCATGATGTGGAATTACACTAGTCAAGTACTCAAATAAGCTCACAGGAAAGTTATGTCCACTTCATTCTACAGATTTAGCATATGCATTTGGGAAGACAAAATATAACATCAATTGCATGACTTTTTTTGGTACTATTGTTATTCATTTAGCTTTCATATGTTATAAAATTGACTCTACATTCTTATTGTTTTTGTTTAAAAAGTAAATTCCCCTCTAAAGGACTATTACATTAAATATACAAAGAAGTTGTAAAACTTATAAAAATAAGAATAAAATGGACAGCCTGATTTTAACATGTCTAAAGATTGAATAAATACTTCAACAACAACAACAAAAATATATAGATAGCAAGTAATTTTTAAAAATATGCTATACCTCATATGTCATTAGGGAAATGCAAGTTAAAATAACACAGGATCATGTTACATACTTATTAAAATGACCAAAATGTAGAATATTGTCTCCAAATGCTGACAAAAATGTGAAACAACAGAAACTCTCATTCATTGCTAGTGTTTTAGTCAGCTTTTTGTTAGCTGTGGCTAGAAGGCATAACGAGAATAATTTTAGAGGTGAAAAAGTTTATTTAGGGGCTCATGCCTTCAGAGGTCCCAATCCGTAGAAAAGAACACCCTCAATGCCCACTCATTCTTTGTGGCTCAAAGCAAGGCAGAAAACTTCATGGCAGAATAAAGGTAAAGTGGAGTAGCTCACGTGATGATCAGGAAACAGGAAGAGACTCTACCTGCCAGATACAAAATATATCCATCCCCAAAGGAACACCCTCAATGCCCGCTCCAGCTACATCCTACTCTCCTTCAGTTTCCACTCAATTAATCCCACCTGGGGATTAATTCACTGATTGTGTTAAGGCATTAATAACTCAATCATTTCTCCTCTAAACCTTATTGCATTTTCTCATACATAAGGTTTTGGAGGATACCTAATATCTAAACCATAATAGCTGATGAGAACACGAAATGGTAAAGTCACTTTGGAAGACAGTTTAGCAATCTCTTAAAAAATTAAAAATACTATTACCCACAGTGAACCTCCATATCATATATAACTATAAGTCTGAAACCATAATTTGAATAAGATGTACTCTGATTGCAAAAATATGTCAAAATATACTATACTGTCATGAATAACTAAAAAAAATAAAAAGTAAAATAAAATACTATTACCATATGATTCAGCAATAATTGTCTTTGGTACATAACCGAATGAGTTAGAATTGATGTCCACACATAAATATACATGCAGATGTTTATAACATCCTTATTCACTTTTGTCAAATTTTAGATGAAATCAAGATACCCTTTTAGTAGATTAAAGAATAAATGAACTGTGACACATCCAAACAATGGAATATTATTAGTACTAAATAGAAAAAACCATCAAGACACAAAAAGGACAATAAATGCATAATACTAAGTTTTAAAAAGTGTGTCTTAAATGCTTCATTCTGTATGATTTAAATTATACAACATTCCAGAAAAGGCAAAATTAATTAATTTTTGTTACTTATCTTTAGGGAGGTGAGGGGTAGAGAGATGGAGCATGGGAGATTTTGAGGACAGTGAAACTAGTCTGTAGGCAATTGTAATCATAATACCTTAATATGTTTAGATTTCTCTCAGAAAAATACTTTAGACTGGATGCTTAATAAACAACAGAAGTTTATTGCCCAAATACCTAGAAGCTGGGAAGTCCAAGATCAAAACACCAACAAATTCAATATCTAGTGAGGATTTTCTCTTTATTTCTATATGATGATTTCTTGCTTTATCTTCACAAGGTAGAAGTGTTTAAAGGGGCTAAAACACAAGAAAGTGCTTTAAGAGATCTCTTATCGCTGTTTGCAGTGGAGCATGCCTATAATCCCAGCAGCTCAGGAGGCTGAGACAGGAGGATCGTGAGTTCAAAGTCAGCCTCAGCAATGGTGAGGTACTAAGCAATTCAGTGAGAATCTGTCTATAAATAAAATCCAAAATAGGACTGGGGATGTGGCTCAGTGGTTGAGTGGCCCTGAGTACAATACCCAGTTACCAAAAAAATAAAATAAAATCATCATCATTCTGCATCTCATTCACCTTGTTCAGATTCCTGAGAGGTTTAGATAAAGGATGAATCAACCAACACAATTTTTATTCTTGATTATAGAATTTTTTCCAACTAACAATAAATATAGCATCCTATCTGATGAGAATTGATCAAGTCAATTGTTGGAAGTAGTATGATTTAATGTTAGTATTAATGATGCCTTCAATATCAATAGATGTTATAGGTATAGTAATATTGCCCAAAGGAGAATTTGTATAAATAAAGGAATATCTTCTCTCCTGCTTCCTAATGTCTTATAATAAGGAAAATGGCATTCTTCTTGTTGTTGTTTATTTTTTAAAAGCTAAATTATAACAGACAACTTTATCATATATCTCTATATGTGGAGTAACAAATTCCTTTCATCTTACAGGATCACAGAAGAAGTTACTTGTGTTATGTTTAGTTTTCTCTCCTTATTTAGTAAAATATTTCTCTTTCTCATTTCAGTGCCAAGAACTCTCTGCTTTCACCAGTATAGCTGAGGATGTGGCTCAGTGATTGAGTGGAGCTGAGTACAATCTGGAATAGCTACTGGAATGGGTCAGTTCAGCAACCTTCTAATTGCTCATTATTCAGCAGAATGACAAGTAGTTGCCAAATGAATTCAGTACTGTTTTATTCACAATTTTTACTACTATGACAAAAAGACCTGATTTGAACAACTGTAGAAGAGAAAAGTTTATTTGAAGGCTCATGGTTTCAGAGTTCTTAGTCCATACACAGCCAGCTCCATTCCCTGGGCCTCAAGGTGAGGCTGGACATCATGGTGGAAAAGTGTGGCAGAGGGAGGTGGCTCACATGATAATCATAAAGCAGAGAGAGACTCCACTTGTCAGATACAAAATATATACCCAAAAGCTATACCCCCAATGATCCACATCCTCCAGCTATACCCTAAAAGCCTTCAGTTTTGACCCAGTTAATCCCCATTAGGGGATTAATTCATTCATTGCATTAAGGCCTTCATAACCCAATCATATCTCCTGTAAACCTTCATGCATTGTCTCACACATGAGCTTTTCAGGGACACCTCACATCCAAACTATAACAAGTATCAAAACTTTTACATCTTCATAACAAGTTTTCTTTCCTCAAAACTACTTCAAAGAATTTTGTTTATTCTACAACATGTACCTAGGACATAAACTGTACTATCTCTGGAGTCAAGAAGATTGAAAAGAATTTGCAAGGAAAGCAAAAGGAGACAGAAGCAAAATGCAGAGGCAGCAATAGCCAAGTGGCAAATTGGCTGCTCATCTGAGCTGCTGGCTTTATTTATATCAATAGATTACATTCTGTCACAATGTAAGATGTTTTGCTTATGATAAGACATGTGCCCCTACCAAGCATGCATTTGTTATTTCAATAGTGCCTGGGAAAAACTGCAAAATATTCCCATTGTGCCTGTTACCCACCAGGAGTTTGCTCACTGAAGGAATGCTGCCTTGTACATTTCCACAGTCAGAATCTCTATAAGAATTAATAGGTGTAATAATCTTGTACTGAATTGCATCTGCTATGACTTGGATGTTATTTGTCCCGCAAGGGTCTGTGTTAGAAGCTTTGTCCCCAGTGTAGAAATATTAAGAGGTGATAATATCTATAAGCAGTTGGATCTAGTGAGAGATCATAAGGTTATTGGTATCATTACCCTCAGGAGGTATTCAGGTAATTCTCATTGGTACATAAGGTTAGTGCTCATGACATGGTTGTTATAAAAAAGCAAGACTCTGGCTTCCTCTCTTATCATGTGATTGGTACCTCTCACATGAACTCCTGCCATTAGGATGCCATTTGACATGGGGTTTTTACCAGAGCCTAGCTTTGTGAGATAAATTAACCTCTTTAAATTATACTTTACCCAGCCTCAGGTATTTTGATGTAGAGAACAAAAATAGACTATTATAAAATTGCTGGGCCTCACTACTATCTATGGATGCAATGTTTGTACTTAATTACATTAGAAGTTCCATAAAAACTAAGTGGAATTCAAGGTATACAGCTTGACTCTCTCATCTTCGTGACACTTACGAAGAGATAACTCAGAAAAAAACCATATTCTTCAGCCCTATAGTAGAAAAAATACATAAAAGAAATTAAATAACTATATATAATCAGAAGACTTAAGTCTAATTTCAACTGCATCATCTAATAATATTCCATTGTATAAGTCACTTACACCTTCAGAATGTCAGCTTCTTTTTTAAAATTCTTTTTAATTTGTTCTTTCTAGGTACACATGACAATAGACTGAATCTTGACATATCATACATACATGGAGTATAACTTCCCATTCTTGAGGTTGTACATGATGTGGAGTTACACTGGTCATATATTCACATATGAACATGGGAAAGTTATGTCTGATTCATTCTACTATCTTTCCTGTGGACTCACTAGGTCCAACAAAAGCCCACCAAACAGCTGAGGAGGGTGCAGCAACAGAATTGAAACAGACCTCTCGAGACCAGTTTCCAAGAACTCGATCCACTTTATTATTGCATAGGCAAGCCTTTTATGCATAGTTTGTTAACAGGCAAATTAGCTCAGGGTCATAATAATCCAATGAGCTAGCAACACCCTTAACAGCTGCAATCAATGATCTAAAAGGTCAGCAGCAAAAAGCAGAAGGAAGAGGAATGTGCTGTGCACCTGAGGGTGGCCAGGTCACCATGGTGATGGGGCTTGGTCATGGTTGGTGTTCCAAACCACAAGTATCCAACTTGGTGTGCTGAGCCCTAAGAGTCCCTCACAAAAGCAACATGGCTGCTTTCCTGCTTACTGGCCCAGCACTTTCCTATTCCCATCCCTCTTCCTTACCCTTTATTCCCCTTTGCATAATTCAATGAACTTCTATTCTTCCCTGCCCGCCCCCCCCAACTTATATGTGTTAGCATCCACATATTACACAGAACATTTGGCCTTTGTTTTGGGGGGGATTGACTTGTTTCATTTAGCCTAATAGTCTCCTGTTCCATCCATTTACTGGAAAATGTCATAATTTCATTCTTCTTTATGGTGAGTAATATTCTATTGTGTATATATGCTATTTTTTCTTTAAGCATTCATTTGTTGAAGGGCACCTAAATTGGCTTCATAGCTTAGCCATTGGGAATTGAGGTGCTATAAACATTAAAGTGGCTGTTTCACTGCAGTATGCTGATTTTAAGTCCTTTGGGTATATACTGAGGAGTTGGATAACTGGGTCAAATGGTGGATCCCATTCCAAGTTTTCTGAGGAATTTCCATACTGCTTTCCAGAGTGGTCACACCAATTTGCAATCCAACCAGCAATATATGAATGTATCTTTCCCCCCACATCCACACCAACATGTATTGTTATTTCTATTCTTGATATTTGCAATTCTGACTGAAATGAGATGGAATGTCAGTGTAGTTTTAATTTGCACTTCTCTATTTCCTAGGAATGCTCAGCATTTTTAAATATATTTGTTGACCAAACATATTTCTTCATCTGTAAAGTACCTGTTCAGGTACTTTGCCCATTTTTTTAGAGAGAGAGAGAGAGAGAGAGAGAGAGAGAGAGAGAGAGAGAGAGAGAGAGAGAGAGAATTTTTTTAATATTTTTTTTTTTTAGTTATCGGTGGACACAACATCTTTGTATGTGGTGCTGAGGATTGAACCCAGGCTGCACGCATGCCAGGCGAGCCCGCTACCGCTTGGGCCACATCCCCAGCCCAGTACTTTGCCCATTTATTGATAGAGATAACTTCTCTATCTGAGGTATAGGTGCAAAGATTTTCTCTAATTATGTAGGCTCTCTCTTCACATTCTTGTTTCCTTTCCTGCAAAAAACCTTTTAGTTTGATACCATTCCATTTATTAACACTTGATTTTTCTTCTTGCATTTTAGTAGTCTTGATGAAGAAGTTGATGGAAAGTTGAGCCTATATTTTCTTCTAGTAGGCATAGGGTCTCTAGTCTAATGCTTATGTCCTTGATCTACTTTGAATCGAGTTCTGTGCATGATGAGAGACAGAGGATTAATATTTTTTTTATTTTATAACATATGACCCCTGACTTGTTTGAATATTTTTTAGTTAGACACAATACCTTTATTTTATTTATTTATCTTTATGTGGCACTGAGGATCGAACTCAGTGCCTCAAACATGTTAAACGAGCTCTCTACCACTGAGCCACAACCCCAACTCCTGACTTCTGACTTTTTGAGGCTTGTTTTTCTTAAGTTGGTGCTCTCAATGTCCACCCATTTTTATGCAAATGACAGATTTCATTATTTTTATGGCTTAGTAAAACTCCATGGAGCATACATACCCCATTTTCTTTACCTCTTCATCAATTGATGGACACTTAGGCTGGTACCACAACTTATATATTGTTAAATGTGCTGATATTAACATGTATATGCATAAATCCCTGCAGTATGATGACTTTTATTATCATGGATGAATATGAAGGAGTGGTATCGATGGATTACATAGTTATTCTATTTGTAATCTTTTGAGGAAACTCCATATTTATTTTTTTATACTGGGTATATTAACTAAAAAGTATATGAGTGCCTGGCGCGTGGCACATGCCTGTAATTCCAGCAGCTTGGGAGGCTGTGGCAGAAGGATTGTGAGTTCAAATCTAGCCTCAACAACTTGGCAAGGCCCTAAGAAACTTTTAAAAAATATTTTTTAAAAGGCTGGAGATGTGGCTCAGGGGTTAAGTACCTCTGGATTCAATTCCCTGTACAAAAAAAATTAAAATGCATGAGTGATGTTGTGTATATATTTGTCATTATAAATTCACTTTTACTTTTTGTGGTGCTGGGGATTGAACACAGGACCTTGTGTATGCAAGGTGGAAGGCAAAGGGGAGGAGCAGGGGGGCTAGCAAGGATGGTGGAATGTGATGGACATCATTATCCAAAGTACATGTATGAAGATACAAATTGGTGTCAACATACTTTACATACAATCAGAGATATGAAAAATTGTGCTCTATATGTGTAATAAGAATTGTAATGCATTCCACTGTCATTTATTTTTAAAAAATCAATAAAAATGTATAAATGTACTTTTCCTCCCATATCATCACCAGCATTTATTATTGTTTGTATCCTTGATAATTACAGTTCTAATTGCAGTGAGAAGTGAAATCTCACTCTAGTTTCACTTTGCATCCTCTAGATTGTTGAAGGGGCTAATGTTCTTTCATATATATGTTATTCATTTGTACTTCTTTTTAAGAAATGCCACTTCAATTCATTTGCTTAATTATTGTTTGGGTTATTTAGGTTTTTGCATTTTTTAGATATTTATACATTCTGGATATTAATTTTTTGTTACCAGAATAGCTCGCAAAGATATGCTCCCATTTTTTAGGCTCTCTCTTTATGATCTTACATGTTCTCTTTGTTGTACAGATCCTGCTAAATTAGATTCTATGCCCTTTTTTAGGTTCTTGATATTATTTCCTGAGCTTAAGAAGTCTTATTAAGGAGGCTGTTGACTGTGCCTATATGTTGGACTGTTGAAGCTATGTTTATTTTCCTATCAATTTAAAAAATTCTAGTGTAATTTCTATATTTTTTATTTGAGTTAATTTTTGTGCATGATGACATAGATCTAGTTCCATTTTTCAACATTTGATGTCTTTGACAGGGATCCTTTATCATGTGGGTTTATATCTATTTTCTATTATACTCCATTGGTTTACCTCTCTGTTTTCATACCAATACCATACTGTTTTATTAGTATTAGCTCTTTAGTATAATTTTAAATCAGATACTGTAATGACTCCAGCATTGCTCTTCTTACTCAGAATTGTTGTGGTTATTCTGGGTCTTTTAACTTTGCAAATTTAAGTATGTGTTTTCTAGTTCTGGAAAGAATTTCATTGGTATTTTGATGGGAGATTCTTGGAATCTATAGATCCTTTTGCAACATGTCAATTTTAACAATATGGTTCTGTCTGTACACTAACACAGGTGTTCTTTCCATCTTCTAAGGACTTCGTCACATTTTTGTCTATGTTCTATAATTTTAGTTGTAGAGCACTTTCACCTCCAGGGTTTGATTTCATCATAGTTTTTTTTTGAAGCTACTTTGAATAGAATGGGATTCCTAATTGCTTTGTCAGTGGATTCATTATTGTTGTATGAAAGAGCTATTGGTTTTAGTATGATAGTTTTTTACCCTGCTTCTTACTGAATTTGTTTATCATCTTTAGAACCCTCTGATGAAGGACTTTGTATGTTCTAATTATAGATTCATATAATGTGCAAACATTGATATTAGATTTTTTCTTGCCTATTTGCATTCTTTGTATTTTCTTCTCTCACCTAATTTCTGTAGCCAAAATTTCAAATACTATATTGAAAAGGAGTGATTAGAGTGGACATCTTTGTCTTGTACTCAATTTTGAAGGAAATGTTTTCTATTTTTCCCATTCACTATGATATTGCACTTTGGTCTCTCATATATAGCCACTTTCATGTTGAAATAAGTTCTTTCTCACAGTAGTTTCTTCAGTGCTTTTATTAGGAATGGGTGGTGAATTTTGTTAGCCTTTTTCTACATCTATTGGGATAATTATTTGATTTTCATTCCTAATTCTATTTACATAGTGAATTCAATTTATTGATTTTTGCATGTTCAACCATCCCTGCCATCCAGGTTTCAACTAACAGCATCATTATATACAATATCCCTAATGTCAATATGAATTGCTAATCTTTTTTCATGATATTTTCATCTTAGTTCATCAGGGATATTGGTTTGTAGTTTTTTGTTTGTTTGTTTTGTTTTTCATTCTGTGTCCTAATCTTGTCTTATTATTGTGCTTATTGTAGCTTCATAGAATAAATTTGGGAACATTCTCCCACATTGTATTTTATGGTATACCTGGAAGAGCATTAACATTATTTATTCCTTAATGGTCTGGTACAATTCAGCTGAGAATCTATCTGATCTTTGGCATTTTTTTTTTTGTTGTTGTTGTTGTTGCTGCTGTAAGGATTTTTTTTCCCTCAGTACCAGGGATTGAACTCAGAGACACAACCACTGAGCCACATCCCCAGCCCTATTCTATATTATGAGACAGAGTCTCACTGAGTTGCTTAGCACCTCACTGTTGCTGAGGCTGGTTTGAACCCACAATCCTCCTGTCTCAGCCTCCTGAGCTGCTGGGATTATAGGAGGGCACCACCAGGCCTGACTGTTAGAAGGCTTTTTAATACTGCCTCAATCCTATCAATTTTATTAGTCAGGTTAGGTTTGTTTAGGTTTTTTATATCCAATGGGTAAATTTCTAGAAAACATACTACCTACCAAGATTGAATTCATTTTCCAATTTATTGGAATATGTGTTTTCAAAATAGTATCTAATAATATTCTTATTTATCTTTCCAAAGAACAAATTTTTGCTACATTAATACTTATTCTGACTTTTCCTTTATTTTATTAATTTTGTCTCTGACCTTAAATATTTTCTTCATTATACTGGTACTGGTTTATTCCTGTTTTTCTTAGAACTTTTGATAAAGAATGATTCTATTTATTTTTTTATCTTTCTTGTTTTTTATGTAGACTTTCATAGCTATAAAGTTCCCTATTAGTACCACCTACATAGTCCCCTGGAAATTGTTGTTGTTGATGTTGTATCTAGGTTCTGGTTTGATTATGAGAATTTTTACATTTTTCCACTGCTTTCTTCTATTAACTACTCATTTTTCAAAAGTATATCATCCAGGGCTGGGGTTGTGGCTCAGTGGTAGAGTGCTTGCCTGGCATGTGTGAGGCACTGGGTTCAATTCTCAGCACCACATATCAATAAATAAATAAATAAATAAAGTCCATCAACAATTTAAAAAAAATTAAAGTATATTGTTCAGAGAAAACAAAAGAAACAAAGATTATAGAATGGATCTAGGCAGCAACACTCTACTACTGTAAATCTGGGAATTGAAGCACTGAAAGGATAGCCAGCCAGAGAGGTGGTTGACAGAGGGAATATTCTAAAATTCACTATTGGAAAACCCAAGACTCAGAGGGACTTAAAATTTGGATACTGAAGAAGAAAATAAGGGCATTATTTATTGACATGGAACACTGTCACGGGTGAGGCCATGGAGAAGGGGTAATTAAGGAAGAAGCAAAGCTCACAAGCTTACTTCCTTACCATCAGTTGGAATAACACACAAACCAAATTAAAATAGAAAAGTAGTAGCAAAAACAGTGAAAGAGATCACACAATTCAGTTCTAATTGCTGGCAAATTGAAAAAAAATCCCCAAATCTGGATTAAATTTAAATCAGGAAGAATCGATAAGAAATTATCCAACCTCAAATAAATCAGCATGAGATATAATACATAGCTCTAAGGTTTGATTTTGATCTTACAGATATTATTTTTTCATACTAAATTGATAAGTGTTCCCTTCTTTTATGATATTGTGGTCTTTAACTCAATTGGATATATTTCTTTTAACTTTTAAAAGAATTAGTTGAAATAATTATTTTTCTCCTACCATATGTTTATATTTGTACTTATTTATTCTCTCCTTTCATTCTTGTATTTCCTGCTCATATTTCAACCTCCAACATTTTTTCTTCTTTTTAACTTGGTTTGGATTTTCCTCCTTTTTTCCATTTTTATTTGTCTAGTTTTCTCTTTTCAAGCCATAGATATCCTAATAGTTATTTTCTTATCTTTAATATCTAATTTCTCAACCTATTCAAGTACATTACTCTCATTTTATGTTTGAATGAGAGAAAATGTGGTTCTAAGTTTTATTTCTAAGGGTTATTATTGTATGTCATTGTTATGGAGTGATTATAGTTAATGGAGATTAGTATCTTCTCCCTAACTGGTGCTGACAGATACATGTTCAGTTGCAGTACTGACCCTCATATATTTGCTCACCATGGAGCACTTTATTATAAGGAAGAAGCTCAAAAAAGAACCTTGTATAATAGTAGAAAATATAATAATCCTGCTGATAGGTAGAAATGCAAGACCTATAAGAAGCAAGGGAACAAGTTGCCACAAATAATTTATAACACTTCAAAAACTGACCACAGTGTAATAACATTGGAGGAAATTCCACATAACGAACTTACAAAGTTGATAATTAAGATAATCAAAATTAAAATAGTCAAAATTAAAATCCCCCAAAAGCTATCACTACTCAATATAAATACTCAGACACCAATACAATAAGCTTTGAAAGAAAAAAAGATATAATAGTGGAGCACATTTATACATGATTTAATTTGACGTTCCACCAATCTCTCATCCTAGACTCAAGTCAGGAGGGTGGAATGATACATACCAAGAATTGAAAGATTATGATTTACAAACAAGAATGCTATATTAAGCAATGTTATCTTTCAAATTCAAGATGTAATTTAAACCTTCCAAAATGAACAAAAACTAAAAGAATTCATGACTACTAACCCATCACTAAAGATAATAACAAAATATTACATGCAGATGAAATTAAATACAAATAAGAGAGCCAAAAAATGAATGAGTCTCACTAGAAGATTAGTTAAGAAAAGGATAATCAAGTATGAATTAAATTTTAGAAAAACTAAAAGGGCAGAAAACAATCACCATCACTCTATGACACTGAACATAAATGGTCACAACTCCCCGATCCAAAGACATATATTGGAGGCTGGGGTTGTGGCTCAGAGGTAGAACACTCACCCAGCATGTATGAGGCATTGAGTTTGATCCTCAACACCATATGAAAAAAATAAACAAAATAAAGGTATTCTGTCCATCTACAACTAAAAAAAAATTCTTAAAAAATACATATATTGGCAGATTGCATATAAAACAAGGTCCAATCATATGTTGTTTACACAACATTCATTTCACAAAGATATACATAGGCTGAGGGTAGAAGAATAGAAAAAGATATACCATGCAATTGGAGACTGAAAGCAAACAGGAACAACTACTCTCATATTTGACAAGGTAGTCAAAATTAATCAGAGATGACAAAACAGGTCACTTCTTACTGGCAAGTGAACTATCCAAAAAGATATGATGATTCTAAATAGGTCTCAAATGCAATCACTACTCAAGCCAGGCATGATGGTATATGCCTATAATCCCACCGGCTCCAGAGTCTGAGGCAGGAGGATCACAAATTCAAAGCCAATCTCAGCAAAAGTGAGGTGCCAAGCAACTCAGTGAGACTCTCTCTCTAAATAAAATACAAAATAGGGCAGGGGATGTGGCTCAGTGGTTGAGTGCCCCTGAGTTCAATCTCTGGTATCCAACCCTCCCCCAAAACCTATCACTACTCAGTATAAATACTCAGACACCAATACAATAATGCTGGGTGATTTTAATGTGCCTTTCTCATGACAAAATAGGGCATCCACACAAACTAAGATTCTTCAGTCCTACTAAATATGATTAACCAAATGTATATAATAGATATCTACAGAATATTTCATCCAGCAACAAATGAATTCATTTTTTCTCACCTATATGTGGAGCCTTCAGAACAGTAGACCATAATTTAAGACACAAGGCAATTCTTAAAAAACACAAAAATTGAGATAAATTCTTGTATTTTATCAGATCATATTGAAATGAAATTAGAAATCAATATAAAAAAAGAAAAGACAACATTTTAACAAAGAGACATAGAGTAATACAATTTTGAATGAGGCCTGAGTCCTAGTAAAAAATCAGGGGAAAAATTTTAAAAATTCTTATAAACAGTCAGATATGATGGTACACACCCGTAACCCCAGTGACTCAAAAAGTTGAGCCAAGAGGATCACAAGTTTGAGGCCAGCGTCAGCAACTTACTGAGACCAGCGGCAACTTAGTAACACCCTGTCTCAATAAAAAAATATAAAAGGGCTGATGATGTAGCTTAGTCATAAAGTCCCCCTGGGTTCTATCCCAAGTAAAAAGAAGTAAAAAATGGAAACAAATAAAAATAAACATAAAATATAAATATCTCTGTGACACTATGAAGGCAGTTTTAAAAGGAATGATTTTAGCACTGAGTGATTACATTATAAAAAGAAAGATTGTTGGTGGAACTGCAAATTGGTGCAGCCAATTTGGAAAGCAGTATGGAGATTCCTTGGAAATGTGGGAATAAAACCACCATTTGACCCAGCTATTCCTCTTCTCAGACTATACTCAAAGGACCTAAAACCAGCATACTATAGGGACACAGCCACATTATTGTTTATAGCAGCACAATTCATAATTGCTAAACTGTGGAACCAATCTAGATGTCCTTCAGTAGATGAATGGATAAAAAGAAATGTGGCATTTATACACAATGGAATATTACTCAGAAATAAAAAAAGAACAAAATCATGGCATTTGCAGGTGAATGGATGGCGTTAGAGAAGATTATGCTAAGTGAAGTTAGCCAATCCCAAAAAACAAATGCCAAATGTTTTCTCTGATATAAGGCGGGTGATTCATAGTGGGCTAGGGAGAGAGAGCATGGGAGGATTAGATGAACTCTAGATATTGACAAATTTTAAGACACATATTATGTAGTCAAAATAAACCAAGAGTATGTGGAAATAATAAACAGAATATTATCAAGAAAAGAGACTGAAGCAGTAATAAAACACCTCCCAAGAAAGAAAATCCCAGAATTGAATAAATTTTCAGCTGGGTTCTACCAAACCTGTAAATTAAAACTAATGCAAATTCTCCTAAAATTATTTTTAAAATACAAGAATGGAAAGAAGAGCATTACCAAATTAAATCTGTGAAGACAGACATCAAAACCAGACAGAGACAAATCAAGGAAAGAAAACTATGGACAAATATCCCTAATAAACATGGATATAAAACTTTTTAAGAAAAGATTACCAATCCATACTCTAAAGAACATTAAGTATCTTGTACACCATAGACCAGGGATGCAAGCTTAGTTCAACATACACAAATCAATAAATGTAATTCATCATATAAATATAATAAAGCATAAAATTACATGATTATCTCAATGCATATATAAAAATCATTCAACAAAATTTAGTAATCTTTTATATCAAAAAACACTGAAAAAACTAAGCATAGAGCAAATGTCTCTCAGTATCATAAAGGCTATGTGTGACAAAATATGGATGTATGTATGTCAACATCATAATGAATGTACAAAAAATCTATAACATTTCCTTTAAAATCAGAAACGAAGGATGTCTACTCTCACCACTACTGTTCAATATAGCTCTTGAAATTCTAGCCATAGTAATCAAGCAATGGCAGGAAACTAAAGGGACAAATAGAAAAAGAAGAAGTAAATTTAACTTTGCTTATTGATGACATGATTGTATACTTAAATACTCAAAAAAAAAAAAAACTTCAGGAGAATTTTAAAACCAATTGACAAATTCAGAAATGTAGCAGGATATATGGGCAACATACAAGTATCAATACCTTTCCTATATTCTAGTAATGAATATGCTGAGAAATAAATGAGGAAAACTATTCAATTCACAGTAATCTCAAAAAAATTAAATACTTGGGAATAAATCAAAGAAAGGGGGTGATATATCTGTAAAGTGAAAATTATAGAAAACTGAAGAAAGAATTTGAAGAAGATTTTAGAAATTGTAAAAACTCCCCATGTTCTTGGATAGGCAGAAATAATATTTTCAGTATGGCCATGTTACCAAAAGTGATCTATAGATTCAACACTACCCCCCTCAAAATATGGATGTTCTTCAGAGAACTAGAAAAAAACTGACCTCAAATTCATATGGAATAATAAAAGTCCCAAGATAGCCAAAGAAGTGCTAAGCATTAAAAGTGATGTCATAAGCACATAAAACCCCACATAAAAATCAACTCAAAGTGGATCAAGGATCTAAAAATCAGACCAGAAACACTACAACTTCTAGAAGAAAACATAAGGTCAAATCTCCAACCCATTCCAACAACTTCCTAAATAAGACTTCTAAAACTCAATAACTAAAATCAAGAATCAACCATTAGGATGTCATAAAATTAAAAAGACTCAGCATACAAAGGGAAACATAGGCATGAATAAAGAGTCTGCAGAATAAGAGAAAATATTTGACAGTTACTCTTTGAACTGGAGACTAATATCCAGCATATATAAAGAAGTCAAAATCTTTAAAAAATATAACCCAAACAATAAATGGCCAAAAGAGCTAAACAGATATTTTTCAAAAGAAGAAATACAAATGGCCAAGGATGGTATAAACCAGTGTTCAACCTCCTTAAGAATAAAGGAAATGAACATCAATACTACAGTCAGAAATGCAATTATCAAAAATACAAATAATATATGCTGGTGAGGATGTGAGTGGAAAAGGTACACTCATACATTTTAGTGGGAATGCAAAGCATTACAACAACTCCAGGAAGCAGTATAAAGATTTCTGAAAAGAATAATAGTAGAACCATCTTATAACCCAGCTATGGAACTCCTTTGTATTTACACAAAGCAACTAAAGCAGCATACTATAGTGATACAAGCACATTAATGTTTATAGTGGTGCAATTCACAATAGTCAAGTTATGTAACCAACCCAGAATCCATCATTAGATGAATGGAGTTAAGAAATGTATATACACACAATGGAGTTTTAATTAGCCATAAGAAGAATGAAATTATAGTGTTTACAGGAAATGGATGGAATTTGAGAACATCATGCTAAGTAAAATAAATCAGACTTAGAAAGAGGGTCAAATGCTTCTCTCATATGAAGAAGCTAGAACAAAATAAGGGAAAAAGTCATGGGTATAATAAAGATAGTGAGAAGATCAGTGGAATAGAAGGAGCATCAGAGTGAGGAAGCAGGGATCAGAAAGGGGAAGAAATGTGAAATAAATTTGACAAAGTTATGCCATAAGCATGTATAAATATACCACAGTGTATTCCAAATCACCAATCAAAATTAAATGAATAAATGAGTAAAAGAAAGTCAAAAAGAGTAGAGGAAGGAAAATAGGAGAGAAGAGAGGGGTGAAGTGGGTGAGGAGGGCACCAGGGACCGAAATGGAGTAAATTCCATCCATTCATGTATGATTTTTTAAAAATGATGCCAACCATTATGTGTAACATAATGCACTAATAAAGAAAAAGAGATCTTATTATGATTGATTCACCTCTAAATGTGACATATTTCTCTCTTGGGACATTTAAATGTTTATTCCTTATTCTTTAAGTTAGTTGTTTTAATTAAAATGTGTCATGGAGAGGTTCTTTTTATCTTGTCCCCTTGTAAGGGTCCGGCGAACATCGGAGGAAGAGACCACCAAGAGACCGACTTATGCAACAGCAAAAGGGGGTTTAGTGAGGATCCAATCCAGCACGCTGGGGCTCCAGGCTCACTCAAGACGGGAGAGCAGCCAAGAGCCCCAAGCAGGGGTTGAGCAGTGCTTAAGTACACTTTTTAGGGAGGGCAGGGGCTTTACATACATCACAGTCTCCTTTAACAAATCACCATACACCGCGGGAAAATCAAACAACAATTCCCAAACATGATTAGTGCATTCATTGGCGGGAACAGGTCGGGCAGGAGTGATAGGTCAGTCCTAAGAAGGGGGGTACATTCAAACTGATTGGTTTGGGCCCTGAATGCCTACGTGCCAAACTGCACAGGGTCCAGGTTATTTAACAACTAAATGGTCAGTACAGGGCATTGTCTTAACTGCCTCAGGAATTTCAGGTTCTGTGTGCAGTTCAGAAACTTTACAATACCTAGTCCTTTACATTTTAACTCAGGCTTTGCAGCTTAGAAACTTTACCCTTTCACCCTTGGGATTCTAAATGCCTTCTAAATCTGGTTGTTCATCACATTTCTAATATTTGGAATTTTCTGGTATTACTTCACTAAAAATATCTTCAATGCCTTTATTTTTAGCCTGTAATTTTGCTACTTCCTCAATGACAATGATAATTAATTTGGTCTTTTAATGATGTTTCATAGTTTTGTATATTATGATCATTTTTTCTTTTTTTTTTCTTTATTAGTGTTAGAATGTTCAAGGCCAATTTACTATGTCTTCAAACTCTTGACATTTTGTGTTTTGCTACATCTAATCTATTGGTGAACTTTTCAACTGAATTTTTATTCCATCTATTAAGTCTTTCAATTGCAAGATTTCTGGGTTTTTTAAATATTCTCTTTGTCTTTATTCAAATGTTCTTTCACATTATACATTTTCTCCATTAATTCAGTTTTTGAATGTTTTGAATCATTTGAACAATTAACTTTTGTAACTATTTGTCTTGGATTTTTTTACTTTATTATCTACGGTGATTCCATTATTGGGAGGCTATAAACATTTGCTGGCACCTTCTTGTCCTCTTTATTTTGTAAGGTTTTATATTTACTCACATGTTGAGATGGATACCTTTTCCTGTTTCATGTCAGGATCTTGTAGTGAGTAGTTATCCTTTTATAATAAGCACTGGGCTTGGAGTATATAATTTCAACATATCCAGGCAGAATAATCAATGTGCTAAGTTCAATCATGAGTACCACTTTTAGAGGAGAGAGTAACTGCTAGTTGTAATAGTAATTTAAGAGCAACACATGCATCAATATATGCTAAAAATATTTAAACTAAGGTCTCTATAGCAGTTTTATCTAAAGAACAGTTGAGTGAGAAATATTATATATATAATAGGTTGAAAAGCTTAAGCATTAATGACGATAAATTAACTGAATTGTATAAAGGATAAAATGGGGAAATATAGAAAGGATAAAAAAGGAGAAAATATAGAAAAGGGTAGGGAAGGGAAAAAGAAGATAAAAGGAAAAAAAAAGTTGAAGGAGAGGGGAAGGGAATCAAGATTAGAAAAGAGATATCAAGTGAGGGTCCAACTAATTGTCCTAACACACAAAATTAGAACTCAGAAAGAACACAACATGGGAATATGCTAGAAATCAGTTTATGTAGAGCAACTAATGCAATAACACTCATAGAAAATTCCATTATATTCTTGGTGAGTGTTTTTAAATGGAAACATTACTTTCTTGGGTTTTAATTTTAAAATGTCCCAGCTCTGAAGAAGTCAGTGTGACATAAATATCACATAATGTGTTTGTTCTCAGCTCTGACCTAAACCAGTCAAACTTGTTAAGTTGAACTGTATGTTGAATTTCATCCTCTTCTTACTTGGTAGTATGTGTTCTCAGTTTCATAGCAGATTTTACCCTCAACAAGAGGGTTATTGCAACTAGGGGTGGGTGTGTATGTCTGGCAGTGTTGCTGTCAGCCCCCTCAGCCACACAACCTGTGGATTAATCCAGGTTTCAATGAACTCTTTGTTCCAGTACCCTCAGTCCATGAGCTGGGTGGAGGTTTATGGAATATGTCAGTCTATCCTTCAAATCATTCTAGATATTGGGGAGATGGTGCAATGCCAGTGGTAGGAGGTTGAAGCATCACCACTTTTCACCCAACTCTGCAGTATGATAACTCCACCCACCCCCTGACAGCCATGCACCTTATGCCTGAGCTCAGACTGCCAATTTCATTTGAAATTGCCTTTTGCTCCTCTCTGTTCTGCAGACTTGCAAATCAGAAGCCATAGCTCCTGTCACTGCCTGAAACTCCCTCCAAGTCTGTGTTACGGTTTTATATCTCTGTCTACCAATCCAGTGGAAAGTAAAGCCCAAGTGGCTGTTTGTTCTTTGGTACTCAAAAGTCAAGAATACCAAAAACAATTCAAAAAAGGATTTAAAAGATGGCATGATAAGCACAGGCAAACTATAGTGCTTTCTAATATTCCACTCAGGAACTTCAGTATTTTTAAGCTGTTGTCACTTATCCACTTTTATTAACTCTATTAGAAACTTCTGGACTTTCTCCCTCACTAGCTCATCAATGTAGGTGAGGCTTATTTTCTGCCCCAACTGTGAAGTTTCTGAACAACACATGCATATCTTTATGTGGAAGGATTTGCTTTGACTCATTGGAGGGGAGCTTCCCTTCGCTCACTGAGTTCCCACACTTTTGGCACTGCCATAGTATATTACTTTTTATTAGTTCCCTTTTTACCTAGAAACCCATTATTCTGGATTCACCAAAATAGCTAGCTCTCTGGATTACCTTCCGGTGTATTCCCACTGGCTTCCTACTTCAATATGCCAGCATACAATGGTTATTTTGTATCATTCTTGGGGAGCAGTTAACATATTGTGTGTTCATCTTATCTGCCACTTTTATTCTCAAAACTTTATATTTTCTTCTTTTATTTATTTACTCTTTGGCATCATTTGGTTTCAATTTGAAGGGTTCCTTTTAGGATTTCTCATTGGCATGTAGTGAATTCCCTCAGCTTTTGTTTATCTTGAAATGTATTAATTTCTTCCATTGTACACTAATCATTATTAATATATTAATTTCTTTAACTTTGAAGTACACATTTGCTGATATAGTATTTTCAGTTGATATTTTTTTAGCTCTTTAAATATATAATATTCCAATACCTTCTAGTTTGTGAGGTTCCTGCTGAGAATTCTCTTTATGATCTTATAAAGGTTCATATTATATATAAGGAGTCACGATGTTTTTCTTGCTTTTTTCAAGACTTTGTCTTTGATTTTGTGTAATAATAATGTGTTTCAATATGGGTCTCCTTGAGTTTATCCTTCTTGGAGTTTTTTAAAGATTCTTATATTTATATATCATTTCTTCCTCAAACTTTGGAAGATTTTAGTAATTATTTATTCAATAAATTTTCCTTTCTTTTTCTGTACATCTATACTCTATATATTGATCTGTTTGATGATGATCTTTAGGCCATGATTCCTTTTTATCCTTCTTTATCCTTTTCTTCCTAATGCTTGATCATTTCAATTTACCTGCCATCATATCACATTCTGTTTGAGTCAGCTGTTAAAATCCTTTAGTGTTTGGGCTGGGGATGTGGCTCAATCGGTAGCGCGCTCGCCTGGCATGCGTGTGGCCCAGGTTCCATCCTCAGCACCACATACAAAGATGTTGTGTTTGCCAAAAACTAAAAAATAAATATTAAAAAAAAATCTCTCTCTCTTTAAAAAAAATCCTTTACTGAATTATTCAATACAGTTATTGTAATTTTCAACTACAGACTTCCTTTTAAAAAATAATTTATAAGTTTTTATTTATATTCTCACCTAATTCATATACAGTTTTCCTGGTTATGTTCCTTTATCCATTCATGTTTTCCTTTCACTCATTAAAATATTTAAGACAGTTGTTTTAATGTCTTTGTCAAGGAAATCAAAGGATTGTTTCTTTAGGTTCTGTTTGTGGAAATTTATTTTGTTAATGGATTGTCTTCTCCCCTTTTTTTAATGTTTTGTTGTCATTAGTTGAAACTTGCGCATTTGAAAAAACCAGCTGAGTTTCCCAGGCTTTGTGTAGTGGCTCAATGAATAGAATATCACTAATCAGGCAATTGTAATGTCTCAGAGTTCTCACAAACCTTTTCTAAGGATGCATCTTCCTCCAGTGTGTGTGTGTTTTTGTACCAGTTTCCCCTTATGCATTGATGCTTTTTAATATTTTAATTTTCTTAAGTGTCTCACCCCTTTTACTTTTGTATCGCTCAGCCAATAATATCTTGCCTTCCAGGACTGACAAATCCCCCTGCAGTTCTTTCTTGTGTAGCACTTCCTGACACCAGTTTTAGCAACTTTCAACCTGATAACCAATTTATGCCAACATTCCCATCAGCATTCCAATTCAGCTAAGACAGAAATCAACCCTTCTAGTGGCTCTAAAACAAGGCAGATTATTTCTAGCAATTTTCACTCTTTTCCTTCTGCTCTGAAGAAGGAGCCGGGAATTGATCAATTCTCTCCTGGGTGTGCCTTGCTATACAAAGGAGGAACTGAGGCAAGTTTGAACAAAAATACAATAAAATTTTGAGTGAAAATTTTTTGTGGTTAAGTATTTGTATGGCTGCTTCAGCTTTTTAACTGGTTATTAGTGATCTCTCAAAATTGTTTTGGTGTATATGTTGTTGCTTATTCAATGTTTTCATCAGGGAGTGAAAGCTTAGAGCATGATAGTCCACCATCTTGCTGACAAGATCCTGTATTTCATTCTTTTTTATTGCTAAATATTATTGTATCATTTTACACATGTGTCACATTTTATTTATCCCTTACATTGATGGACATTAAGGACATTTCTGCTTTTTATTACTGTGACATAATGCTGCTATAAACATTTATATTCAAAGTTTGGTATGGACACATATTTTCTTCTCTTTTCAGAATATATCCAGGAGGGTAATTACTAGGTTGTGTGGTAATTCTTTGTTAACTTTTTGAGGAACTGCCAGACTGTTTAAGAACTGGCTGCACCATTTTACACTTTTTTTTTTTACTCTGAAGACAGATGTAGATCTGTACATATCAAACAATAGAAAAACCATAAGGTATCTATTTAGCTTAATTTAAATGTTTATTTTAAACAGCTGTAAAACTGACCAGATGGCCCATCTCCAGGCTCTGACAAATGACATAGTACAGAAAACAGCAAAGACAGACCATGGCCAAATAACATGAAATCACCTTACATTTTTGCAAAAATATTCTAAATTTCAAAATATAAAGTACTTACACATGCTATCTGCTTTCTTTTATTTTGAATTGGCTTTTAAATACCTCTAATTTCTCAAAATGCAAATGATACAAAAAGTGGTAACAGAATTTGATACAAAGAATATAGCACTGAAAATAAGAAACTCAAGATTCTAATATTAACTCTGCTATCAAATCAGAGTAAAATTTGACAAAAAGGGAGTTAAGGAGCTAAATAGAAATTTCTGGAGGAAAGACAAAGAAGGCTAACATGTTTTAGGTACTTGGTGTTCATATGCTGATTTAGTCAGGGTGTGGAAAGAGGAATGTGTTAGCAGTTGAAAAGGAAATGTTAATTAGACTGGGATTAGTTCTTGGAGCAAATGTAGGTCCAGGAACGCTATGTATCTCTTGCATGCATTTTGTTTCAGACATTTTTCCCAACATTTCCAAAGTTTATTAGTATCCTCCAAAACTGCAAACCATCCTACTTCAAAAGAAACAACTGTGCCTTCAGACAATGATTACACATAAGTCTTATGCATAATTTTATAGAGAGTTTTGACAACTCTGTCCTGTGCTACTGGAAGCAGCTCAGTGTTATGCTCGAATTCGGGACCCCCAAACACCACCAGAGACCCAAGATCGATGTAAGCAGCAAAGAGGTGTTTATTGCGAGCTAGCTCGGTCCTCCGCGCGCGCACACACACACAGCAACTGGTGACGCTGAGAGGCCCCGAGCCCAGGGTTTGCAGCAGTTTTATACATTTTTTGGAGAGGGCAGGGACTTCACATACATCATAGCAAATCATCACACACCGCAGGAAAATCAAATAACAACTCTAAAACATGATTAGCACATTCACTGGCGGGAACAAGTTGGGTAGGGGTGATTGGTCAGTACAAAAGGGGTATTCATTTGAACTGATTGGTTTAAGCCAAGAGGGGTGTAGTGCTGAACTACATGGTTTCCCAACATGTTATCAACCACCATAAACCACTGGGAGGGTTATCTGGCATCCCAGGTATTTCCTTGTCTCATGCTGATTGGTGGCTGCTAGGGGGCTGCTATGGATCCCCACCTAGCCTGACTGAGTCAGGGACACCTGGCACAGCAGATCTCTCCTGTTATTTGTAGATAAACAACTTAGCATGGTGGGAATGTGCCTAGGAGTGCTCTGTGGGTTTTTCCAAGGACAAAGGCATGTCCCTTCCTTGGACAGGCTTTGCTCTGAGATAGAGGCTGGTTTTTCACTCAGTAAATGTATTAGTTATGGCCTGAAGTTACTCAGAGGGAAGAAACCTATCTTAAATGTTAGCACTGTAAAATTCTCTGGATAAATTCCATATAGTCAGGCTGAATGAAATAAGAATGTATGATAGCATAGATTTTTAAAAATATTTTTTAGTTGTAGATGGACACAATATCTTTATTTTTATTTATTTAACATGGTGCTGAGGATTGAACCCAGGGCCTCATGCCTGAGACACAAGCACTTTACCACTAAGGCACAACTCAAGCCCAGCACAGGTATTTTTAACAAGGTAAATAAAACTGCCACTAGTCAGTTGTCACAATATGAAATGCCATAGTAAAATAAAATTGTTTCCTTTATCTTTATTTTCATATAATATATTTTACAATATATTCTTATTATATTTCTGTATTTAATATTCAATTTGTTAGTGGAACAATCTTTTAAAGGAGGCATTTGAACTTGCTCTTATTTTTAAGACATGAATTTAATTTTCAATAATCACAAATATGATTTCAGTAAACTGTCTCATCTTGTGATTAAATGAAATAACAAAATTAAGCAAACTGAGAAGACTTGAAAAGAGAACTAAAGATAATGGTGAATATTTGTCCATCTGGAAATCATACAGAGTAATATGTATAAACAATACAAGGTCTAATGTGAGTACATTCCATCAAGTGCCAAACAGGTGTTTCATACAACAGAAATTCTGACAAACAAGAATTTTTGAGAATCAACTTTTCAAAAGGAGAAACAAGAACATTGTCAGTTTTAGATATACAATGAATAATCACATCCAGAGCTTTCCATAATGTACCATAAATATAGACACTGAATGGAAAAAAAAAAGGAGGAAATATTTCATGAAGCTATTTCTTATAAAATTTTGAGGGGGAAAATGTTGTCAAATCATACAATGCTAAAACTGGAAAGCACTTTTAAAGGCATTTCTATC
The DNA here is from genome assembly GCF_964194105.1 of Spermophilus citellus. Lineage (NCBI taxonomy): Eukaryota > Metazoa > Chordata > Mammalia > Rodentia > Sciuridae > Spermophilus > Spermophilus citellus. The sequence continues at coordinate 79,610,254 of NC_138190.1, forward strand.
AGCTGTGATAAGCATTATTCTGATGTATTGTAATGACAAGAAAATGAACTTACTGAGAGAGGCACTACAGAAAAGCTATTTCTTAGGGCAGGAAATGTATTATAAATTACTAAGCACATGTATTCGGTGTAAAAAAATGGGTTTGAATTATGATTAACCGATGTGACTCTGCAATCTGCATTTGGGGTAAAATTGGGAGTTCATAACCCACTTCAGTCTAATGTATGAAGTATGATATGTCAAGTGCTTTGTAACGTTGTGAACAACCAATAAAAAAAAAAAAAAAAACAAGAACACATATTCACATTTAGACTGAAGCAAAATGATGAAAAACATACATAACATGAAACAATAAGAAAAAGAAAGCTAAAGTAGTTATATTAATATCAGACAATCAACTTTAAAATAAGGAATATTGCCAGAAATAAAAGAGGGATATTTCTTTATGATAAGAGTCAATCATCAGGAAAACATAATAATTTTAGGTATGTATACATCTAATAACAGAACTTTAAAACACCTTGAGAAAAAAACTAAAAGATGAATGGGAAAACAGAAAATCCCCCAAAGTTAGATGAACATTCTAATAGTCTGTTCAGAAAAAAAAAAAGTTATAAACAAGAGAAAAATTAGTAAATATATACTGTAAGAGTAACAGAAATTGAAGTTAAAGTGTAAAAGACTGGGCATTATAAAGTTTCTAAGCTGCAAGGCCTGAGTTAAAAAGTGAAGGACCAGGTATTGTTAAATTCCTCTGCTACACCCAAAAACCTGAAATTCCTGAGGCAGTTAAGACAATGCCCTACTGGCCATTTAGTTTATTAATAGCCTAGGGCCCTGTGCAGCTTGTCGTGTAGGCATACAGGGCCGAAACCAATCAGTTTGAATGTGTACCCCGCTTAGGAGTGACCAATCACCCCCGCCCGACCTGTTCCCGCCAATGAATGTACTAATCAAGTCTAAGAATTGTTGTTTGATTTTCCCGCGGTGTATGGTGACTTGTTAAAGGAGACTGTGATGTGTGTAAAGTCCCCGCCCTCCCCAAAAAGTGTACTTAAGCACTGCTCAACCCCTGCTCTGGGCTCTGGGCTGCTCTCCCTTCTTGAGTGAGCACGGAGCCCCAGCGCGCTGGAATGGATCCCCAATAAATCCCCTTCTGCAATTGCATGAGTCAGTCTCTTGGTGGTCTCTTCCTCCGACGCTTCGCCAGACCCTTACAATAGAAAATAAGAAGATACCAGTTATTTTAGCCTAATTTACATTTATAAAGCACTGCACTTATAAACTTGAGAATGCACTTCTGTTCAACTGCTCACAGTATATTTACCAAAACAGACCACACTCTAGGCAATACAACAAGTCTTAATAAAAAGCACAACTAAAACTGTTACAGAGTATGTACATTCTGTGATCACTATTTAAATGGATTAGATATCAATAGCAACGGTGTGGAGAGAAACATAAAGTATTTTATAATTAAGTGAACAAAAATACCTAAGGAAATACACAAAAGTAATTACAAAACATTTTGAAATAAATATAAAAAAATGAAAAAAATAAATATAAATATAATTATCTAAAGTACAGGGTTCTGTGGGAAAAGTAAAGAAGGGAAAAATTTACAGTTTTAAATGCTTCCAATGGAAATAAAAACATTTAAATAAAATTACCCAAGTTTTAATCTTTAGAAGTTAGGTAAGGACAAGCAAATTTACATAAAAGTAAAAATAAGTAAATACAAAGAGTGTAGATCAATGAAATAAAAAACAAATAACAAAAACATTTTAAAAGCCAACTTTGTTTGAAAACAAAAATTAAATAATTCTCCCAATACAAATAAAGAGAGAAAACACATGTTGCAATTAACTATTACAAATGAGGGGGATATCCCCACAAATTGTAACTTAATAAAAGTATAATAAGAAAATAATAAATTAAAGCAAATAAATTTTAAAACATGTATACAGTGCACAAGCTACTTAAAAATACATGCTACCACATGAACAAAAGTTAAAAACATTATGCAGCTGGATGTGGTGGCACACACATATTATCACAGCAACTCAGAAGTCTGAGACAGGAGGATTGCAAGTTTAAAGCCAGCATTGACAAATTAGTGAGACTCTGTAAAGGAACACCTATGGAGGAATACCTGTGAGGAGGCTCACAAAGAACAGACACAGACACAAGATACCAGCAGAAAGGCAGGATGGAGGGGAGAGAGTGAAGTAGTGAAGAAGAAGAAGGGAAGTGTCCATTCCTTCCAGCCTGGGAGTTTATTAACTCAAAGAACACATATTTCCCGTTACCATGACTATATTCTAATTAGTATTTCTTTAACCTTGAGTGCTAGCTAACTGAGATAAGGTCCAGGTTAATACAAACACAGAACTTCTCACACCCAAGGATGTTACTACAGAAACCAGGTAGTGAATCCACATAGTTATCTTAATAGCCTCAGAGGGAAACTGCTGGGCATTTCAATCCTGGGAATCAGGTCACCAAGAGTTTGCTCACAGGGAACACTTCCCTGTCTATTTCCATGGTCTGAATAACTACAAGACTTTGTCTCAAAAAGAAAGGGAAGGATTGCTGGGAGTATCTCCCTGGTAAAGCACTATGAATTTCATTCCCATTACTGAAAAAGAAAGAATTATGCTAAGTGATATAATTCAGTCACACAGATAACATTATTGTATTACTCTTTTTCTCTCTCTCTCTCTCTCTTTTTTTTTTTTTTTTTTTTTGTACTGGGGATCAAAGATCCAACCCAGGGCACTCCACATCCCCAGCCCTTTTTTGTATTTTATTTAGAGACAAGGTCTGCCTAGTTGTTTGGGGCCTTGCTAAATTTCTGAAACTGGCTTTGAACTTGGGATTCTCCTGCCTCACGCTCCCAAATTGCTGGGATTACAGATGTGTGCCACCACAACCAGCTGTATAAGTCCTCTTTATGAAATATCCAAAGTTGACATGACTATAGAGAAAAAAATAAACACAAAGTATTTTGTTTCCAGGGGCTGGAGAAAAGGGATGCAGGGTTTGACTATTAATATATAGAAGGTTTTTTAAGGTGTGATAAATAGCTCTGAAATTACAAAGTATTAATGGTTATATAACTGTGAATAGAAGAAAAATGCTCTGAATTATACACAAAGAAGCATCAATTTTATAGCCTGTGAATTGCATCTCAAAAATTTTAGCAATGTTAGGATAGGTAGGATAAAATTGACTTCATGATGATTATGATGTTTCCATTTGGGCTGATGAAAATATCTTGCAAGTAGCTAGAAGTCATGGTTCAAAATACTGTGAATATTTATGCTATTGAATTGCACAGTTCAAAATGGTTAAATTTATGTCATGTCACTATTAGTTCAACTTTAAATATATTCATTAAAATTATTGATAAAAAGGAAAAGAACAAGATAGAAAAACAAAAACTATCTAAGGGAATGTCATAAATACTATATACATAACTTTTTCACAGTGCAAGTTCACTCTGAAACATACACAAGGAAACACTATATAGAGATTAAGAAAAAAGAACCTGATAAATAACAAATAATAAATTACATTATAAAAATTAAAATATAACTTTAGAAGTAGCAAAGAAATTTAATCATAAAAACTTTAATAAATCTCATGATCAAGATATTTTAATTGCAATATTCTCAAAAACTGAGGAAATAGGACTAGTCTTACAAAACGTTTTTTAAAAAACAGAAGGGTAATAATTAATTTCCAAAGCTTTTAATAGGGAAAGAATAATCCTTATAGAAAAGTGTCATAATAAAAGGAAAAAATTTAAAAGAAATAAAGGGAAACCAAATTGGAAAAAAGAAAGTCAAATTCTCACTCTTTGTAGTTGGCTTTATCTTACATATACCAAGCCTCAAAGACTCCATGTAAACCTATTTTACCTAATTAATGAATTCGCCAAAATTGCAGGATATAAACTCAACATACAAAAATCAGTAATATTGCTATTCTGCCAATAATGAATTAACTGAGAGAGAAATCAAGAATGCAATCTCATTTACAATAGCCACAAAAAAGTATAAAATTAACAACAGAAATTGAACAGGACAAAAAAAATGAAATATATCATATGTTCATGAATTAGAAAAATCAATATTTTTTAAACATCTGTACCACCCATGGTGAACTACAGTTTTTTTTTATTGTTTTTGTGCTTTAATTGATATTACAATTAAATGACAAATGTGCTTCTAAAAAAATGTACTCTTGGACAAGGTAATTAACCTATGAACTTCTCAGTGTCCTCATTTCTAAACATGTAGGACTAAATAGCTGATTTCTAAAAATTTTTCCTAATTCGGGAATCACACAGCAAAACATGGCACAAGAAAACATGAATTAGATCTTAAAAATAGGCTTTTCCTGGGAAAGAAGTTGAATGTGTTGAAATTATAAAATGTTGATAGTAATATTTTTGATGTCAGAGGGACACATTTCTGAGTATTATAGTAGTTCACATTGTAATTATAAGAACATCGTGCGTAGATCAGTTACAGCCCAGAAACAAATTATTCAAGTGACAAATATGGTAAATTATTCAAAATTCTTGTTACATTCTATGGAACAACATTTGTACAAATAAATTTGTACTTTGGTTGTGACAGTTAACACTTTCCAGTTTCAATGTACATTTTTACCGAATGTCTCATTTGAATATCACAATTCTATGAGGGTAGTTTCAATTTTAGTTTTCTCCTTATAAAGATCAGAAGGTATATGACTTTCCCCAAATAGGAAAGCTACGGAAACCAGGCTTCAAACTCCAAGACCCACCCTCTTTCTGGGGAATCATATCACCTTCAAGGCCATAACACTCACTTAAATGTGAGTTTTCAGATAGCCTTTGAGAATGGCTTTTGTGCACAGCAAAGAGTATTGAGTGGTTATGTTTGTTTTTATAAGTAATATTTGACTTATTGAAGTTACAAATTTAAAAACTTATACATTTGGAAATCTTCAATTTTTTTTTTAGAAGTAGAACTAATATTTATTTAAATGTACTCAATAATCTTGAGGCTACACTGAGATGGGACATTCAATCTTTTAGAAGTCAGCAAACTACAGCCAGTGAACCAAATCTGTCTGCCTGGCTGTTGGTATAAATAAAGTTTTCCTGGAACACAGCCACACCTGTTCATTACATATTGTCTATTGCTGTTGCTGTGCTATTACACCCCAGCTGAGTAGTTTCAACTTAGAACACAAGGCCTATAAAGCCTAAGATATTTATTATCTGGTTCTTTGCAGAAAAGGTGTGCCAACTCTTAGATTCAACTTACATATCTTTTTTGTTTTGTTTTGTTTTTTTCATTTTCTTTTTTTTTCTATTTATTTATTTTTATTTTTTTTTATTTTTTTTATTGGTTGTTCACAACATTACAAAGCTCTTGACATATCATATTTCATACATTAGATTGAAGTGGGTTATGAACCCCCAATTTTACCCCAAATGCAGATTGCAGAATCACGTCAGTTACACATCCACAATTTTACATAATGCCCTATTAGTAATTGTTGTATTCTGCTACCTTTCCTATCCCCTACTATCCCCCCTCCCCTCCCCTCCCATCTTCTCTCTCTACCCCATCTACTGTAATTCATTTCTCTCCTTGTTTATTTTCCCATTCCCCTCACAACCTCTTATATGTAATTTTGTATAGCAATGAGGGTCTCCCTTCATTTCCATGCAATTTCCCTTTTCTCTCCCTTTCCCTCCCATCTCATGTCTCTGTTTAATGTTAATCTTTTCTTCCTGCTCTTCCTCCCTGCTCTGTTCATTGTTGCTCTCATTATATCAAAGAAGACATTTGGTATTTGTTTTTTAGGGATTGGCTAGCTTCACTAAGCATAATCTGCTCTAGTGCCATCCATTTCCCTGCAAATTCTATGATTTTGTCATTTTTTGTTGCTGCATAGTACTCCATTGTGTATAGATGCCACATTTTTTTTTATCCATTCATCTATTGAAGGGCATCTGGGTTGGTTCCACAGTCTAGCTATTGTGAATTGTGCTGCTATGAACATCGATGTGGCAGTATCCCTGTAGCATGTTCTTTTAAGGTCTTCAGGGAATAGTCCGAGAAGGGCAATAGCAGGGTCAAATGGTGGTTCCATTCCCATCTTTCCCAGGAATCTCCAAACTGCTTTCCAAATTAGCCGCACCAATTTGCAGTCCCACCAGCAATGTACAAGTGTACCCTTTTCTCCACATCCTCGCCAGCACTTGTTGTTGTTTGACTTCATAGTGGCTGCCAATCTTACTGGAGTGAGATGGTATCTTAGGGTGGTTTTGATTTGCATTTCTCTGACTGCTAGAGATGGTGAGCATTTTTTCATGTACTTGTTGATTGATTGTATATCCTCCTCTGAGAAGTGTCTGTTCAGGTCCTTGGCCCATTTGTTGATTGGGTTATTTGTTATCTTATTGTCTAATTTTTTGAGTTCTTTGTATACTCTGGATATTAGGGCTCTATCTGAAGTGTGAGGCGTAAAAATTTGTTCCCAGGATGTAGGCTCCCTATTTACCTCTCTTATTGTTTCTCTTGCTGAGAAAAAACTTTTTAGTTTAATTAAGTCCCATTTGTTGATTCTTGTTATTAACTCTTGTGCTATGGGTGTCCTATTAAGGAATTTGGAGCCCGACCCCACAATATGTAGATCGGAGCCAAGTTTTTCTTCTATCAGACGCAGAGTCTCTGATTTGATATCAAGCTCCTTGATCCATTTTGAGTTAACTTTTGTGCATGGTGAGAGAAAGGGATTCAGTTTCATTTTGTTGCATATGGATTTCCAGTTTTCCCAACACCATTTGTTGAAGATGCTATCCTTCCTCCATTGCATGCTTTTAGCCCCTTTATCAAATATAAGATAGTTGTAACTTTGTGGATTAGTCTCTGTGTCCTCTATTCTATACCATTGGTCCACCCGCCTGTTTTGGTACCAGTACCATGCTGTTTTTGTCACTATTGCTCTGTAATATAGTTTGAAATCTGGTATCGCTATACCGCCTGATTCACACTTCCTGCTTAGAATTGCTTTTGCTATTCTGGGTCTTTTATGTTTCCATATGAATTTCATGATTGCTTTATCTATTTCTACAAGAAATGCCGTTGGGATTTTGATTGGCATTGCATTAAACCTATAGAGAACTTTTGGTAATATCGCCATTTTGATGATGTTAGTTCTGCCTATCCATTAACAGGGTATATTTTTCCATCTTCTAAGATCTTCTTCTACTTCTCTCTTTAGGGTTCTGTAGTTTTCATTGTATAAATCTTTCACCTCTTTTGTTAGGTTGATTCCCAAGTATTTTTTTTTTTTGAGGATATTGTGAATGGAGTGTTTTTCCTCATTTCCATTTCAGAAGTTTTGTCGCTGATATACAGAAATGCCTTTGATTTATGCGTGTTGATTTTATATCCTGCCACTTTGCTGAATTCATTTATTAGTTCTAGTAGTTTCTTTGTAGACCCTTTTGGGTCTTCTAGGTATAGAATCATGTCATCTGCAAATAGTGATAATTTAAGTTCTTCTTTTCCAATTTTTATGCCTTTAATTTCTTTCGTCTGTCTAATTGCTCTGACCAGTGTTTCGAGAACTATATTGAATAGAAGTGGTGATAGAGGGCATCCCTGTGTTGTTCCGGATTTTAGAGGGAATGCCTTCAACTTTTGTCCATTCAGAATGATGCTAGCCTGAGGCTTAGCATAGATAGCTTTTACAATGTCAAGGTAAGTTCCTGTTATCCCTAGTTTTTCTAATGTTTTGAACATAAAGGGATGCTGTACTTTGTCGAATGCTTTCTCTGCATCTATCGAGATGATCATATGGTTCTTATCCTTAAGTCTATTGATGTGGTGAATAACATTTATTGATTTCCGTATGTTGAACCATCCTTGCATCCCAGGGATGAATCCTACTTGATCATGGTGCACAATTTTTTTGATGTGTTTTTGTATTCAATTCGCCAGAATTTTATTGAGGATTTTTGCATCTAGGTTCATTAGAGATATTGGTCTGTAGTTTTCTTTCTTTGAGGTGTCTTTGTCTGGTTTCGGAATCAGGGTGATGTTGGCCTCATAGAATGAATTTGGAAGACCTCCCTCTTTTTCTATTTCCTGAAATAACTTGAAAAGTATTGGTATTAATTCTTCTTTAAAGGTTTTGTAAAACTCCACTGTATACCCATCCGGTCCTGGGCTTTTCTTGGTTCGTAGTCTTTTTTTTTTTTTTTTTTTTTTTTAAAGAGAGAGTGAGAGAGGAGAGAGAGAGAGAGAGAGAGAGAGAGAGAGAGAGAGAGAGAGAGAGAATTTTTAATATTTATCTTTTAGTTCTCGGCGGACACAACATCTTTGTTGGTATGTGGTGCTGAGGATCAAACCCGGGCCGCACGCATGCCAGGCGAGCGCGCTACCGCTTGAGCCACATCCCCAGCCCGGTTGGTAGTCTTTTGATGGCTTCTTCAATTTCATCCATTGATATTGGTCTGTTCAAATTGAGTGTATCCTCCTGACTCAGTCTGGGCAAATCATATGACTTAAGAAATTTATCGATGTCTTCACTATCTTCTATTTTATTGGAATATAGGTTTTCAAAATAATTTCTAATTGTCTTCTGTATTTCTGTAGCATCTGTTGTGATATTGCCTTTTTCATCCCGTATGTTAGTAATTTGAGTTCTCTCTCTTCTTCTCTTCGTTAGCATGGCTAAAGGTCTGTCGATCATATTTATTTTTTTGAAGAACCAACTTTTAGTTTTGTTAATTTTTTCAATACTTTCTTTTGTTTCAATTTCATTGATTTCCGCTCTGATTTTAATTATTTCTTGCCTTCTGCTACATTTGCTGTTGTTTTGCTCTTCCTTTTCTAGGGCTTTGAGATGAAGTGTGAGCTCATTTGTTTGTTGGTTTTTTCTTTTTTTGAGGAATGACCACCAGGCGATGAATTTTCCTCTTAAAACTGCTTTCATTGTGTCCCATAGATTCCGATATGTTGTGTCTGTATTTTCATTTATCTCTAAGAATTTTTTGATTTCCTCCTTTATGTCTTCTGTAACCCATTGATCATTCATATTGTTCATTTTCCATGTGATGTAGGATTTTTCCTTCCTTCTTTTATCATTGATTTCCAGTTTCATTCCATTATGATCAGATAAAATGCATGGTATTATCTCCACCCCTTTATATTTACTGAGGGTTGCCCTATGGCATAAAATATGGTCTATTTTTGAGAAGGATCCATGTGCTACTGAGAAAAAAGTATATCCATTTGATGATGGTTTGCCGCAGTCTGGCTGGGCACAATTCAGGAGCCACTTGTCAAAAGAAACTAACTTTATTTTTAGAACTACAAACGCCAAACAAAACAGCTCCTCAGGAAAAAACCCTCAGAGCCCAACTGCCACCACCGGCTTCCCACAAGCCTCTCACCCCCACACAACCCTCACCACCTCCCACGATCCTCCTGTTCTTGAGGCTGATTGGCTGGGTCGCGTGGGCGGAGCCAAAGAGGTCCCCCAATGAGCAGCTCTGTGGAGGAGCCAATCAGCTAGATGTTGCTGGGGCCGCTGTGAGCCAATCATCAGCTGGCAGTCTGAAGGGCAGGGAAACAGCCCAATGAACATCACCGCAGAGGAGCCAATCAGCTAGATGTTGCTGGGGCTGCTGTGAGCCAATCATCAGCCGGCAGCTGGAAGTTTGCTGGCAGCTGGAAGTTTGCTGGGGCCCCTTTGGCTGTGGCTCTCAACATCGGTTGATATATTCTATATATGTCAGTTAAGTCTAGGTTATTGATTGTGATATTGAGTTCTATAGTTTCTTTATTCAACTTTTGTTTGGAGGATCTGTCCAATGGTGAGAGAGGTGTGTTGAAGTCACCCATAATTATTGTGTTGTGGTCTATTTGATTCTTGAACTTGAGGAGAATTTGTTTTATGAATGTTGCAGCACCATTATTTGGTGCATAAATATTGATAATTGTTATGTCTTGTTGGTGAATGGTTCCTTTTAACAGTATATAATGACCTTCTTTATCCCTTTTGATTAACTTAGTCTTGAAGTCGATTTTATTCGATATGAGGATGGCCACCCCTGCTTGCTTACGAGGACCGTGTGCATGGTATATTTTTTCCCATCGTTTCACCTTCAGCCTGTGTATGTGTTTTCCAATCAGATGTGTCTCCTGGAGGCAGCATATTGTTGGATTTGTTTTTTTAATCCATGATACCAGCCTATGTCGCTTTATTGGAGAGTTTAAGCCATTAACATTCAGAGTTACTATTGATATATGGTTTGTACTTCCATCATGTTTGATTGTTTATCCTTTTTTTAAAAAATTTAGTTTTCTAGAACTGAAATCCTGCTGCCTTCGCCTCCACCTCTGGTCCGCGCTCTTTGGTGCCGCGCTTGTCTGCGACCTTAGCAGCGCCGCCGCGGAGGGCCCAAGCGGCTGCCGCCACGGGGGGCCCAAGTGGCTGGCACCGCGGGGGGCCCAAGCGGCTGCCGCTGCGCCAGTCCCCTCACAGAGGGATGCCGAATGACCCCAGAGCAGGCTATGCCCCAAGGTGCAGCAGGGAACAGGCGACCGAGGCACTTGAGGCCGTGGACCAGCCTTCGGAGGACAGGGTTCGGCACACAGCCCAGTTCCAGTCTCTAGCTGCGATAGCTGGACCGTGTAGACAGGGCCATCAAGACAGCATGCAGAAAGCAAATGGCGGCTCCCGCGGAGTGGATTTTCGGCCCCGAAACTACAGCCCCGCCAACAATTCCAATCCACTAACTCTCCCTGTATAGACAATATTCAAAAAAAAAAAAAAAGGGCGGGGTGTACTGAGCTTTCTTTGCCTCAGGTACTTACAATCCACTGCTGATTGCCCATTCAGCTTCTCTGCCGGGAGCGGAGTGAAAGAGGAAGCAGATGGGCGCAAAGCGCCCGCGGTTTTGAGCAGGAAAGTGTCCGGGAGCCAAGCGTCTCTTTTTCAATCTCTTTGTTTTTTCTGCTGCTTGGCCGGGTGGTCCACTACAGATTAATGGTGAAAGGAGCTCTAACAAGCTGGGCGAAGTCTCTATTAAAGCCGCTGTTCTGAGCACCAGGCTCAGCACTTCAGCTACCCCCTTACGCAGCGGCCACCTTCTCCATGGTTTGTACTTCCAGCCATGTTTGATTATTTATCTTTTTTTTATTTTAGTTTGTTTCTCCATTATTATCTTTCCCCTCGCCCTCTGTCTTTACTGAGGCACTTCCCACTGATGGTTTTGGTTATTGTTTTTCATTTGTTCCTCGTGTAGTGTTTTGCTCAAAATGCTTTGCAATGCTGGTTTTCTGGCTGCAAATTCTTTTAACTTTTGTTTATCATGAAAGATTTTTATTTCGTTGTCATACCTGAAGCTTAATTTTGCTGGATACAGGATTCTTGGTTGGCATCCATTGTCTTTCAGTGTTTGAAATACATTGTTCCATGACCTTCTTGCTTTCAGTGTCTGTGATGAAAAATCTGTTGTTAACCTTATTGGTTTACCCCTGAATGTAATCTGCCTCCTTTCTCTTGTAGCTTTTAATATTTTCTCTTTGTTCTGTATATTGGATATCTTCATAACAATGTGTCTTGGCGTTGGTCTACTGTGATTTTGTGTGCTCGGTGTCCTGTATGCATCTTCAATTTGTATATCTGTTTCCTTTTTTATTTCTGGAAAGTTTTCTGTAATTATTTCATTCAGCAGGTTACTCATTCCCTTGGTTTGAATCTCTGTACCTTCTTCTATCCCGATGACTCGTAAGTTTGGTTTTTTTATGTTGTCCCATAACTCTTGGATGTTTTTCTCATGATTTTTTTACCAGCCTTTCTGAGTTGGCTAGACTCTTTTCAAGATGATATATTTTGTCTTCATTATCTGACGTTCTGGCTTCTACTTGCTCCACTCTGTTAGTGATACTCTCAATTGAGTTTTTAATTTGGTTTATCATTTCCTTCATTTCTAGAATTATTGTTTGATTATTTTTTACAATCTCTATCTCCTGATAAAGATGCTTAACTTCTTCTTTTATCTGTTTATGTAATTCATTCTCAATGTGTTCTTTCGCTGCTTGAATTTGCTGTCTTGTGTCCTCTTTAAGGTTCCATTCCATCTGTCTAAGGTGTTCCTTGAGTTCTTTATATGACCATTTTTCTGATGACTCTAGGTCCTCCTGAATATTTAGGCTGTCCTGCATTGTTTGTACTCCTTTTCTTCCTTGCTTTTTGAAGCTGCTCATGTTACTTCTTGTTCTGTTTGACTGCTGAGTTACTGTTTGCTCCTATAAATTTATTTGATGCTTGGGAGGAAAGGTATTAGAAGGGAAGGGAAGAAGTCACTAAAGAGAATGAGAGTAAGCAGGTAGAATTCAAGGAAGGGGGGATAAGAAAAATGAAAAGACAAAAGAAGAAAAAAATAGGAACTAAAAAAAGAAAAAAAATTAAAAAAATAATAATAATTTAAAAAAATTAAAATTAAAATTAGAAGAAAAAAAGTTAAAAAAACAACAAGAAAGAAAAATGAAAATGAAAGAAAAACCCAAATCAAAAAAAAAAAGAGAAAAGAAAAAAAGAAAAAAAAAACCTAATAAATGCAGTCTTAGAGTTTGATTAACTTCCCTTCCAGTAGGTGGCGCTGTGCCCACCAGGTCAAGTTTCTCCTGTCAATACGCGGGAACCAATCACTGTGCAGCAGCTCCTCCCAGACTGGGCGAGTCTCCAATCCTGAGTGCCTACGGCCTCCTCTTGTGTCTAGTCACTTCCCACTTTTCCTCTAGCCAGGCCCCTCTCACCACAATACTGGCTACACGCCAGGTCTGCTGCTCCCGGGAGCCCTGTTTTCATGAACAACTGGGCACACTCTTCCAGTTTGCCATTCCCTCAGACCCTAAGTTTGTAGAGCTTGGGGCTGAGAATCCTCAGCGAATTTTACTTGCCCTCCGGTAGCCACGCCCCTGGTAGCTGGTGCAAGAGACCTCAGCTGTCAGTCCTGGTGGGAGCGGTAGTTCCGCGCCGCGGGTCCCGCGCCACGTCTGATTCCCTCGGGCTGGCTCACGGGAGAGCTGGGAGGGGCCCTTACGGGAGAGCTGGGAGGGGCCCTTAAGGTTTTCCCATGTGTGGAGAGGGAAGGCTAGGGGATTACACACCTGTAGCCGCAGGTTTCAATGAAGTTATCTCCTCCGCAGCAGTCTGATGACGTCAGTTCTCTGCCATGGTGGTGTCTCTTGCAAATGGCGACAGTTCGTTTCCCTTTGCCGGGCGACCAATGCAACGGGTGGGTCCTTACTGTCTCTCCCAAGCCCCGTTTCAAACCTGTGGCCACTACTTATGAAGGTTCGGTAGGCATTTACTTCCGTAGGATGAGAACGGCTAACCAGTTGTTTCAGCCGGATGGATTAGTGCTGAGTCACAGCTGTTTGTCTGCGGGAAGCAGGCGAACGGGAGCTTGAATTCAGCCGATCCGGGCTCAGTGTGTGTTCTGAGAGGCCCACATTGTTCGCCCCAGATCCACGTCAGCTCAGCATTGCCTAGTGATCCTGAGCAAACAGATTTAGGTTGTTTACGACTCCCTATGCCCGCACAGCTGAAGAGGTCAGAGACTTGATCTCTCCGCGCCTGCCGCCATGTTGGAATCTCGTGAACTACAGTTTTAATACAATACCTATTAAAATAACAATGACATTTTTCACAGGAGTAGGAAAAACAATCAGGAAATTTGTATGGAATAACAACTCTGAGTAGGCAAATCCTCTTGAGGAGGCATTACACCGATTTCAAAATATAATACAAAGTTGTAGTAAGCAAAATAGTATGACACTGGCATAAATGCAGAAACACAGGCCAATGGAAGAGATCAAAGAGGCTAAAATACACCCATTTGTCTATTTGTGATAAAGGAACTAATAACATACATTGGAAAAAGAAGAATCTTTTCAATAAATATTTCTGTGAAAATTGGATATATGCATACAGAACAATAAACTAGATCCTTATCTCTCATGAGTTACAAAACTCCACATCATGTACACTCACAAGAATTGGATCCTAATTAAAATAAATTATATTCCATGTAGGTATAATATGACAAAATACACTCTACTATCATGTATATCTAAAATAAATAAATAAATAATGGAATAAACACTTACATGTGAGTCATAAAACCACTACAAGGAACCAAAGAAATGTGATGAGACATTAGAAATGGCAAGGATTTGTTGGACAAGACCCCACATGCACAGGAAATAAAAGTAAAAGTAGATAAGTATGAATACGCAAAACTATAGAGCTTTTATGCAGTAAAGGAAACACTCAACAGAGTACAGAGTCAACATACAGAATGAGAGAAATTTTTGCATTGTATACACCTGACAAGGGGTTGATAACCACAATAGGTAAGAAACTCCAATAACTCAATATCAAAAAGACAACCTGATTAAAAATGGCCAATAGACTAAAATAGACATCTCACAAATGACATAAATGACCAATAGGTATATTAAAAATTGCTCAGCATCACTAATCATCACAGAAATGCAAATCAAAACCACAATGAAATATCACCTCACCCCAATAACAATGGTTCTTAGAATTAAAAAAAAAAACACTAATGCAATAAGTACTGGGTGAAGATGTTGAGGAAAGGGAACCCTTGCATCATTGTTGATGGAAACATAAATTCCTACAGTCACAGTAAACACTATGGAGGTTCCTTAAAACACTAAAAATAAAACTGATATGAAACTAGCAATCCCACTGCTGTCATGAGCCAGCCATGGGCTATGTGTATGAGCTATGCGCATTTGAGCACATGAGGGGACTGGACTGAAGTGGCTGCTGTGACTGGGCTGTGCAACAGTGTCTTTTCTGCTGGCTCTGTCTTTGATCTCACACAGCACCTGAGATGGGTGTGGCTTTCCAGGATGTCAGTCAATCTGCTGACCACAAGACGTCACCAAGCAATCCCCTGAAACCCAATCCTTGCCTTATTTGGGCTGAAATTTCTCAAATGTCTTTCCCCCCAATAAATAAGGTTTCTCTCTCTCTTTTACCTGCCTCTCTCGCCTCCCTCATGGGAACTGGGGCAGAGGAGCTCTCACTGAACCCCCCCAAACTTTCTGTGCCTGTGTATTTATTTAGTGTCAGCCCAATTCACCTGGAGTGACCCTGACTGATTTAGTTGCCTATTGCAGCACACTACTGGATATAAATTCAAAGGAAATGAAAGCATTATGTTGGAGAGACATGTTCACCTCCATGTTTATTGTGACACTGTGTAAGACAGCCAAAAGTTAGAAGCAATTCAAGTGTCAGTCAACTAATGAATGAGTAGAGAGAAGTGGTACCTCTTCATATGGAATAATATCCAGCAATAAAAAGAATAAAGTCATGTCATTTGCAACAATGTGGATAAAACTGGAGATCATTATGTTAAGTGAAATAAGCCAAATACCAAAAGACAAGTACCACATGATATCAAATATATGTGGAAAAAAAAAGTTGATTTTGTAGAAATTGAGAGTAGAAATGGTGACAAAAGTGGGGAAAAGATGGAGAAAGGTTGACCAACAGGTCTCACTTGTTACCTTTTTGCCTCATCCTCCTGAGTTGCTAGGATTACATGTATTCACCACCAAGCCTGGCTGCTCCAGTCTTTATGTCCATGGGACTATCCTTAACCCATCTCCCAATCTCAGGCAGGACAGCTATAGACAGACTACTACTCAGACATGTATCTATAGAACTTCCTTAGAATCAGGAAGATAACTGTGTCCTGGTGGGTTAGACACTTGCTTTGGACTGTATTACTGTCAGCTTTAGAAAAAGCCCTGATGCACCACTAAGACCATGTGAGTCCTTGAAGCTATGAGTCTCAAACCTAACAACAGGCAAAACTAACAGCTGAAATCTCCAGGTTTGCCTGCAGATGGACCCTCTGGAACAGCATCTAGTGCCAAGGGAAGATACAACTCTAATCTATTAGAACATAACCTGTTGCTGGTTGCAACTTACAACACAAGTTGGACTTACAACACAAGTCCACCTCAGAAACAAGGACCCCATAGCATCATGGGCCTGGGGCATAACCCAGTGTTGGGTTGATCTTTGTGGGCTGTAGACTCATGATATGACACAGCTTGATGGATTTGGTAGCCCCAGTTGTGACATAGGAGCCTGAGACTGGTCAATCCACAGTAAAATCTTCTCAGAACTAGGCATGATCCTGCAGTATCTCCAGAGACTATTATAGCATAGTATAGTATAGTACCCATCAACTATTATCTTTTGGGAAGGCATCCAAGCTTATCCTGGACTCAGTGAGAGACTTGGTATATTTATTTTTATATAACTATGTTTACTTGTTTATTTTATATTAATTTATTCCCGCAGCTAGGGAGGCTGAGGCTGGAGGATCACAAGTTCAAAGCCAGCCTCAGTAACTTATAAGGCCATAAGCTACCTAGCTAGACTCTGTTTCAAAATTTAAAAAGAAAAAATTAAAAGGGCTTGGGATGTGGCTCAATGGTTAAGTTCCCCTTGGTTCAATCCCTGATACCAAAAGAAAAGTAACTTATGGTAAAATACTACATATTTATCATGTATGGCACGTTATTTTTAAATATATTTTTTAAATTTTAGTATTCTTTTTTTATTCTGGCCATGTTAAGTGAATAAGCCAGTCAAAAAGACAAAGCCACATAATCTCACCCATATATACATCTAAAAAATTGATAGAAATTATGTTTTTAAGTTTTATTAGTTTTTTGTTATACATAAAATTAGGATTCATTCTAATATAATTATGAAAACATGGAATATAATTTATTTTTATTTTTATTTATATTTTAACTGATACATACAATTGAGTTCCACATATTAAATGAAGACTTTGTAATGTTGGATAACTGTATATATTGACTAATATAATTATGAAAACATGGAATATAATTTATTTTTATTTTTATTTATATTTTAACTGATACATACAATTGAGTTCCACATATTAAATGAAGACTTTGTAATGTTGGATAATGTATATATTGACTAATATTTAAATCAAATAAAACATTTATCTTATCAAACATTTATATCATCAAACATAATTTCTTTATAGAAAAACTTTCAAAATTCATTTCTTTCAGATGTGTACAGTACATTGTTGCTATCTATATTCAACTAATGTTCAATAACATACAAGAACTTCTTTCTCCAATTAACTATAACTTAAGACATATTAACCAGCATTTTTCAACAGCCATTCTCTCTCCAGCCTCTGGTAACCACAGTTGCATTCTCAACTTCTACAATATCAATTTTTTAGATGTATATATGGGTGAGATTATGTGGCTTTGTCTTTTTGACTGGCTTATTCACTTAACATAATAATCTCCAGTTCCATTCATGTTGTTGCCAATGACAGGATTTCATACTTCTTATGACTAAACAGTAGTCCATAATGTTTACTTACCATATTTCCTTTACTCATTCATCTTTTAGAGGACACTTAAGTTGTTTCCATTTCTTGGCTACTGTGAATAGTGCTGCAATGAACATAGGAATTCAGATACTTTTCAATATACTGGCATTATTTTCTTTGGAATATCACCATTACTGGGATTGACAGATCATATGCTAGATCATATTTTTTAAAGTTTTGAAAAGCTTCCATACTGTTTTCTATAACAACTTCACTAATTTACATGCCCACCAATGGTGTTCCCTTTTCTCCATATCCTTGCCAACGTTATTGTTAATCTTATTTATAATTGCAATTTTCAATTGGATGAGGTGATATATCACTATAGATTTGATTTTTATCCACCTGATAATTGCTTTTGTTGAGTATGTTTCTTATACCTATTGCCTATCAGTTATCTTCTTTTGATAAATGTATATGAAGATCTACTACCTGTTTTTAATAAGACTGGTTTATTCTTAGAGTTCCTTGTATATTCAGGATATCAAACCTTTGTCAAATGTAAACATTTCAAATATGTCTTTTCATTCTATAGGCTGTATCTGTATTCTATTGATTGTGACCACTGCTGTACAAAAGTTGATATAATCCCATTTATCTATTTTTGGTTTTGCTTCCTGTGTTTTGGGGGGTGTTTTGCCCATTCCAATATCCTGAAGTGTTCCCCATATTTTCCACTTATACTTTTAGAGTTTCCAGACTTACATTTAAATTTAATCTTTTTTGTGTTGACTTTTATAACTATTGAGAGATAGGGGTCTAGTTTAATTCTTCTTCATGTGGATAAGCAATTTTTCTAGCAAGATTTATTGTAAAGATCATCCTTTCTCCAATAAATGTTCTCCACACCTTTATCAAAATAATTTTGCAGGGGTTGGGGTTGTGGCTCAGTGGTAGAGTGCTCGCCTAGCACATGAGAGGTCCTGGGTTATATCCTCAGCACCATGTAAAAATAAATAAATAAAATAAAGTTATTTCGTCCAACTACAACTAAAAAATAAATATTTTAAAAAAATCAGTTTGCAGAAAATGTGAGTTTTCATCCAGGTCATCTACCCTTTTCCAATTGTCAATATGTCTGCTTTTATTCCAATACATGCTGTTTTTATTAGTATGGCTTTGTGGTGTATTTTGAAATCAGGCAGAGTACTGTTTATTGCTTTCTTCTTTTTGTTCAAAATGGCTTTGGCTACTCAGGATCTTTTGTGGTTCCATATAAACTTAGGATTGTTTTTTCCTAGTTCTTCAAAGAATGTCATTGGTATTTTAACAAGGATTGCTTTGAATTTTTAGGTTGTATTTTTTAGTATGGACATTTTAACAGTATCTTTCCTCAAATCCTTGAACATATGGTGTCTTTTCACTTTGTTGAGTACTCTTCATAACTTTTGTCAATATTTTAAACTTTTCATTATAGAGATTTTTACCACTTTGAATTTTTTCTTAGGTGTTTTATTTTCTTATATATATATAGTAAATGGGATTGATTTCTTAATTTTTCTTGCATATAACTTGCTATTGGCTTATAGAATGCTACTGATTTTTGGGATATTGTATCCTGAAATTTTGATGAATTCATTGATTTGCTCTAATAGTATTTTGTGGAGTGTAGAGGGTTATCATTATATGAGAGCATGTAATCTGCATTTGACTTTTTCTTTTCCAATTAATTTACCCTTTATTTCTTTCACTTGAATGATTGTCTGACAAGAACTTCCAATGTAATGCTCAATAAGAGCGTTGAAAGGGAGCATTCTTGTCTTGTTCTAGATCCCATAGAGGAAGTTTTAGGTTTTCCCCATTCTGTATAATGATTAATGTTGGCTTATTGTAAATGTCTTTTATTATCTTGATATATGTTCCTTTCTATATCTAATTTGTTTAGTGTTTTTATCATTAATGCATGATTATTTTTATCCAAGTGACTTTTGTGTATCTAATGAAATGGTCAAATGTTTTTTGCCTTTCATTCTCTCGGTTTGGTTTAACATATTTATTGATTTCCATATATTGAAAAAAAACTTGAATCTCTGGGATGAATACCACTTTATCATGGTGGATAAACTTTTTAATTTTTTAAAATGTTTAAATTTATTCTAATTAGTTATACATGACAGTAGAATGCATTTTGACACATCGTGCACAAATGTATCACAACTTCTCTTTCCCCTGGCTGTACATGGTGCAGAATCACACAAGTAGTTTTAGCATACATGTATATAGGGTAAGAATGTCTGCCTCATTGCACTGTCCTTCCCATCTGCACAGCCCCACCCCTCCCCTCACTCCCTATCTTCCTATCCAAAGTTCCTTCATTCTTCCCTAACCCCCATTATAGATCAGTATCTGCTTATCAGGGAAAATATTTAGCCTTTGGTTTTGGAGGATTGTCTTATTTCCCTTAGCATGATATTCTCTAATTCCATCCATTTACCTGCAAATGCCATGATTTTATTCTTCTTTAAGACTGAGTAATACTCCATTGTGTATATGTACCAAATTTTCTTTATCCATTCATCTACTGAATCTAGATTGGTTTCATAGTTTAGCTATTGTGAATTGAGCTGCCATAGACATTGATGTGGCTGTATCACTGTAGTATGCTAGTTTTAAGTCTTTTGGGTATAAACCAAGGAGTGGGATAGCTGGGTCAAATGATGGTTTCATTCAATGTATGTTGACACGAATTGGTGTCAACATACATTGTATACAACCAGAGATATGAAAAATTATGCTGTATATGTATAATAAGAATTATAATGCATTCCACTGTCATTTATTTTTTAAAAAGTCAATAAAAATATTTTTTTAAAAAGACATAGACTGGCAGATTGGATTAAAAACAAAACCAAGACCCAACCATATGCTGTCTCCAAGAGACTCACCTCCTAGGGAAAGACATCCACAGGCTGAAGGTAAAAGGATGGGGAAAAAATATATCATTCGGCTGGGGTTATAACTCAGTGGTAGAGTGCTTACCTCACATGTGTGAGGCACTGGGTTTGATACTCAGCACCACATAAAAATAAATAAATAAAATAAAGATATGTGTCTAGGGCTGGGGTTGTGGCTCAGTGGTTGAGTGCTTACCTAGCATGCATAAGGCACTGGGTTCGATTCCCAGCACCACATAAAAAAAAATACAAATAAAATAAAGCATTGTGTCCATCTACAACTTAAAAATATTTTTAAAAAAGATATTGTGTCCATCTACAACTAAAAAATAATATTTTTAAAAGTATATCATTCACATGGGATCTCATAAACAATCAGGGGTTTCTATCCTCATATCAGATAAAGTGGACTTCAAACCAAAGTTAATCAGAAGGGACAAAGAAGGACACTTCATACTGCTTAAGGGAATTATATATCAACAACACATAACAATTCTAAATACTTATGTCCCAAACAATGGAGCATCCGAGTACATCAAAAAAACAAACAAACAAAAATACTTCTCAACTTCAATAAATAAATAGACCATAACACAATAATACTGGGTGACTTCTCACCACTGGATAGATTGTCAAAACAAAAACTAAATATAGAGGGCTAGGATTGTGGCTCAAGTTGTAGAGTGCTTGCCTAGCGCACATGACACACTGGGTTCAATTCTCAGCATCACATAAAAATAAAATAAAGATATTGTATTTACTAAAAAATACACAATGTAATACATCTATACATTTTGTTATGAAAAAAACTAAAAAATAAATATTAAAAAAACTAAATAAAAAGTTATAGGACTAAAAAATAAACTTAATAATTTAGACTTAACAGACATATAGGGAATATTTCATGCATAAATGACTGAATACACTTTCTTCTCAGCAGCACATGGATCCTTCTCTAAAATAGAACATGTCTTAGGCCACTCGAAGCAAATAAAAAAATAGAGATAACATCTTGCATTCTATCAGATCATAATGGAATGAAATTACAAATCAATGACAAAATAAAAAGTGAAGGTTACTCTAACACCAGGAGACTAAATAATATGCTATTGAATGACAAATAGATAACAGAAGAAATCAGGGATGAAATTTAAAAATACTTACAGGTAAATGAGAATATCATATAACATATCAAAATGTCTCAGACACTGTGAAGGTATCACTAAGAGATAAGTTCATTTCATTGAGCTAATTCATTAAAAGAATAAAAAGCCATCAAATAAATAACCTAATACTACAAAGCCCTAGAAATAGGAGAACAAGTCAACACCAAAAAGAGTAGAAGACAGGAAGTAATTAAAATCACAGAGCTGAAGTCAATGAAATTGAAACAAAAGAAGCAATTCACAATTTGACAAAATGAAAAGTTAGTTCTTTAAAAAAACAGATAAACTGGTTAAACTGTTTGCTAAGCTAATGAAAGTAGAGTGAGAGAAAATACAAATTTTTAAAATTTGTAATGAAAAGGAGACATCACAATGGAGACCACTGAAATATAGACAATAATAAGAAACTACTTTGAAAATTTATACTCTAATAAAATAGAAAATTTTGAAGACACCAACAAATATCTAGGTACATATGACCTACCCCAAATGAATCAGTAGTATTCATTTTATTTTTTAAAAAGTCAATAAAAATATTTTATTTTTTAATTAAAATTTTAAAAATTAAATATTAAATAATTAAATATTAAATTTTCAATGTTTGAAAATTTAAACAGATCAGTTTCAAGCAATGAAATTGAAAATGTCATCCAAACCCTACCAACAAAGAGAAGCCCAAGACCACATGGATTCTCAGCTGAATTCTACCTAACTTTCAAATAAGAATTAACTCCAATCTCCTCAAATTACTCCATGAAATAGAAAATGAGGGAGCCTTGCCAAACTCATTCTATGAACCCAGTATCACACTGATACCAAAACCAGAAAAAGCAAAATCAAGGAGAGAAAATTTAGATCTATACCCCCGATAAACTTAGATGCAAATTTTCATAATAATAATACTGGAAAACTGCACACTAAACCATATTTAAAAGATAGTTCATCATGCTTAAATAGGGTTCATCCCAGGATGCAATCTTAGCTCAATATTTGGAAATTACATCAATAGACTTAAAGGCAAGAATCTCATGATTATCTCAATATATGAGAAAAAGCATTTGATAAAACACAATATCAATTCATGTTCAAAACTCTAGAAAAACCAGGGATAGCAGAAACAGCTCAACCTTGTAAAAGCTATGTATGCTAAACCTAAGGCCAACATCACTGTAAATGGAGAAAAATTGAAAGAATTTGCTCTAAAAATTGGAACAAGAGAGGGATACCCTCTTCTATCACTTATACTCAACATATCCCTGGAAACTCTAGCCAGAATTTGACACAAGAAAGAAATTAAATGGCTGGACATGGTGGTGCACACCTGTAATCCCAGTGGCTCAGGAGGCTGAGGCAGGAGGATCATGAGTTGAAAGCCAGCCTCAGCAAAAGTGAGGCCCTAAGCAACTCAGTGAGAACCTGTCTCTAAATAAAATACAAAATGGAGCTGGGGATGTGGCTCAGTGGTCTAGTGTCCCTGAGTTCAATCCCATTATCTCCCTCCCCCCCAAATTAAATGGATACAAATAGGAAAATACCAAATCAAACTATCTCTATTTGCCAATGATATGGTTCTATATTTAAAAGATCCCAAAACCCTCCACTAGAGAACTCAAACATGAATTCAGCAAAGTAGCAGGATATAAAATTAACATGCATAAATCAATTGTATTCCTATATATCAGTGATGAATTGACTGAAAGAGAATTTAGGAAAACTATCCCATTCACAATAGTTTCAAAAAAATAAATATCTGGGAAGCAATCTAACAAAGAGATAAAAGACCTCTACAATAAAAACTACAGAACTCTAAAGAAAGAAATTGAAGAAGACCTTAGAAGATGGAAAGATCTCCCATGTTCTTGGGTAGGCAGACTTAATATCATCAAAATGGCCATACTACCAAAAATGCTATACAGATTTAATGCAGTTCCTATTATGAGTCCCATGACATTCTTCAGAGAAATAGAAAAATCTGCCATAAAATTCATTTAGAAAAATAAGAGGTTGAAAAAAGCAATACTCATCAAGAAAAGTAAAGCAGGAGGCATCACAATATCAGACCTTAAATTATACAACAGAGCTATAGCAACAAAAACTGCATTTTATTAGCATCAAAACAGATATTGTGACCAGTGGTACAGAATAGAAAACACAGAGACAAACCCAAATAAATACAGTTATCTCATACTAGGCAAAGGTACCATAAACATGTTGGAGGAAAGATAACGTCTTCGACAAATGGTGCTGGAAAAACTGAAAACTAATATGTAACAAAATGAAGTTAAACTCCTCTCTCTCACCCTGCACAAAACTCAATTCAATGTGGATCAAGGGCCTAGGCATTAGACCAGAGACCCTGTGCCTAATAGAAGAAAAAATATGCCCATCTCTCCAATCATGTCAGCTTAGGAAGTGACTTCCTCAACAAGACTCCTAAAGTTTCAAGAATCAATAAATGAAATGATATCACACTAAAATGCCTCTTCACAGAAAAGTAAACTTTAAAGAACATGAACAGAGAGACTATAGAATGGGAAAACATCTTTTCCATCTGTACCTCAGATAAAGCATTAATCTCCAGGATATACAAAGAGCTCAAAAACTGACCACTTAAAAAAAAAAAAAAAAGAACCCAATCAATAAATGGGCAAAAGAACTGAATAGACAACTTCACAGAAGAAACACAATTGGTGAACAGATATATAGAAAATGTTCAACATCACCAGCAATTAAAGAAATGCAAATTAAAATTTCACTGAGATTTCAACTCACTCCAGGAAGAATGGCAATTATCAAGTATACAAGTAATAATAAATGTTGGTGAGGATGTGGGGGGAAAGGTACACTCATACATTATTGGTGGGACTAAAAATTGGTGCAACCATTCTGGAAAGCAGTATGGAGATTCCTCAGAAAACTTGGAATGGAACCACCATTTGACCCAGTTATCCCACTCTCTGGTATATAACCAAAAGACTTAAAATCCAGCATACTATAGTGATGTGTCTACATCAATATTTATAGCAGCTCAATTCACAATAGCTAAGCTATGGAACTAACCCAGGTTCCCTTCAACAGATGAATGGATAAAGAAAATGTGACGTATATTCTCAGTGGAATCTTACTCAGTCGTAAAGTAGAATGAAATTATGGCATTTGCCAGTAAATGGATGAAACTGCAGTCTATTATGCTAAGGGAAATAAGCCAGTCCCAAAAAAACAAAGGCTGAATGTTCTCTTTCAAATGCAAATGCTGACTGACAAGGGTGCAAGGGAGGTATGAAGGAATTGGGCTTACTGGATTGGACAGGGTGGAATGGTGGAATGGGAGGGGGGATTGGAAAGCAGAAACTGTAGAATGAATCTGACATAACTTTCGTATGTTGATATATGAATACATGACCAATGTAACTCCACATCATGTACAACTATAAAAATGGAAAGTTATACTCTATGTATGTAGATGTTAAAATACATTCTACTGTTATGCTCAAATTCGGGACCCCCAAAAGACCACCAGAGACCAAGTTCGATGTAAACAGCAAAGAGGTGTTTATTGCGAGCTAGTTCAGTCCTCCGCGCATGCCCTGAGCCCAGGGTTTGCAGCAGTTTTATACATTCTTTGGAGAGGAGAGGGACTTCATATACATCATAGCAAATCATCACACACCGCAGGAAAATCAAATAACAACTCTAAAACATGATTAGCACATTCACTGGTGGGAACAAGTTGGGTAGGGGTGATTGGTTACTACAAGAGGGGGATTCGTTTGAACTGATTGGTTTAAGCCAAGAGGGGTGTTCATGCTGAACTACATGGTTTCCCAACATGTTATCAACCACCATAAACTACTGGGAGGGTCATCTGGCATCCCAGGTATTTCCCTGTCTTATGCTGATTGGTGGCTGCTAGGGGGCTGCTGTGGGTCCCCACCTCTCCTGACTGAGTCCGGGACACCTGGCACAGCATATCTCTCCTGTTATTTGTAGATAAACAACTTAGCATGGTGGGAATGTGCCTAGGAGTGCTCTGTGGGTCTTTCCAAGGACAAAGGTGATGTCCCTTCTTTGGACAGGCTTTGCTCTGAGGTACAGAATGGTTTTTTACTACTGTCATGCATACCTAAAAAAAGCAAATACAAAAATTTAAAAGAAGACAATGGAGTACTATGCAGCAATAAAAAATGACAAAATCATAGAATTTGCAGGGAAATGGATGGCACTAGAGCAGATTATGCTTAGTGAAGCTAGCCAATCCCTAAAAAACAAATACCAAATGTCTTCTTTGATATAATGAGAGCAACTATGAACAGAGCAGGGAGGAAGAGCAGGAAGAAAAGATTAACATTAAACAGAGACATGAGATGGGAGGGGAAGGGAGAGAAAAGGGAAATTGCATGGAAATGAAGGGAGACCCTCATTGCTATACAAAATTACATATAAGAGGTTGTGAGGGGAGTGGGAAAATAAACAAGGAGAGAAATGAATTACAGTAGATGGGGTAGAGAGAGAAGATGGGAGGGGAGGGGAGGGGGGATAGTAGGGGATAGGAAAGGTAGCAGAATACAACAATTACTAATAGGGCATTATGTAAAATTGTGGATGTGTAACCGACATGATTCTGCAATCTGCATTTGGGGTAAAATTGGGGGTTGATAACCCACTTGAATCTAATGTATGAAATATGATATGTCAAGAGCTTTGTAATGTTGTGAACAACCAATAAAAAAAAAAAAAAGAAAATTCAAAAAAAAAAAAGTAATGCAGATCAAATGCTTTCAAAATCATCTGGCATGTTGTAAATATTCATATAGTAAATATTATTGTGAATTATTATTTTAAAAATATGTGAAATGTATGTAACATATTATTGGTATTATTACTTTTATTATTATTAACATTATAATGATATTTGTGGCTCACAATGAGGTAGGTAGTTAAAAACGTGCATGCTGACTCCGCTATTAAGGGACTCAGCCAGAATATAAAATAAATATGTTCAATATCAGAAAAAAATAGAGAAAATAAACAAAAACTGGAATGTAAAAATGGAAAGAAGATGGTGCAGGTGTAAGGGTCCGGCGAAACGTCGGAGAAGGAAAGACCACACGAGACTAGCTTCATGCAATGGCAAGGGGGATTTTATTAGGGGGATCCGTTCCAACGCGTTGGGACTCTGTGCTCACTCAAGAAGGGAGAGCAGCCCAGAGCCCAGAGCAGAGGTCAAGCAGAGCTTAAGTACACTTTTTGGAGAGGGCGGGGGGCTTTGCATACATCAGAACAAATCATCATGAGGCGCGGGGAAATTGAACAACAATTCTGATACATGATTGGTCCATTCATTGGCGGGAACAGTTTGGGCAGGGGTGATTGGTCACTTCTAAGTGGGGCACACATTCAAACTGATTGGTCCTGGGGCCTATATGCTTATGTGCCATGCTACCTGGAGCCCTTAGCTATTAAACAACCAGGGAATCAATGGAGATATTTACTGAGCAGTTCCCGCATTGTCCTAACAACTTTACAGACATTACAGGTTCCGGGGATAGCAGGGGAATTGTTTACTTTTTAGCCCAGGCCTTGCAATCTAGAAGCTTTACAATGCCCTAGTCTTTTACACTTTAACTCAGACTTTTGCAGCTTAGAATCAGCTTAGAAATTTTACCCTTACACAGGGAGGAAAGACATGTTTAAAAGGGAAGAACAAAGTGAATGAAAAAGATGAGGTTGATTTGCAAGAGGTATATAAAGAAAACACTAGGCTTAGTTAATGTCAATCAGTTAACTTACTATCATTCAGAGATCCATATTAATTGCTACAGAATTTTCAAGACAGTATTTTTTATCTGATATTTCAACTTTTAGAAATTACCAAGTGTGAGGAAAGCTTTGAAATGTAAAGTACCTCCATTTTCTACTGCAACCCAAACCAGCCAAACTTATTAGATGAGTTCATATGCAGAATGTGTCCTTGCCTGACCATCACCTTTGGAGGTAGTGGGGATGAATTGTTTTCCTTTTTAAAAATGGCTTTGTCACTTTGTCCCAAGTTTAGAGTGTTAGTTTGCCCGAGCAATTAAGCTCCTTCATCTATCTGTCTCCTCTGTAGACTTATCTGGCTTGAAATGAACCTCTTGAGAGAGACCCTTTCCTGGGGGGGGGATTTTTCCTCTAATCCTCCTTAGACCCAGATCCTTGCCTCCTGTCTTTATGTCAAATATCACTCTGTCAATTTCCCAAAGAAAGAGAACTTTGATTTTCTCCACTCTTCAGAGCACCAGCAAGGTCTAAGTCTCTATTCTATGCCAAAATGGGGCTAAGTTTGGGCATCAACGAGTGGAAATTGTAGCCTAAGTAGCTGTTTCATTTTGGATATTTAGGAACAAAGTATACCATTTACTAAGTATTAGGCCAAAAACACAAAAGGAAGGAAAAAAAGAAAGAAAAAAGTAGAGAATGAGAGCCAGGAGGAAGAAAATGGAGTAATATTTGAAAAACAGTGGTAAGCTGCAGGAGTTATAAGTCTGTTCAGTAAGTCCTTTCAAGCTTTCATCAGTGCTTCCCCCAGCTCCATTCACCTCTGTTAGGGATATCCCTGTACATCTGCTGGATTTACTGGATCTCCTTCCAACAAGGGAATCCAAGATTTCTTGTCTAGGAAAAAATGAGGGTTTTGTTGTTTTTTGTTTCTTCTGTATACTTTCTCACTGAATTACTACCCTGATTTTTCCCAATTTTCCTACCTCGTTTTGACACTACAGAACTGCTGATTTAATTCAGCCTTGGAGAGATGCTGCAGCACTGTGGATTCCTCTTAGCTGCTATCATTTTTCTTTGCAATTTGTTTCTTTGTAATTTCTTTTTGCTTTCTCTCTCCCTTTTTAACAATCTTCCTTTGTGGTTAAGTGAATCATTCTAATAGTGTTATGGTTAGATATAAGGTGTCCACCAAAAGTTCATATGTGAGACAATGCAAGAATTTTTGGTAGTGAAATGATTAGATTATGAGACGTATGAAATAATCTGTGGATTAATCTCATGATATGGATTAACTAGACTGAGACTGTATGCAGGTTGGGTGTAGCTGCAGGAAGTAGGTCACTGGAGGAGTGCCTTTGGGGTTTATATTTTGTTCCTGGGGAACAGACCCCACTCACCCTACTTCTGCTTCTTGGTTGCCATGTCCTGAGCTGTTTTCCTCTGCCATGCCCATCCATTATGGCATTCTAACTCATCTCAGGCCCAGAGGTATGGAGTCAGCCAGTCATGAAGTGATCCTCTGAAATTGTGAGCCAAAACATACTTTTTTTGTCTTCTAAATAGTCTTTGTCTGATATTTTGTTTACAGCAACACAAAATTTGACTAAAACAAGTGTACTTTGATTCCTCTGGTCAATTTTATTTTTCTACTGTGTATTTTTGTGAGTACCATGACATTTAGAAAACAAATCTTTGATTATAACAAGTTCTTTTGAAGTGATAGAATGTTAACATAAGCCAGGCACTGTGACACATGCCTAAAATCCATCCCAGTTACTCAGGAAGCTAAAGCAAGAGGGTCACAGCTTTGAGGCCAGCCTTGGCAATTTCAAAGCCAACTTTGTCTCAAAATAAGAAATAAATATCCTGAGATGTACGTCATTGATAAAGCAACTCAAGTTCAATCTACAATACCAGAAAAAAAAGAAGTTAACATAATTGTAAAGATAACATCACAGAAAAAAAGTAAGAAAATATGTTATTGAGGAAACCTTATCTGTACTCTATTCCTCCCCATTTTGAATTTTTGATGTTCCATTTTACATATTTATGTATTGCCTGTTAACTTTTTAATAATATTATTGTTCTAATTATATTGATTTTTTTTAAAGAGAGAGAGAGAGAGAATTTTTTTAAATATTTTTCAGTTTTCGGTGGACACAACATCTTTATTTTATTTTTATGTGGTGCTGAGGATCGAACCCAGCACGCCGTGCATGCCAGGCAAGTGCATTACTGCTAGAGCCACAACCCCAGCCCATATTATCTTGATTTTTGTCTTCATACGAAAGTTATGAATGTTTTATATATCATATTTATACTATTAGAGGATTCCAAGTTTGTCTCTATGAGTACTCTTACCAGTGAATTTTGTTATGCTCATATTTTATTCTTACTTATTTATTATATCTCTTTCTTTTAATTTGAAGACAATCCTTTAGAATGTCTTTAGGACAGATCTGGTGAATACATATTCTCCCACCTATTGTATGGGAATATCTTTTATCTCTCCTTCATTTTAAAAGAAAATTTTACCATTTACCAGATTCCTGATGACAGTTTTTTTCCTTCACTACTGTTAAAATTTCATATCACTCTCTTCTGGCATATGAGGTGTCTTATGAGAAGTTTGCTGTCAGGCAAATTGAAAACACTTTTGTGTTATATTTTGTTTTCACTTGTAATCTTGAGAAATGTTTCTTTATATTTCATCTTTAACAGAGCTTGATTATAAAATGTATTGGGATACAATTGCTTGAGTTAAATCTAACTGGTGTCCTTTGGTTCCATAAACCTAATATTTGTGTCCTTCTCTAGTTTTCATACTTTTCTGTTATTCATTCTCTCCCCCCCTCCACTCAAGCTAGATATCAAGCCCAAGGCATTGCACATGTTACACATGTGTTCCACCAATTACCTACCTGTGAGCCAAATAATTATTTATTTAAATAAACTTTCTACCCCTTGACATTATATCCTTCTCAAACCCCAATTACCTGAACATTTGTTCTTTTAATGCTGTCCCAAGTTTTTCATAAGTCTTATTCATAACTATTCATTCTTTTTATTCTCCAACTGTGTATTTTCAAATAACCTGTTTTCAAATCCATGATTTGTTTCTTCTGTTAAATCTGTCATGTTATTTATTCCCTCTAGATTTTTTTTACTTCACTGAGCATATTTTTAACAGAGGTATTTCTATGTGTATGTTTAATTTTCTTTCTTCTGTTAGAGTATCAAAATATATATCTTGGTATTTTTTCAAGCTCATTGATTTTTCCATAAAAGAACTGTTTTAAATTCTGAGAGTTCTTCCATACTATATATTGCCTCATCAGTTTTGGGCACCTTATTCTGAGTTTTAGGTGAGATCATTTCCTAAATACTCTTGAAGCTTGTTGGCATGTAATATCATATGGGCATTGAAAGATCAAATGTTTATTCCAGTTTTCTTAATCTGGTTTGTGTCTTTCTTTCCAGAAATCCTAGGCAAGCTGCTTATTTTCTCTCAGCAAGTAGTCATTTTCATTATTTTAGTACTGGTTGATTCCCATTTCCAGGTTTACTGAGAATCTGCTTTTGGTGTGTTGCCATTTTTTCTGTACTCGAGGGTTATTCATGTCCATGTCTGTATCAAATATCCCATTATCATGTGCATAAAAAAATGAGGTGAGTTTCTAGAAAGCAGAGTCTCCCTGGGGATGAGGTAGGCCCAGATTTCTTGTCTCCAGTTATTGGACTATGGTTAGGCACTGTAAGATTCTGCCAGGTTCTGGACAGAGTTACTATGGATGAACCAGACTTGGGCTCCTATATCATGCTTCTAACCTCCACAGCCACCAAACTATATCATACAGAGCCCACAACCTGTCAAGATCAGCATAACAGTGGGGTAGGACCATGGCCTACACTGTTATGAACTGAATACTCCTGAGGTGGACTTATAGCCCAAGACTACTACAAACAGCCCCAGATGATGCTGCTTGTAATACATCTGTGGTTATATGTACTCCATGAGACCAATCTTTTCCAAAGTCTCCATTCACAGATAGACCTAGGGTTGAGGCTCATTAATATTTGCCCTGTGTTAATTTTCACCAACCCAACACTAAGAACAAAGTCTTATGATTGCTGCCTTGTTCTATCCCTGGAAGATGGGGTCTGTCAGCACACTAAACTGCCCCAGGGTGAGGTAGTGCTGTTAAATTCAATTTCTGGTCACTTAGGCAGATGCTAAGTTGTGTTATTCCTGAACCTCAGAGCTGCATGGTCCGAGTAATGCACCAGAGCCCATATGTGCTGAAATATGAGAATGTTCCACTGGGGCACTTCTAGAGCTCTATCTGTGGGCATTATCCTAGTATTATATGTTCTGCCCCAAATTGGGGTATGGGTAGTGGAAACAGTCCCTTGACCATCAAGGCTAATGCTAAGTTGGGTTTCACCTGTTTCTCATAGCCACAAGAATCACATAGTCACAGGTTGTGGAAGGTACCCCAGGCCCACTCAATGTCTGAAATGATACATGTCAAAAAATTGACTTTGTCAGTTGCCTTCAACATAGAGGAAATTTATGCCAAGTTTGTGTTTCAGAAAATCAGCAAAACCCACTGGCAACCAGTGTCTCCAGGAAGCCTGCAGAGCACACATCCTTTGCTACTGGCTCTTGGGACAATGAGAAAAATTATGTTTCATTGTGGTCTATTGGAGATTTGGGGAATTTGATGGAGGATTCAAAAGAGACAATCAATTATTTTGTGATATCAAACACCATGGTGATGTCATGAGTTTACA
This sequence comes from Spermophilus citellus, assembly GCF_964194105.1. Taxonomy (NCBI): domain Eukaryota; kingdom Metazoa; phylum Chordata; class Mammalia; order Rodentia; family Sciuridae; genus Spermophilus; species Spermophilus citellus. The sequence goes on from NC_138190.1 coordinate 79,642,395, forward strand.
GTTTTTTTGACCAAGAAAGAATTATAGCTGCTTCATCAACAGGATGTGTAACAGTTTTTCTCCATCATCCAAATAACCAGACTGTCAGTCAACCAGCAGTGGACAGCAGCCCACTACCATATGGGGCTTTGCAGTCCTTCCTACAACAGTGCCCCATGTACAGGCATTGTGTGCAACAACACAGAAATTGTCATGTTTGGAGAGGATCGTTGAATAAATCTTTTCAGAGTTGATCACATGGAAGCTATAAGAACTATAGATAATGCAGATAGCAGTACACTACATGCTCTGAGCTTCCTTCAAATTCCTGAGATACTTACAGTAGAATCAAGTGGACAGTTAAAAATATGGAACTTCAGAAAACAAGGAAATGAACCTTCTCAGATATTATCATTGACTGGTGACTGAACGCCACTTCACTGTGTTGACAAACATCTCAACCGTCAGCAGTGTTGTAGCTATTGGTGTCCAGGATGGAATGCTGAGTATTTGGGATATTAGACAAGATACTATGTGTGTACCTCTGCTGAAAGTTCATGATACTAAAATGTGGGAAGTTCATTTTCATCCATCCAACCCAGATCATCTATTTACTTATTCTCAAGATGGATACTTATGGCACTGGGATGCCTCCACAGATGTGCCTGAAAAGTCCTCATTCTTTCCTCAAGGAGGAAGAACAAGTACTTTACTGTCTCATAGCATTAATAACCAAGGCAATGTTCACCAATCTCTTATAAGTTCCTGGCTCAGCACTGACCAAGCAAAAGGCCGTATTGAAATCCTAAGCTTGTTTCTCAATAGGACTCTGTGAATGTTTTAGGTGCTCACCTTGTTTATGGAACTGATGCAGAAGCAATATGTTACCAGGCAACCATTTTCATGAAAATAATGCAATTATAATATTTCAAGTTTTAGCCTTTTGAATTTAAAATTTTAAAAAAACTGACTCTGTCCCACCTACCACAGGTCTCCACCTTCTGCCCAGTTTCAGTTTATAGGCTCCAACTGTGAGCTCTTGCCTGTGTACATGCTTTCAGTTTCTAATGAACACTGGGCCTCACTGTAATGGGCCTGGCACTGAACTCTAAGAAAAAGTTCTATGTTAGCTTTGTACCCTTTTCCATAGGTGGAATTTTGTTCCCTGCTCTACCTCCTGAGGTTGTAGGAGGAGGAGTTGAGGTAGTCTACTGGCCTATGACAGGTCTAGTGGATTAATCTGCAGGTATTGGACTGTCAGTAGGGGTCATGGGGTTTTGGTCAGCACTGTTTCACCATGATGGGTCTGGTACTGTGTTTCAAGTCTAAGCTCTGGACTTAATTTCCTCTCCCCCTCCAAGTGGAAATCCTTTCTTTATATGCTTGAATGCTTCAAGTTTGGGCAGGGGTTACACAGGCAACTTTTCCTTCTTGCCCTCTTCAAAGTATTTTTTTTTAATTTTGTTATACTCAAAGCAGGCACTATAGTCTCTCTCCTGATTTCTATGGCTCTTGTGAAAGTAGTTTTGTGTGTATAAATAGATGATTAACTTGATGTACTTGTGGGAAAATGATTACTAGAGGATCTGATTCTGTTAACATCTTGCTCCGTCTATATATCACAAGTGCGCGCGCACGCGCGCGCGCGCACACACACACACACACATACACACACACACACACACACACACAAATAGTTAAATCATTCATTTACCAAATAGTCACTTTTAAATAAATCTGTTTAGTCATCAATCAACTTTACAAAACAGGATAAACCTACCTTAGCATTAGACTTGGTGGTCTAGGGACTATTTCTAATAACCATATTCCAATTTGGGGGAGCAAAGCTAAGACCAGGAAAGTGCCCACAGATGGAGTTCTAGAACAGCTCCAGCACCCGGCAAAGATAAGAAGGGTCGGGAAAGAATATTTGAAATCTATTCTCAGCAGTTTTTAAGAATATAATGCATGTTTATTAATTATAGTATCCACATACAATAGATCATTCAGAACTCATTCCTCTTATCTAACTGAAATGTTCACCCTTTGACCAACACATTCCCAAACCCCTCCACTCAATTCCTTTTAACTACCATTCTGTTCTCTATTTTATGAGGTCATCTTTTTTAAATTTCCCATATGAGTGAGATCATGTGGCATTTTTCTTTCTATGCTTGATTGATTTTACTTAGTATAATGCCCTCTAGGTTCATCCATATTATTGCAAAAGTCAGGATTTCCTTCTTTTTAAGTTAAAATAGTAATCTATTGTGTAGTTATACCACATTTTCTTTATTCATTTATCCATTGATGGACATTTTTGTTACTTCCATATCTTGACTGTTGTGAATAATTTGCAAAGGATATAGAAATTTCTTTTCCACTGATTTTATTTCCTTTGGATTTTTAGTCAGTTATTGGATCAGTGAATCATATTTTTGTATGTTTATTTTTAATATTTTGAGAAATATCCATACTGTTCTCCATAACAGCAAGAATAGCTTACATTCTCATTAACAGGGTACCAGTTTCCTATTTTTCCATATCCTGATCAGTACTTTTTATCTTTTACATATTTGAAAACAGACATTCTAAGAGGTGCAAGGCAATATCTCATTGTACTTTTAATTTGAATTTCTCTGAGAGTAATTATTTTGAGCATTTTTATAAATCCATTGACCATTTGTTTACCTTCTCTTGAGAAATTTCTATTTTGTTCATTTTCCCATTTTCTAATTGTATTGTCTTCTTACTAATGAATTGAGTTCCTTATATAATTTGGGTATAAAACAAATGTATATCAGATATATGGTTTAGAAATAGTTCCTCATTCAATAGGTTGTCTCTTCACTCTCTTGATTTTTTCTGGGTTGGATGAACATTTTTAGTTTGATATAAATCAATTTGTATGTTTGCTTTTGTTGAAGGTACAAATGGGATCATAGCCCAAAATTAACTTACCAAACCCATGACTCCTAACTTTCCCCCTGTTTTCTTCCAGTATTTTTTCAGTTTCATATTTTTTCAATTAATTATTTAATTCCTTTTGAGTTGATTTTTGTGTATGGTATAAAATAAGGATATGGCTATATTCTTTCTCATGTTGATATCCACTTGTCCCAACATCGTTTATTTGAAGAGACTGTCATTTTATCATGATGTGTTTGTGACACCTTGGTAGAAATGAATGAACTATAAATCTGTGAATGTTTTTCTTGGTTCCCTATCATATGTCTATATGTCTGTTTCTTCCTTAATTAATTAATTAATTAATTTCATGTGTTGAAGTCTTTGTCCCCAATTGGTGGCACTGTTGGGAACTGGTGGAAACTTTAAGGGATGTGTCCTAATTGAAGGAGGTGGGTCACTTGTGGCATGTTCTTGAAGGGTATATCTTGTCTCAAGTTCTTTCATTTCTCTTTCTATCTCTGTCTGCCTCTCTCTTCTGTGGCCATCATGAGCTGAGTACCTCTGCTCTACTATGCACTTCCTGCCAAGGTGTTCTGCCTCACAAAAGGGCCAAAGTGATAGGCCTAAGTGGAAAGCTGACAGCTTTTTCTCTAAGACTAGAAATAAAAGAAGCAAAGTTAAGTAATTAAGGACTGAAACCTATGAGGCCAGGAGCTCAAATAAATCTTTTCTCTTTGAAGTTGATTTTCTCAGGTGTTTTGTCACAGTGACAAGAAAGTTGACTAAAACATATACCAATAACTTTTTATTGCACTCACCACTTCTATTCAACAAAGTACTTTAATTCCTAGCTAAAACATGAGGCAAGAATAGGAAATAGAAAGTATACAAGGACACTACCACTAGAAGCTTACTCTCTATGATAAGTTTTCTACCACCTTCTTTCCAAGCTCTACATATAAAAGATACTGTGGGAGTGATAACCTGTATTTAAAACACACTAAAATATTCAGTATATATATATATATATATATATATATATATATATATATATATATATATTCCTAAACCACATGGTGGAGATTTGAAAATCAACTCACCTTTGCATAAATTGAAAAATCATAAGAAATATACTTGGAAGTGGTGAAAATATATAAATAATAAAGGTGCCTGAGGGTTTATGAGTTTGCTCTTTTTCCAAACTCCAACTCACCAAGCTCTCTGATTGTAGTGAATATGTTTCTGCAGGGTTTTTTTTAGTGGAAACTTGAGTGTTTATACACAGCCATTCAATTAAATAGTTATATGTGGTTATCCTTTGAATGGGCTAAGACAGAAAACTATTTTTATTCACTAAAAGGCTCGGTGTACTCTTTTTAAGGATTTGCATGTATACTGTAACAATTTTGTTTTAATATTCTAAAAAAATGATTTTCTGAGTATGTGGAATTCTTATTATAAAATTAAAGAAATTCAGAAGTCTCAGTCTTAAATAAAAATTAAATACTCTAGCTTCTGAAAAGCCACTAAATATCATCTCTCTTAATCCTATTCTAAGTCCCACTGCTCCCCTCTTAAAATAGGATGAAGATAGAAAGTATAAAAGTACCCTCCATCCCCAAAACTGTGTCCCAATAGAGGGTAGATAGAATTTGACAAAGGATGCAAATGTTGGGTAATTTCAAGGAATTACAGGAGAAGCAGCCTCTTGATTATTCCTGAGATGCCTAAAATGCTACCCTCCAATTCTCATGGACACTTTGGACTCACCATACCCTTCTAGGGCACTACCTTTCCCATCTCAATTTGCTTCTCCAGGTTTTGTTTTTTGTTTTTTGTTTTTTAGTATATCCTCCTTTCTCGTATTTAGATAGAGCTCTCAGTATGGCCCAAATGAAGTCAAGCACCCATATTGCCTTGATTTAAGCTCCTACTTTGTCCCTCGACACTAGTTTAAGATTGAAATGAATCTAGAGTAACCTACATAAAAATGTCATCTGTAGATATTGTGAGGCTTGAATAAAATAAAATAATGGCATTTTAAAGTTCAAATAAGACTATGACTTTAGAAATACAAGTTGCAATAAACTACAATTGACATGACCTAAGAACTATAGAGGGGAGGGGCGAGACTAGAAAAATATAACAGAATAAAGCATTGCCTCTTATACCTTCTGAAGAGACAAATGAAACAAGGTGTTTAATTGGAGGACCCAAAGAGAATGTACCTGGCAAGAAAATGGTGGAAACTCAGATTATTACCAACCCAGGGTATCCAGAAAAGTAAAAAACAATCACTCATTTCTTTATCATGTTATGGTAGGAAGAGCACAATGTTAGGTATCAGTGGTCCTGGATTCTACTCCTAAATCTATCATGGATAACTCATGTCATCTTAGGGAAACCACTTAACCCTTTATATCAATCAGCTATTTTTACAAATATGTTGCAAAGCAAAGTACCCCAAAATTCAGTGAATTAAAACAACAATCATTTATTCTCCATATGCTGCTCTGGATTGGGCCTCAGCTGTACTTGGCCTTAATTTTTAGAATGGATCCAAATCTACTTCATGTTCATCTCATCCTCCTTAGACCTATAGCTTTTGTCTATTCTTCTTAATGTAGTAGCAGAGGATAAGTCCAACTATGAAACACAAAACTTTGCATGTACCATGTCTACTGGCATCCCAATGGCAATAACATAATATGGCTATTCCTAAAAACCCAATCAGTAGGGATGTTTATTCTACCCACCATGAGGTCATGGAAGGCAGTTAAAGAATTGGGAACATTCATTCCAATCTACCACAAATTCGTACCTTTCCCATTCCACAAGATAAGAATCTGTTCATTTATTCAATCATTCATTCATTTATTTAATACAATTTATCAAGCATTTACCAGGGACTAGATATTATGGTAAAGTTCTTGAAATGGAAAATATCTGACTTATTAGAAAAACTTAAAGTCCAGTGATGATCAAGACCAGTATTAAGGTGAGGCAAGTGAAATGTTTTACACAACCCTGAAGATGAGAGTTTCCTTAACATTTGCACCCAAAGTGCCTCATTTGCTTTATCATAATCCTGTTTCTCATAGAGATACATTTGTCAATCATGGACCTAATGATTAAAGTAAAAGTGCTGTAAAAATATAATGTGCAACACGATATAAAATGAATACTGATTGAAAACGTAGAGATTATCTGTACAACAATGTTCAGTGACTTCAAAAATTTATGAAAATCTTTGGTGGTTTTCTTCAAAATTGGTCAACAAGAAAAAGGAACTGGAAAGGACAATAATATATATTGAACATTTTTACATTCCTGGTGCTTTATATCTGTCATTGGTTTTATTTCCCATAACCATCCCATAAGAGAGAAATAACTATAATTTACAGGTGTACACATTTAAACTCAGAATGGAGAATTGAATATAGGAGCTGGATGACTAGCCAGAGTTTCCATCCAGAAACCTTCTATACTGAAAATTATATTATTGATTCAGAACTCTATGAAATTTAATGTTGAGGAAGAGGCATATCCTTCTTTATAACTCAGTTATTTCAAGAGAAACTTATCCTTTCAAAAAGGACTGAATTTGTTAAATTGCCTTTGAGAGTTACTGTCTAATTTCTGCTTTTCTTAGATACACTGTTGTTCTTGAACTCAGATGGCTGACACAGTATATAATCAAAAGTTGTAAAATGACAGAGAGATTTGTCATAGTAATCAACTAACTTTATTTGTTCTGGCAATTCTCTTACCTATTTCCACAACCATGTAACAGGATTCGTAGTGAAAAAAATCACATCAGATTATTGAGATATTTCTATGAACAATAGAACTATTCAATATTCTTGGGTTCCTAAATTGACTTTTGTAGACATCTATAACATGAATTGAGGCAGAAACAAATCATACCCTCTTTGTTTTTCAGTCACATCCTATTAAATTACTCATAGCACAACCCTGTTCAAATGGCAATACCTTTGCCAATTAAGCTCAGTCTCAATTTATAATTTTCCTGGATAATAAAATAGTTAAAAAAACATCCCCAATTGGGCCATGGTTTGGAAGGTGTAATTTGAATTTCAACATCAACCTCTACTTCATATTGCACTTTATGGCACCCCTGATCTCTGATTCTTCAGGCTGAATTCTCAAATGTCTGCATGAGGGTGGCACAAGCTGTAGCTTAAGATTGCCATTACTGCTTGAGGTTCACAGTAACTTGATCATGAGCTGTGTTATAATACATTCTTTGCCACTTAATTGTTTTTTGTGAGGAGATGAACTCTGCTATCTTAATGCTGACAAAATGATGATGACAGCTAATTAAAACTCAGGTCCTCAATGAATTTCCTGTATATGACAGATGAGACAAGTCAGTAATTGTTGCTATCAGCTGAGTTCACAGCTCTCTGAAGTTGACATTTTAGGTAGAGGAAATCAAATATCAGTGCTCCTTTATATTTATGTGAAGAAGAGGGAGATTCACAGTGGTAAGAGGTATAATCTACAATCAATACTAAACCCAGTCTTCTCCCAGTCTCAACAACCTACCTTACAGAAATCAAAACATTATCACTTATTAATAATTTACTTAATTTTCTTATAAATAACAGACATTAGATATAAAAAGAAGGTAAGGAAAATAGGTTGGCAGACATGGAAAGGGACATTTTTATTTATCATGAATTGTCTATAACATTTTAACAATGATTCTGTCTTTGGCCAAGCTTTAGACAGGTTCTTCTGAGCTCTATTCCTGATCAGATCTTTACTTTGGCCCCATCTTTCCTATGCCTGCTTAGCCCACTTTTAGCAATAATCCCTCAGTTAGTTTAAAGAGAATCCTCCCTTCTCAATAACTGATCAAATTTCTCATCCTTCATCTTAGATGTATACATCCTTGGCCTGCCTTCATCAAGAATCCTATCAAAGATGAGTGCAGTGGTGCATGCCTATAATCCCAGGGGTTTGAGAGACTGAGGCAGGAGAATCACAAGTTCAAAGCCAGCCTTAGCAACAGTGAGGTGCTTAGCAACTCAGTAAGACCCTGTCTCTAAATAAAATTCAAGATAGGGCTAGGGATGTGGCTCAGTGGCTGAGTGCCCCCAAGTTCAATCCCCAGTATCCCCCCCCCCAAAAAAAAGAACCCTGGCAAGAAACACCCATTCAGTGGTAGAGCACTTGTGTAGCACATGCAACACAGTGGGTTCAATCCCTAGTACTGGAAAAAAAGGGAAAGGAAGGAAGGAAGGAAGAGAAAATAATAATCACTCTACATTTGATGTTTTCCCTTAACAGTTTTCCCTCAGTCATCCCCTCCAATCTATTACTTGGCTTTACATCTACACTCAACCTTGTGGTTGATTCTAATCTCTTCCCTCTAGTGGGGAAACTACCTGTAGTGATTGTCTTAAATAATTTTTTCTTATCATTTTAATGAATATTAAATATAAATGAAATACGTTTTCCCAGTCAATGCCTAGATTTAGTTTTTAGCAGGGGCATAGGAATGAATTTATAAGCCCACATCTTGGTACAGAATAGAAGACACAGAGATGAACCCACATAAATACAGTTATCTCATACCAGACAAAGGTGCCAAAAACATATATTGGAGAAAAGATAGCCTCTTCAACAAGTGATGCTGGGAAAACTGGAAATCCATATGTAGCAAAATGAAATTAAATCCCTATCTCTCACCCTGCACAAAACTCAACTCAGTGAATCAAGGACCTAAGAATTAGACCAGAGACCCTGTGCCTTATAGAAGAAAAAGAATACCCAAATCTTGATCTAACAAATTTTTGTTACCAGTGTTAAAAGTGATGGAAGATAATCCTGAGATCCATCAACAGAGTTTCTACATATCTGCTTAGACAATTCACTTACTGAGTCCTAAATGGAAAAAATTTAAGTAAGAGTTTACAAGTTCCTTGGACCTACATTTTTCAGACTATTAGATTTTCAGGGTCATAATTGCTTAAATAATGTGATGAATGCTATGGATTATCTCTCCAAGAAAGCATTCACATTCACAAATCTTTTTATATCTAATGTCTGTGGCAAAAATTTTAGGTGTTTGTTTAATGTACCCCTTAGCCCTAATTGAGAGCTACAAACATAAAGGGTTTGACCAGCCCCTTGGTAGGAAAGAAAATTTTAAATATAACTTCAGGATATTCCTGATGGGACAACACTGCAAAAAAGTGTTGATTAGGCTGGGAAGAACTACAAAAGTTATTTCATTCAACCCCTTCATTCTCTAGATGAAGAAACTGAAGTGACAAAGTAGGAGGTAGAGTCCAGGACTTGACTTCCATTGTAGTGTTCATCCCATTAGCTAATTGTGCCATCCCTTCTCCCTCCCTAGTCCCTCATACACACAATTACATAGAATGTATTCATGGTTGTGTAGTAAAAGGAAAAGAAGTAAAATACACCAACCTCCTCTACCCCCTTAAATATTTGGATCTGTAAGTTTAATAATAAGGACTCAAATTCACTTAGAAAAGACAATTATGATCAGGATGAACCAAATTACTATATATAACTATAAAGCTATAATAATAATAATAATAACAACAAAAACAATAATAACAACAACCACTTCAAATGAAAAAAAAGGCAATTATGAATTCGCCTTTTTTAAATTCCAAAGATTACAGATAAACTTCTTCCTAACATCCTTACTCCAATTTGACCTCAAACAACCACAGCAAGGAAACAAAGAAATATGGATAGCAAAATTCTATATACTAATTTAGTTGATTCAGGGAATACAAAAAAAATATATAGACATTTTCATTTTTTGCAAAAACATAAATCTGCAGGCATTATAAAATGATCTAGAGCTGCTCTACTTAATACATCAATCATTAGATATATGTGGCTATGAAAACTTGAAATGTGTAAAATGCATGCCAAATTTTGAAGCCTTAGAATTGAAAAGAAATATAAGATAATTAATTAATAATTTTGATATTAGTTACATGTTGAATGATTATATTAGGGGTATATTTTTAAATATAATTTGAATATATTTAATAGATCATATTTGTTTATTTTTACATTTTTAAAAATATGGCAAATTGAAAATTGCATATGTGGGTCATTTGTGGCTCATGTTTACATTTATTTGGCAATGCTATTATTGATTATTAGCATTGGGCAGCATGACAATAAGATAACAAACTGGAGCTCCAGGTGGGGTGTAGTGGCTCATTCCTATAATCCCAATGGCATCAGAGGCTGAGACAGGAGGATTGCAAGCTCAAGGCCAGCCTGGGCAATTTAGTGAGAACTCAACTCAAAATAAAACTAAAATGGTTAGGGATATATCTCAGAGGTACAGTATCTCTGGGGTTCAATTCCCAGTACTACCAAAAAAAGTGGAAGAATGGCTTCAAAGCATTTCTAAGGTCTATGGAAAGCTCCAAATTTTTGTTAAGTGCACATTTTATCTGTGGTTTCATCCTTTTCAAGAAGAAGAGTCTTCATTGATTTGCTTTTGACAAGATGTAAAAGAATTTAAAAATGACAGCCTAGTATCAGAATTAAGACTGTTCAGAAACTATTTAGAGTTTCATATATATTACCTTCTGTAAGTATCACAATAACACCAGAAAGTTTATACTTTATCATTATTTCCTATTTTAGAACTGACAGAAATTGGGCTTTAAGTCATATACCCAAAATCACATAGTCAGTAACAGAATTCAAATCCAAGCAGTTGATTCCAAATCATGTGACTTTAACCACTAGTGGAAAGTTTGAGTTGAAATGTACCACCCCATATGTACCTCTATGATATGAATTCAAGTTTTGCCTCCTCAAGTATATAACTGCCCAATGACCAACAGCAAGAGGCATACAAAGAGAGGGGCAGAGAAGAATGTTGAAACTTCAAGTTCAACTTTATCACCCTTCACTTCTCTGAAATCAACCTAAAATATTTAAATGTATAATAATTCATTACAAATAACTATCAGTAATCATAACTATAGACATTGATAATACTCCATAACTAAAATTTAATTAAGTACATCCACAATACAATTATTTAGTCCATGAGAGGTTCTTGTAAACTTAATGATGCTTCATCTGACATAGCTGCATAGCTGACACTTAAAAGATTATATACAGTTTCTTTTAGGTAAATTCCTTATACAATTCAAAACCAGTGTAATTAATCTTGGAAACACTAAAATTTCAATAAGTGGTATTAAAGCAGAAGCCAAGAACTCTCTGATACTGCTTTCAAATTTAGAAATGAACCATACTCAAGCAAAAATTGGTTTTCTCAGGGCTGGGGATGTGGCTCAAGCGGTAGTGCACTCGCCTAGCATGCATGTGGCCCGGGTTCGATCCTCAGCACCACATACCAACAAAGATGTTGTGTCCGCCAAAAACTAAAAAAAATAAATATTAAAAAAAATTTTTAAAAAATTGGTTTTCTCCAGTCTATTTCATCAACCCATAGTGTCAACCATCTCTTTCCCCTAAGCCCCACTGTCATCTGATGACTAAGTTTTCATGAAGGATCTTATGTTCTTTTGCATTTGAGCTCTTACATAATCTGCTCTAGAATATTCCCCTCAATTCCCCACCATAGGCAGTTCTCCATCCACCACCAAACCTTTATTCCTATGATGCACTTAATCTTATTTAGTACAGATTATTTTGTGTAACATTGAGCCATGGCAGAAATATCCCCAAGTAAGCATCACAGCTATGGCTAGGATGAGAAAATAGTAGCAGAAAAACAGGAAAGGAATTCATTATTTTAAATATCTCTATATCAACCTTTGGGCTGGGGTTGTGGCTCAGTGGTAGAGCTCTTGCCTAGCATGTGTGAGGTACTTGGTTTTATTCTTAGCACCATAAATAAATAAATAAATAAATAAATAAATAAATAAATAAATAAATAAATAAATGTCAATCAACAACTAAAAACATTTTTTTTCTGGTTTATTTTTTCTTTTTTTTATTGGTTGTTCAAAATATTACAAAGATCATGACATATCATCTTTCATACATTTGATTCAAGTGAGTTATGAACTCCCATTTTGACCCCAAATACAAATTGCAGAATCACAACGGTTACGAATTCACATTTTTACATAATGCCATATTAGTGACTTTTGTATTCTGCTGCCTTTCCTATCCCCTACTATCCCCCCTCCCCTCCTCTCCCATCTTCCCTCTCTACCTAATCTGTTGTTGTTCAGTTCTCTCCCTTGTTTTCCCCCCCTTTCCCCTCACAACCTCTTATATGTAATTTTGTATAACAATGAGGGTCTCCTTCCACTTCCATGCAATTTCCCTTTTCTCTCCCTTTCCCTCCCACCTCGTGACTCTATTTAATGTTAATCTTTTCCTCCTGCTCTTCCTCCCTGCTCTGTTCTTGGTTGCTCTCATTATATCAAAGAAGACATTTGGCATTTGTTTTTTAGGGATTGGCTAGCTTCACTTAGCATAATCTGCTCTAATGCCATCCATTTCCTTGCAAATTCCATGATTTTGTCATTTTTTTAGTGCTGTGTAGTACTCCATTGTGTATAACTGCCACATTTTTTTATCCATTCATCTATTGAGGGGCATCGGGGATGGTTCCACAGTCTAGCTATTGTGAATTGTGCTGCTATGAACATCTATGTGGCAGTATCCCTGTAGTACGCTCTTTTAAGGTCTTCAGGGAATAGTCCGAGAAGGGCAATAGCTGGGTCAAATGGTGGTTCCATTCCCAGCTTTCACAGGAATCTCCATACTGCTTTCCAAATTGGCTGCATCAATTGGCAGTCCCACCAGCAATGTACAAGAGTACCCTTTTCCCCACATCCTCGCCAGCACTTGTTGTTGTTGGACTTCATAATGGCTGCCAATCTTACTGGACTGAGATGGTATCTTAGGGTGGTTTTGATTTGCATTTCTCTGACTGCTAGAGATGGTGAGCATTTTTTCATGTACTTGTTGATTGATTGTATGTCCTCCTCTGAGAAGTGTCTGTTCAGGTCCTTGGCCCATTTGTTGATTGGGTTATTTGTTTTCTTACTGTTTAATTTTTTGAGTTCTTTGTAAATTCTGAAAATTAGGGCTCTATATGAAGTGTGAGGAGTAAAGATTTGTTCCCAGGATGTTGGCTCCCTATTTACTTCTCTTATTGTTTCTCTTGCTGAGAAAAAACTTTTTAGTTTAAGTAAGTCCCATTTGTTGATTCTTGTTATTAACTCTTGTGCTATGGGTGTCCTATTAAGGAATTTTTAGCCCGACCCCACAATATGTAGATCGGAGCCAACTTTTTCTTCTATCAGGCGCAGAGTCTCTGACTTGATATCAAGGTCTTTGATCCATTTTGAGTTAACTTTTGTGCATGGCGAGAGAAAGGGGTTCAGTTTCATTTTGTTGCATATGGATTTGCAGTTTTCCCAGCACCATTTGTTGAAGATGCTATCCTTCCTCCATTGCATGCTTTTAGCCCCTTTATCAAATATAAGAAAGTTGTAATTTTGTGGATTGGTCTCTGTGTCCTCTATTCTGTACCATTGGTCCACCTGCCTGTTTTGGTACCAGTACCATGCTGTTTTTGTTACTATTGCTCTGTAGTATAGTTTGAAATCTGGTATCCCTATACCTCCAGATTCACACTTCCTGCTTAGAATTGCTTTTGCTATTCTGGGTCTTTTGTTTTTCCATATGAATTTCATGATTGCTTTATCTATTTCTACAAGAAATGCCGTTGGGATTTTGATTGGCATTGCATTAAACCTGTAGAGAACTTTTGGTAATATCGCCATTTTGATGATGTTAGTTCTGCCTATCCATGAACAGGGTACATTTTTCCATCTTCTAAGATCTTCTTCTATCTCTCTCTTTAGGGTTCTGTAGTTTTCATTGCATAAATCTTTCACCTCTTTTGTTAGGTTGATTCCCAAGTATTTTATTTTTTTTTGAGGATATTTTGAATGGAGTGGTTTTCCTCATTTCCATTTCAGAAGTTTTGTTGCTGATATACAGGAATGCCTTTGATTTATGCATGTTGATTTTATATCCTGCCACTTTGCTGAATTCATTTATTACCTCTAGCAGTCTATTTGTAGACCCTTTTGGGTCTGTTAGATATATTATCATATCATCCGCAAATAGTGATAATTTAAGTTCTTCTGTGGCATTTATACACAATGGAGTATTACTCTGCATTAAAAAATGACAAAAATCATAGAATTTGGAGGGAAATGGATGGCATTAGAGCAGATTATGCTATGTGAAGCTAGCCAATCCCTAAAAAACAAATGCCCAATGTCTTCTTTGATATAAAGAGAGCAACTAAGATCAGAACAGGGAAGAAGAACATGAGGAAAAGATTAACATTAATCAGAGATGAGTGGGGTGGGAGAAAGGGAGAGAGAAGGGAAACTGTATGGAAATGGAAGGAGACCCTCATTGTTACACAAAATTACATATAAGAGTTTGTGAGGGGAAAGGGGAAAAAAAAAACAAGGAAGAGAATTAAACAACAGCAGATGGGGTACTGTTGAGAGCCACAGCCAAAGGGGCCCCAGCAAACTTCCAGCTGCCAGCAAACTTCCAGCTGCCGGCTGATGATTGGCTCACAGCAGCCCCAGCAACATCTAGCTGATTGGCTCCTCTGCGGTGATGTTCATTGGGCTGTTTCCCTGCCCTTCAGACTGCCAGCTGATGATTGGCTCACAGCGGCCCCAGCAACATCTAGCTGATTGTCTCCTCCACGGAGCTGCTCATTAGGGGACTTCTTTGGCTCTGCCCACGCGACCCAGACAATCAGCCTCAAGAGCAGGAGGATTGTGGGAGGTGGTGAGGTTTGTGTGGGGGTGAGAGGCTTGGGGAAGCCGGTGGTGGCAGTTGGGCTCTGAGGGTTTTTTCCTGAGGAGCTGTTTTGTTTGGCGTTTGTAGTTCTAAAAATAAAGTTAGTTTCTTTTGACAAGTGGCTCCTGAATTCTGCCCAGCCAGACTGCGGCAGGGTACAGAGGGAAAATGAGAGGGAAGGGGAGGTGGGATAGTAGGGGATAGGAAAGGTAGCAGAATACAACAGTCATTAATATGGTATTATGTAAAAATGTGGATGTGTATCGGATCATATGGTTCTTATCTTTAAGTCTGTTGATGTGGTGAATAACATTTATTGATTTCCGTATATTGAACCATCCTTGCATCCCAGGGATGAATCCTACTTGATCATGGTGCACAATTTTTTTGATGTGCTTTTGTATTCAATTCACCAGGATTTTATTGTGAATTTTTGCATCTAAATTCATTAGAGATATTGGTCTGTAGTTTTCTTTCTTTGAAGTGTCTTTGTCTGGTTTCGGGATCAGGGTGATGTTGGCCTCATAGAATGAATTTGGAAGAGCTCCTTCTTTTTCTATTTCTTGAAATAGCTTGAAAAGTATTGGTATTAATTCTTCTTTGAAGGTTTTGTAAAACTCTGCTGTATACCCATCCGGTCCAGGGCTTTTCTTGGTTGGTAGTCTTTTGATGGCCTCTTCTATTTCTTCCTTTGTTATTGGTCTGTTTAAATTGTGTGTGTCTTCCTGACTCAATCTGGGCAGATCATATGACTTAAGAAATTTATCGATATCTTCACTATCTTCTATTTTATTAGAATATAGGGTTTCAAAATAATTTCTAATTATCTTCTGTATTTCTGTAGAGTCTGTTGTGATATTGCCTTTTTCATCCCGTATGTTAGTAATTTGAGTTCTCTCTCTTCTTCTCTTCATTAGCATGGCTAAGGGTCTGTCAATCTTATTTATTTTTTCAAAGAACCAACTTTTAGTTGTATCAATTTTTTCAATGTTTTTTTTTGTTTCAATTTCGTTGATTTCTCTTCTGATTTTAATTATTTCTTGTCTTATACTACATTTGCTGTTGTTTTGCTCTTCCTTTTCTAGGATTTTAAGATGTAGTGTGAATTCATTTATTTGTTGTTTTTTTTTTCTTTTTTTGAGGAATGAACTCCAGGAAATGAATTTCCCTCTTAAAACTGCTTTCATTGTGTCCCATAGATTCCGGTATGTTGTGTCTGTATTGTCATTTATCTCTAAGAATTTTTTTATTTCCTCCTTTATGTCTTCTGTAACCCATTGATCATTCAGTAACATATTGTTCATTTTCCAGGTGGTGCAGGATTTTTCCTTTCTTCTTTTATCATTGATTTCCAGTTTCATTCCATTATGGTCAGATATGGTGCATGGTATTATCTCCACACATTTATATTTACTGAGAGTCGCCCTATGGCATAATATATGGTCTATCTTTGAGTAGGATTCATGTGCTGCTGAGAAGAACGTGTATCCACTTGATGATGGTTGATATATTCTATATATGTCGGTTAAGTCTAGGTTATTGATTGCGTTATTGAGTTTTATAGTTTCTTTGTTCAGCTTTTGTCTAGAGGATCTGTCCAATGGTGAGAGCGGTGTGTTGAAGTCGCCCATAATTATTGTGTTGTGGTCTATTTGACTCTTGAACTTGAGGAGAGTTTGTTTTATGAACATTGCAGCTCCATTGTTTGGTGCATACAAATTGATAATTGTTATGTCTTGTTGGTGGATGGTTCCTTTTAACAGTATATAGTGTCCTTCTTTATCCCTTTTGATTAACTTAGGTTTGAAGTTGATTTTATTAGATATGAGTATGGCTACTCCTGCTTGCTTCCGAGGGCCATGTGAGTGGTATGATTTTTCCCAACCTTTCACCTTCAGCCTGTGTATGTCTTTTCCTATCATATGAGTCTCCTGAAGGCAGCATATTGTTGGGTTTGTTTGTTTGATCCAGGTTACTAGCCACCGCTTGAGCCACATCCCCAGCCCTAGCCTGTGTCTCTTGATTGGTGAGTTTAGTCCATTAACATTTAAGGTTACAATTGAGATATGATTTGTACTTCCAGTCATGTTTATTTATTTATTTATTTTAGTTTGGCTAGTTTTTCCTCTTTGGTTATTTTTCTCCCCCTTTACTGAGATACCGCCCACTGTTAGTTTTGGGTGCTATTTTTCAATTCCTCTTCTTGTAGTATTTTGCTCAAATTGCTTTGCAGTGCTGGTTTTCTGGCTGTGAATTCTTTTAGCTTTTGTTTATCGTGAAATATTTTAATTTCATTGTCAAACTGAAGCTTACTTTTGCTGGATACAGTATTCTTGGTTTGAATCCAGTATTTTTCAGCGTTTGAAATACGTTGTTCCAGGATCTTCTTGCTTTCAAAATCTGTGATGAAAAATCAGTTGTTAACCTAACTGGTTTACCCCTGAATGTAATCTGCCTCCTTTCTCTTGTAGCTTTTAATATTCTCTCCTTGTTCTGTATGTTGGATATCTTCATAATTATGTGTCTTGGAGTTGGTCTATTATGGTTTTGGATGTTTGGGGTGCTGTAGGTTTCCAGGATTTGGCAATCCATTCCATCTTTCATCTCTGGGAAGTTTTCTAGGATTATTTCATTTAATAGATTGTCCATTCCTTTTTTTTATTGGTTGTTCACAACATTACAAAGCTCTTGACATATCATATTTCATACATTAGATTGAAGTGGGTTATGAACCCCCAATTTTACCCCAAATGCAGATTGCAGAATCACGTCGGTTACACATCCACAATTTTAATCTCTATGGCTTCTTCTATCCCGATGACTCTCAAATTTGGTTTTTTTATGACATCACATATCTCTTGGATAGATTGCTTGTGAGATTTAAGCATCTTTTCTGTGTTGACTATATTGTTTTCAAGTTGATAAACTTTGTCTTCATTATCTGATGTTCTGACTTCTACTTGATCTAGTCTATTTGTAATATTCTCGTTAGAGTTTTTAATCTGGTTTATGGTTTCCTGCATTTCTAGGATTACTGTTTGGTGTTTTTTTTTTTTTTTAAATCTCTATCTCCTGGTAAAGCTCGTTCTTTGCAGTTTGAATTTGTTTGTTTAATTCATTTTCAAAATATACTTTCATTGGTTGGACTTGCTGTCTCATGTCTTCTCTAATATTCTGTTCCATCTGAGTTACGTATGCCTTGATTTCTTTCCCTGTCCATGTTTCTGATGCTTCTAGGTCCTCCTGCAGATTTAAGTTGTCCTACATTGTTTGTAATCCTTTTTTCCCTTGTTTTTTCATGTTGTTTATGTTACTTTCCAGCTCTGTTTGACTGCTGTGTAACTGCTTTCTCCTATAAATTTGTTTTGGTTTTGTATATCTCTGTTGTCTCTCCTTTGTGGTGGGAGATTATGCCTAGAAATGTTGGGCTTTATTGTACTTTAAAGCTGATTCATTCAATTCATAAAAGGCTTCCGGGTTCTGTATGCATATAGTGATTTGTTGTTTGTTCTTAGGACTTTATGTTTAGGTTAGGTGCTATGATGGTATGAGGGTTATTATGTCTTGGCTACTTTAGAAGATTGCTCTACTGAGGGGGGATACTAACAGGTGATTGGATCAGGGTGTTGGTAGTAGCTAGGTATTTAGGAGCCCTATAGACAGCCTTGAGACATTTACCTATTTGCATTTAGACAATTACATGTAATGGAAGACGTAATGTTTGGGATGAAAGTTGGGGGGTAGGGGAAGGAAGGTGCTCTTAAAAAGAAAGGAGAGAGAGATAGATAGATTAGAGGAGAATGAAAAGAACAATAAGACTTGAAATGGGAAAGAAAGAAGGAAGGAAAAAGGGAAAGAGGAACAGAGAGAGAAGCAGAAAAAAAAATGAGGTCTTAGAGATCCATTTTCTTCTCTTCCAGTAGGCGGAGCTGTGCCCTCTGAGCTGAGCCCTCTACCTGCCAATAGCAATCCCTGTAAGGCATCTCCTGGTAGTCTCTCAGACTTGTCAGTCCAGAGCCGTTTCACTTCTCTGGCCCCTCCCCCCTTCCTCTTGTCAGCTGGCCAGCCAGGTCCTGATCACCAGAAGTGGTTCACCAAAGATCTAGTTACACTTGCAGCCCCACCACACGTCCCATTTAAGCCCCAGTGCTGTGGTTCTGAAATTTCCATAATTCTGATTAACTTCATTATTTGATGTGCTAAGAGTACTACTCATACTAATATATGGTTAAAGTGTAGCATGTCATTTAACTACTATATATAATATACAAATATATAGTTTCTCAGTTTTTCAATCAATAAAAAAATCTAGTAGTAGTCTAGATAAATAATTCTTTCTTACTCTTACAATTAAAAATAGTCATCCACTGATACATCAACACCTGGAGGACAGTTAATGAAATACACTTTTATGTTTAATAATTATCTAATAAATTTTATAACAGTCATAATTATTAAATTGATTACATACAAATAACTATCATAATGAAATTTTGATCCAGGAGTACTATTAAATTTAGAAATTTATGTCACTGAAAATATCTTTTTTTTTCTTATTCTCTTCAAGTTGAATTAACTTCTTTTTAAAAAATTTTTATTTGTTCTTTTTAGTTCTATATGACAGTAGAATGTATTTTGACATATTATACATACATGGAGTATAATTTCTTTTTAAAAAATTTTTGATTTTTTATTTGTTTTCATTAGTTACACATGACAGTACAATGATCTTGACATATCATACATTTGAATCAGATGGGGTACAATTTCTCATTTTTCTGAGTATATAGGCTGAGGAATCGCATTGGTCATACAGTCACATATATACATACAGCAATAATAATGTCTATTTTATTCTGCTGTCCTTCCTTTCCCCCTTCCCCTCCCCTCCCCTCCCATCACTTCTCTCTACCCAATCTAATGTGACACACTTCATTTTTTTTCCCCTTCAATGGATGAATGGATAAAAAAATTGTGGCATTTATACACAATGGAATATTACTCAGCACTAAAAAATAATAAGATCATGGCATTTGCAGGGAAATGGATGGCATTAGAGCAGATTATGCTAAGTGAAGTTAGCCAATCCCTAAAAAACAAATGCCGAATGTCTTCTCTGATATAAGGGGGGTGACTCAAAATGGGGTAGGGAGGAAGAGCATGAGAAGAAGATTACCACTAAATAGGGAAGAGAGGTGGGAGGGAACGGGAGGGAGAAGGGGAATTGCACAGAAGATGGAAGGAGTCCCTCATCATTATATAGTATACATGTATGATGTCGTGAGGGGAAAAAAAAGAAGTGTGTCACATTAGACTGAAAATATCTTAAAAATTAAAAATTATTTACATGTTTTAAATTATGAATAAGAGACATCTGAGACTAAAAAGATGTTATATTAATACTAAATCTTGTGACATAGAACAAAAATATAAGTTCAAGGAGAAACAGGAACAACAGACATTTTCTGACTATTAAGGTTAAGAACTCATTTTCTAAATGCTCACCATCTCTAGCAGTCAGAGAAATGCAAATCAAAACCACCCTAAGATACCATCTCAGTCCAGTAAGATTGGCAGCCATTATGAAGTCCAACAACAACAAGTGCTGGCGAGGATGTGGGGAAAAGGGTACTCTTGTACATTGCTGGTGGGACTGCCAATTGATGCAGCCAATTTGGAAAGCAGTATGGAGATTCCTGTGAAAGCTGGGAATGGAACCACCATTTGACCCAGCTATTGCCCTTCTCGGACTATTCCCTGAAGACCTTAAAAGAGCGTACTACAGGGATACTGCCACATAGATGTTCATAGCAGCACAATTCACAATAGCTAGACTGTGGAACCATCCCCGATGCCCCTCAATAGATGAATGGATAAAAAAATGTGGCAGTTATACACAATGGAGTACTACACAGCACTAAAAAATGACAAAATCATGGAATTTGCAAGGAAATGGATGGCATTAGAGCAGATTATGCTAAGTGAAGCTAGCCAATCCCTAAAAAACAAATGCCAAATGTCTTCTTTGATATAATGAGAGCAACCAAGAACAGAGCAGGGAGGAAGAGCAGGAGGAAAAGATTAACATTAAATAGAGTCACGAGGTGGGAGGGAAAGGGAGAGAAAAGGGAAATTGCATGGAAGTGGAAGGAGACCCTCATTGTTATACAAAATTACATATAAGAGGTTGTGAGGGGAATGGGAAAATAAACAAGGAGAGAAATGAATTACAGTAGATGGGGTAGAGAGAGAAGATGGGATGGGAGGGGAGGGGGGATAGTAGGGGATAGGAAAGGTAGCAGAATACAACAGTCACTAATATGGTATTATGTAAAAATGTGGATGTGTAACCGACGTGATCCTGCAATCTTTGTAATGTTTTGAATAACCAATAAAAAAAGAATAATAATAAAAAAATGAACTCATTTTCTAAATGAACATTGTGAGTATACAATTTCTATGGTACTTAGTTTCACTGGTTACACTTATGAGGTAAAAATTTTATTTTAAAATGTAAATATTTATAATAAGCTATATATTATACCTTCTAAAACTCTTTGAACATTTAATGTGTGTATATATATATATATATATATATATATATATATAGAGAGAGAGAGAGAGAGAGAGAGAATGCTAAAATACTTGAGACAGTTAATCAAAATTATTTTAGAAAATTTCAAAGAAAAGTGTTTGAAGATCCTTCAAAAGGATTTAATTGTTTTGTCCTAGAGAGCACATAATGAAGATATGTGTTCTGGGACCACCACTCAAGAATAAGAAATCTACTCTCTACTTGAGCTCTCTTCCTTCCTCCATCATTATTTCTATATCTAGATGTTGTTTTTCCAAGAATAATTAGACAAAAGTATCCTTCTCTGAAAGAATTTAAGGCTTTATTGGACAGGACCTGAGCTTCCAAACATCTCCCATCACCATTACTAGCACTAAAAGGACTTTTGTTTCATTCTTGCATCTCAGGTTTATCCTTACCAAAATTATCAAAATGAAAGTACAACTCAGGGAAGAAGGAACTTCTTGTTAGTCAATTTGTGGTAAAGACTACAAAAGCATGTAGGTAAAGCATGCATCCTCAAATATATAAAGAAGGATATTTAGGAGAGGAGGAAAATTCACACATTCACTAGGACTTACACTAATAAATTTCTATAAGTATTACTGACTCCAACTAAATAGAACTCAGAAAGGAGAGGTCCATGAGACCCAAAAACAATCTTTATAGGCTACATATTTTCCATATGTCATTTCTGATCTTGTGTGTTAAAGTTAAAAATGTACTGGCTAATTTAAAGAGATGGTTTTATTCAGCCTATCACAATAGATATCAGTTCTTTAATAAGGAACGTTTTAAAGAAAAAGGAGGAGGCCTGGAATAATATAGAGACAGGTAGACAGAGGATTTGAGGAAGGATAGAGAGGGAGTCTTATCTGAAACACGAAAGTGATTAATTCTCAAAATATACAAGTGGAAGGAACAAAAAATTCTTGGAAGAAATTCTGAATCAATTGCTGGATCACAGGGCGCAGATAAAGCTTAACACTATGAATTACCCTTTTATTCAGGACAAATGAAAATCAACTGTCACTGAACAGCTCACAAGTGATCTTAAACTTCCTATGTAGAGGTGTGGGGGAGCAGGATTTAATGGTAGTCTCTCAACTTTTCTTTGAAATTTTCTAAAATAATTTTGATTAACTGTCTCAAGTATTTTAGCATTCTCTCTCTCTCTCTCTCTCTCTCTCTCTCTCTCTATATATATATATATATATATATATATATATATATATACACACACATTAAATGTTCAAAGAGTTTTAGGAGGTATAATATATACCTTATTGTAAATATTTACATTTTAAAATAAAATCTTTACCTCATAAGTGCAACCAGTGAAACTAAGTACCATAGCAATAGGTCAATTGTTTTTAAGGTCCTGAAGTTCAGGCATATTGAATAAAACCTAAAATCTAGTCCTATTTGTAGTTAGGTACCCAAAACTACACTATAGGAAGAGAAGGAGTTAGAAGAGTCAATTTAATCTCTAACAGATAAGACAAAGTTTTCATATCCATTGGTTTCCTAAATTATTATTTTTTTAAGAGAGAGTGATAGTGGGAGAGAGAGAGAGAGAATTTTTAATATTTATTTTTTAGTTATCGGTGGACACAACATCTTTGTTGGTATGTGGTGCTGAGGATCGAATCCCGGCCGCACGCATGCCAGGCGAGCGCGCTACCGCTTGAGCCACATCCCCAGCCCCTCCTAAATTATTTTTAAAGTGCAATGCAATAGCTCAAGGACAAGGCACAGGCCTAGAATTCTATAATCACAAAGGATGTGCTATAGATGATGCATAGTTTTCTACTGAAACACACTTTCTCTCTATAGTTACCCCCACAACTGTGAAACAACTGTGAAAAAAAGGTAAATTCAGAGAAAGAATATTCTTGGCCACAAAATAAAGCTGGTATCATTAAATTGGACGTGATTTTTAATATAGGTGCAAGAATAATAGTAATTTCCTATACATATAACTTTTTTAACCCTTGCCTATTTTATTTTATTTATAATTTCATTTTGGTTGTATATATCATTAGGATTCATTTTGACATTGTTAAAAAGCATGGAATATAATTTGCTCTAATTCAGTCCCCAGATTTTCCCCTTTTTCTACCCTCCTCTCTCTTCCTGTTCCCTTCCTTATACTCTATTAATTTTTCTGCTCACTATATTTATTATTTTTTAGTGTCTTGTGTATATACATGATGGTGAGATTCACTGTGATATATTCATACATGTACATAGGAAATTTAGGTCAGATTCATACCTCTGTTCTTCCGTTCTCCCTCCGCATCAATCCCCTCTAGGACATTCAAAATTTGCTTTGCTGGAATTTTTCACAGAGTCTCATACTGGATTTTTAAAATATTTTTTTTGTTGGGGAAAGATATATGTAACCTAAATTTTTTTCATTTGAATCATTTATACATACAATTGAGAAGTATTAAGTATATTCACAGCATTGTATAACTATCATCCTATTCATTTCCACAATTTTCATCATCCCAAACAGGAACTCTGTTTCCATTAAACAATAACTCTTCATTCCTTCCTGCCCTCAACTCCTAGAAACCTATTCTCTACTTTTTTTTCTCTATGAATTGCCTATTCTAGTTATCTCATAGAAATGGAATCATATAGTGTTTATCCTTTGTGTATGGCTCATGCTATGTAACATGATATTTTTAAGGATCCTCCATGTTTTAGCATGCAATGGAAGTTATTTCTTTTCATTATAATAAAATATACACACCATATTAAATTTATAATTTTAATCATATAATTAATTCATCAACATTAATATAGTCACAATATTATACAACTATCACTATCACTATTATCCATTACCCATTAAACAGTAACACCTAATTTCATTCCTCCCAAACCATGGCAACCTCTATTCTACTTTCTGTTTCTAAAAAATTCCTTAATTTAAGTATCTCATATAACTGGAATCATACAATATTTTCCTTCTGTGTGTTGTATATATTTAATTAAGAATTATGTTTAAGAATTATCCTTACAGCATATACAGATTTTATTCTTTTTCAAGTCTGAATTACACACACACACACACACACACACACACACACATGCACACATATTCATTCAAAAAAATTCTTTGTTCATCCATTTATCTGCTATGAGGTAGGGTGGACAGTGAGTCTTATCCGAAGATAAAGGCAGTTGTCTGATTATGGCATGTCAGGGTGACCTTTTATGGTTAGCTATTCAGAACGCAAAAGGGGTGTGGACATTCTTCAAATCTCTCTGATTTCTGACAGCACATGGCTCAGATAAAGCTCAACATTGTCATAGGACAAATCACCCTTGTCTTTTTCTTGTAGGGGGAAGTGGAGCTCAATCGTACAGTGCAGGGCTGGGGTTGTGCCTCAGTGGTAGAGTGCTTGCCTTGCACATGTGGGGCAATGTGTTCAATCCTCAGCACCACTTAAGAATGAATAAATAAAATGAATTAAATTTAAAAATTTAAAAATCTTACAGTGCATTAAAAAAGAGATTCATGCCAGTCTCAGTAGTGTGTGCCTGCAATTCCAACTACTCAGGGGAATTAGGTAGAAAGATTAAAAGCTGGAGATCAGCCAACTCAGTGAAACCCTGTTTCAAAAAACAAATAAGAACAGAGATTCAAAGGCAAACTATTTATACACACAACATGTAAGACAAAGAGATAAAGCTATTTGAATTTTTCAAAATGTGGTATTAATATTTCCCTTCAAGAAATTTTAGAATTACCTAATAATCTAGAATGGACATAAATTTAATTAAAAATGAAACTTAACAATTATTTATTCACTCTTGCCTCCTCATTTTCTAAGGAATACACTAGTAACTCAATATCCTTCAAGTAAGTATATAAACTTTATTATTATATTTCCTTGAATTAAACCTATTTAACCTTGTTTCCTCAAATAGTCAATACCTCATACAACCATGAAGAACATGAATTGCCCCCCCAAAATGAAGCCATTTTCACTTGGTGGTAAATTGTCAATCACATCTCTCATCTCTGTGCTCATGTTCAAACTATCTTCCTGCCAAATATTGTGCTAATTTGATCCTTTATATTATCCAGGTATCTGTAGTGTAATTAAGTTTGTTGAACAGAATATAAAAAACTTAAACATTTTCTCCTGGCTGGAAGAATTCCAAGACCATGACAGGAGGATGTGGATTTACAATAAATTAACCAGATGTACTCATTACTCAGGCTTGAAATTCCTTTTTTTAAACAGAACACTTTTATTTTAATCTCAGATTTGCAATATCATGAAAACAGATTCTGAATGAATAGAAAACATTTGCTCATATGGTTTCATGTCTTGAAAGATTTTGTGGGTTTTGGTAAAAAACAAAAAACATTGGAGAGAAGGAGCAGAGTGCATTCATAACAAATGCTTTTATAAACAAAAGCCATATGTAGTCTTCAAGGCATATTAAACTCTAAGTTCATTAAGTTTCTACCTTGCATAGTGATCAGAAAAATGCATGTACTGTTATGTCTCTGATTTGTCTTCTTCCCAAATATGACATTAACTTCCACCAGGGTGAGATTTCCTGAAAAAAAAGTGGCTTCAAACAGACTTTAGAAGGGGATCTTAACCAGGAATCTCAGGTCAAAAACTTCTCACACAATTCTGATTAAAGATTCCATATCCTGAGAGGCGGGTGTGATTATATACATATGTACTCCCAGCAACAGAAGAGGTTGAACAGGAAGACCACTTGAGTTCAGGGGTTTGAGGCTAGAGTAGGTAACATGGTGAGACCCAGTTTCAAAACACAAAAATATTTTCCCTATTCTAATCAGCATCATTTTTGGTTACCCTCGTACTCTGAGCCAAACCTAGAAACAAACATCTTAGGCAGAGAAAGTGAATCTCTCTATCTCTCTCGCCTTTTCCCTCTCCCTCCCCCCGTCCATACACACACACAGACACACTCTTTGTAATTTTTTTAGAAAGTATATTTGTTGAAAGGACCTGAATTGTTAAAGAGGTATATATTAAGCTCTGGACATAATTACACTCTGAAATATCGTATTCATATACCATAAAGATATATGTCAGCATAAGTAATGCCGTATTGAATTCACTAATATAGCAAAAGGATATTTTATGGTAATTTACAGAAAGGGCCATGGTATTTCTTAGTGAAGAGGGATGAAGTAATCCATTTTCAGTTTGTTGGGGCTCAAAAAACAATACCCTAAAGTAAAGGCCTCAGAAGCTGACTCAGATACAAAGTTTCTCTCTAACCTATATCTTCCTGTCTTCTGTTCCACTTTCCACCACTAAAGCAAGCCACAAAATATAGAATTTGTCTTCCCAAATGCAGGTCATAGAAACTAGAGCTCCTTTGCTCCAAAGCAATCCATAAACCTACAAACATTATTCTAATCTTTCCTCACCTTTCTGTCTTAACGCTGGCCATAAGGAAATTATCTGAATTATTTCATCTAATAGTAGATCTTAGACCCCCATATAAGAGTAGGTCTTGATTTATACCTGAGAAGAAGGAATGCTGAGCAGAGAGGTCATGAAGAATGTAAATGGATAGGCCTTGCTGAGCTTTACCCCTTAGTCATTTACTATAAGGTTCTACACTTTTAATCCCATCATATTTCTACATAGCTGTCCATACTTCCTCAAACCTATGCATAAAAGTGAACAGTTCACTTTGAGTCTTTAGTTATTTAATCTGAAGTCTCCTGTATCACATAACACTATCATGAAATACATTTGTTATACTTTTCTCCTGTGTATCTTTTGTTATAGGGGTATTGACCATGACCCTTTATGGAAAGGAATCACCCACTTTTCTGGCCCTTCAATCCCTTTCATGAAGTGATAACCACCAAAAGGAGAATAATGAATGAATTGTATAACTATATTACTTGACTCCAGACCACTCTCATTTCTCTTTAAATACAAGAATACTCTGAGAGAAACTTAGGCAGGAAGGGATATTTGGTTTAGATAGAGAGCTATATAGACAGCAAAGACAAGGGCTGGTTAACAAGGAAAGGAAGCAACAGGATTTTGTAGAAGAGAGTGAAGGAAACAAATATCTTGTGGAAAGCTACTAATTAAAAACCATGTTTAAAGGAAACTCTGATGAATCACCTAAAAAAATCAGAGAGTAATCTGCAAATTATTTGACCCATCTTAGCATGAATGTTTGAGCAATATAAAATCCAGGGACATGTGAAAGAGGTTTAGAAGGATCAGGGGTAAAAATCCCAAGCTGGACCAGCAGGCATTGTTCTTTTAATTATACAGGATTAGGTTCTCACCAGATCTCTAGTGGGAATAACTGGAAGAAGACTTCAGAACTTCACTCAACACCTTTACATTCATGATAATTACACCACTTTAAACTAAATTGTGTCTAATACTCACTCAAGAGTTTTAAGGCATTCTCTGAATACTTTTTAAAGAAGTCCTTCAGGAATTATATGGGGATACCCAGGACAGGAGGCTCCTGCTTGATTATATTAGTGTAGAAAAGATGGGACCCAGAAAGGACAAAAGCAAGTAACTAGTCCCTATTCAATCACAACCACTCCTTTCAAAACACTTTATTAAAGAGATTAATTTCTTACAAGATGTATTCCAGACTATCTAGGCTCTTTTTATTATGAACATTCTGTTCATTAATTTTCTTTATATGTTGTTTTTTTCCTCTGCTACGCCCTCAGAATCTCTTTATGAAAAGCAGTAGTACTACTTTGATAAAGTAATGCACCTGTGGCAAGTGAAAAGCACTCTATTTCTAGGCATATTCTTCGCCCCATACACACATATAGTCATACATATATGTCATTTCTTCTTTTCCCTGTATGTTTCACATCACAAGTTGATTAGTTCTACCTATAGTAATTTCTTGCCCTTTTGTCAATATGAATCTCTTTTGGCAAAATAGTGCTTGCCACAGAGTAGAAGCTTAATAAGTTATTTTCTCTCCCCTTTCTTTTATTTGTTGCATCTTGCCCAGATATTGTTTTAAGAAAACATTTCCCTGTTTCTCCTTTATATTGTTCCACGTGTAGGTTATTTAAAAACATGATTCAGATTTTATAAGAATATTATGAGTAATGCATAAGAAAAAGTGTTTTGAAATAAAATTAGAAATCATGATCTATTGTAAGCCATTTGAATATGACCAGAGTGACCCATAAGGAACCTCAATGACAGTATTATAAGTCTCATTCATTTTCATTCAATTAAATCTGTTTTTCCTCATGCACCAGATTTCAAAATGAAGTATTTGTCTTTTCTGTGTGGTGGTGTGATGGGTAGCTATTTTGTTACATTTCATCTGTGCATTCTAAGAGTTTTGATTTATGTTATTTTTCACTGATAATACACATTATTTAGGTCAATGTGAAAATTGGGGTCATGAGCTAACAGAAATACCTCACAATTGTTTGGAACATTATTTCTACAAGGAAATATATTTTGAAAATCTTTAAAAGCTACCTGAAAGTAGAAAGTACAATGGGTTTCTAAATTTAATATTTCTGCATTCTATTACTTATAATCAAGCACACAAAAAAATATTTTCATTACTTTTGCAGTTCTGAAATTATTGTTTTCCCTTAATCACTTTATCTCAACCAACAGCATGTATTCAGTACAGAAAAATATGAGGAACAGGCAGTGGCAGAAAGGTGAAAAAAATGTTCTCTTGGTATTTTTCCTGAGCAAGTCCTCTCATCATCATTGTTACAAACATTTGCTTCCTGTTACAAGCTTGAGCTACTCTTAGAATGTACACAATCCTGGCCTCTAAAAGCAGTTTTCTAGTGAGCAACTTTCTTACATGCCTCAAGGCAAATAGGTAAGTGTACCCCCACCACTTGCTTGCCACTACCCATCACTATTTAGAACTTGGAGCCAAACATCATCCTAAACAAGTCTGTCTCTCACTCAGTCTCCCTCATTGTACTGATCTCCTCTTCAGAGACAGACATAAATCTGTTTGAGTATCCCATACTCTCAATACCAACCCAAATGAGAAATAACAAAAATTTAGTATTTTAGGCCAGGTATAGTGGCACACGCCTATAATCCAAGCAGTTCGGGAGGCTGAGGCAGAAGGATTGAGAGTTCAAAGCCAGCCTCAGCAATTTAGTGAGGTCCTAAGCAACTCAGCAAGACCCTGTCTCTAAATTTAAAACAATAAATAAATAAAGTCTGGGGATGTATCTCAGTGGTTGAGTGCCCCTGGGTTCAATCCCAGGTACCAAAAGAAAAAAAAATGTTATCATTCCAGGAGGGGAAGGGAGAGAGCCTGAGGCAGAATTGGAAAATTTAGTTGAAAGTGAAGTTTTTTTTTTTTTAATTAAGTAAACAGAGTCTGCAGTCGTAAGTAATCTGACCAAGATAACAGACAAAGATAAAGCGAGTTGAAAATTAACAGGAGTCTAAGCAAGGTTGCATATATGCCTGTAAGCGCAGTTACTCAAGAGGCTGAGAGAGGATCCTCAAGTTTGAAGCAATCTGGACAATTTAGTGAGACTATGAATCAACCCCCCCCCCAAAAAAAAACATAAATAAGTTAAAAATAAAAAGGACTGGGGACTGACATCAGTGGTCAAGTGCTTGAGCATGTGTGATCTCTTGGTTCAATTCCTAATATTGCAAAACAAAACAAAAACCTTCATAGGAAACAATATTTTTTACCAAACACACATTGCAACATAAAGTATCATAATAATGCCTTTCCTTGAGTGACTACATTTTTCCCTAAAAATCCAGAATATCAGAAATATTACTGGTTCAGCCAGACATGGTGGCCATGCCTGTGACTAAGGAGGCTGACAGCGGTAAAGTGCCCCTGAGTTAGAGCCCCAGTAAAAAAAAAAAAAAAAAAAACCGTTTGACACTTGGTGAGAAAGAATGAAATATTCCATATGTGGCCTGGAGTATCGAAATCATATGGACCCACAGAAACAGCCTTGATTTCCAATCAAGCTACAGAGATTCAGACAAGTAGTTTCTAGATATAACATTCCACATCTTTATCACCTTTATTTTTTCCACAGGAAACAGAACCCTGAGTTCACTTTGGAGTCCACTTAGATGTTGATCCCTTTACACACAGCCTTATTTTACCTATAAAAAACATTGCTTTATTTGACTGTCACCTAAATTCCATCCTTCCCTCAAATTGTATAGTAATTCTATTTTTTCCCCTTTGGTGAAACACACCCATGATTCTTTTGGTATGCAAAATAGATTAAAATAGATCAGTAGGGGGCTGGGGTTGTGGCTCAGAGGTAGAGCTCTTGCCTAGCATGCGTGAGACACTGGGTTCAATCCTCAGCACCACATAAAATAAAAAATAAAGATATTGTGCCCACCTATAACTAAAAAATAAATATTTAAAAAGTAGATCGGTAGGGCTGGGGTTGTGGCTCAGTGGTCAAGCACTTGCCTAGACACGTGAGGCCCTATGTTTGATCCTCAACACCACATAAAAATAAATAAATAAAATAAAGGCATGTGCCTGTTCTAGCCCTGCTGTGATTAAAGAACCCGACCAGAACAATTTTAAAGTTTATTTGGGTCTCAACATTTCAGAGGTTTGAATCCATAGACAGCCAGCGTTATTCCTCAGGGCTCCAGGTGAGGCAGGAACAACATGGTGGAAGAATGTGGCAGAGGGAAGCAGAGAGAGACTCCACTCACCAGATACAAATATGTACCCTATAGCCATGCCCCCAGTGAACCACTTCCTCCAGCCACACTTCACCTGCCTCCAGTTAACATTCAATTAATCCCGTCAGGTTAAGGCTATAACCCAGTCATTTCTCCTTTAAACCTTGTTGCATTGTCTCACACATGAGCTTTTGGGGGACACCACATCTAAACCATAACAGCATCCATCTACAACTAAAAAAGATGCTTTTTTAAATGGGTCAGTAAACCCAACTTTGTGAGATTGTAGGTTTATTCCCAGTGGTTTCAGGCTACAAGCCCCCACCACCACCTTTTCTCCATTTTCTACAAAGGAATGTTCTTCTCCAACTTCTAAGGATATCAAGTGAAAGGTTTTCTAGCTATAAATTTGTAGTAGTTTTTCACTGTATTTGTTACCAGAGTTGTAGGTCAGAGACCTGACTCTGGGGATCCCACAAATCAGGTCCAGCCAATTGCCACCAAATCGAAACAGAAAAGGTAATGATGAAAAGAACAAAATGAACTTTAAACAGTATAGCTACATCAGGAAAGGAAGGGGATTCATGTACTTAGCCTGTCTTTGAAGGACTAACAATGACTTAGAAGTTTTATAGAAAGAAGAATGAGGACAAGGATTGGAAATTTGCATTTTTATTTAAATAAATAAAATAAAGGTATTGTGTCCATCTACATCTAAAACAGAAATATTTTTAGAAAGGTAACAATCTAGGATTTAAATCTTGGCACTCTGGCTCCAAAGCATGTTCCTTTAACCACAACACAATACTGTCTCAGCACACTCAGTGCCTTATACCTTCATAGAGCATATAACATCTTTAAAACTGGTTATATCTCAGATACTTTACTAGCTGTTGAAAGTATCAATTATTATCTATGTGCTTAGTTTTGTGACTGTTGTGGTAGGAGGCATTAAAAAGGCATTAAAAAATTGGTATTTCTATTTAGATTTTAGGATCATAAAACTGTCTTTAAAAATCAGAGGAATACATATGGATTAAATAATGCACAGGATGTGCCTGTTTATAATTATGCACAGAACTCTGTGTACTAATTATAGTCCTTGGATTCTTTGTGCAGTAAGAGTTCAGATCAGGGGAAGATGAGCATGTCCTAAAAGAGGTGGCTGAGCTAAGAAGGAATATTTAGAGTGTATGAAAGGGAATTGATTCTGACTTATATACTTTACATTTTAGTTTTTAAAAATTTAGAAGTTTTTTGTAGGGTTGGGTATTAAACCCACAGCCTCAGGTCAAGTTCTCTGTCACTGAGCTATATCTCCAGTCTATCTTCTTTATACTTTTGAAACAAGAAATTTCTTAAAGAAGCAGTTATTGTGTAACCGATGTGATTCTGCAATCTGTATATGGGGTAAAAATGGTAGTTCATAATCCGCTTGAATCAAATGTATGAAATATGATATGTCAAGAGCTTTGTAATGTTTTGAACAACCAATAATAAAAAGAAGCAGTTATTTACATAGCAAATAAAGTTGTAATTAAATTTACTTAAGGTTCCATTGACCATGTTTCTCTGACAGTTTACCATTCCATTAATTTTTAGAGCCTTTAATATTTGGCCTCTCAATTTCTGGATGTTTTGTTTACATTCTGATGACTTCAAACAAGCAAGGATTTTTTTTTCAATTTATTTTTTATACAGTGTTAATAATTGTCATCAGTGAGAGGGTTAAAACAGACACATTTTGCCTCATCATAGCCATAAAAACATCTATTGTTTTTATTTTCTTATAAAAAACTAACTTTTCTTCTGTCCTTGGTATACTTAACTATATAGATAATGAGGAAGTCCAAGATATCATAGTATGGTCTAAATTGGTAGGTTTAAAACCACCTGGATGTTTAATATAACTTTAAAACAACATTGCATCTTACTATTTTACATTGTAGAATTCTGACTCCATGAAAGGGTAAAAGATCACTAGTTGATTCTTCCAGTCAAATCATAGTTGTATTAGAGTGTATAAAAATTATTTACACAAAGGATGCCAAGTATCACTAACATGATTAATGCTGTATAAAAAGAGGCTGTTGGCAGTGGGTAAAGAAATATGGCTGTAGAATAAGATATTCTGCAATTATCCCACCATAAGCACACCAAGTTAGATAGCTATGGGTTTACAAAACTACCTTCAGAAGAGCAGAGAAAACCATATGAGAGAACATGGAACCAATTTTGAGTATAACAAAATGAAAAGATGAATTGATGACAGAAGGAAAGAACTGCCTCAGTCATCCCTTCCCCAATTCCAAGTAGCCCAGCATGAAAAGAGATATATCCCACTTGGGGGAAAGAAAGACAATTAATTCCAGTCCTTGACATGAAAGTAAGTACCAGGACTGTCAAGGTGAAACTGGCAACAGGCCCTTGACTACTATCACCAGGCTCCAAACCTCAGACAGAACCACTGAAATGACCTTAGCCAGGGAGCAGAATATTGCCTCCACTGTCCCTTACACCAACCCCAGGAAGAAGAGCAGAGAGCAATATTCCACCCACTGAGGAGCAGGGCACTAAATCCCTCTATCTTGTAGCTCAGTTCAGACCCATTACAGTGAGACACAATACCAAATAGACATTGAAAGCCCCATAAGCAGGACAGAGCTCAAATCCAGCATTTAGAACTGCCCTGGCATCAGATAGACTTGTCTACCCATGGGACAGACTTAAATTTTGAGTGTATCATAGTAAGCCTTGGAGTGAACCTGGGAGACACACACACACACACACACACACACACTTTAGATTACAAGACTCTGTGGGTGGGTGACTCAGGTGCAACCCAATTTAGGGACAAACTTTGGTAGCCAAGGGATAGTCTACACCACCCAGCAACCAACCTTGGGCAGAACAGCTATCTCTAGGCTAGTGCTCACCAACAGTTCTTTATAATTGACCCAGAACCAAGCAGAGACCAGTGCCCCAGTGGAATGCACACATGGTTTGGCCTGCATCTCTGCCAGCTGCTATGTGAGATTCAGTGTACCCGTGAGGGTGAGCAGGTCCTTGTGGCTATGCTATTAAGATATGGCCCAGCTTAATGTCAGCTTAGTACTGCCTTCACCAGAATTACTACAACCTTGGGAAGTATAACAGAGAGGAAGACCCCATTGGTTGGGGATAGGTCAGTGTAATAAACCAGAGACTTTGCCCTAGAATTTAGTGCTGGGATGGTGAAACCAACAGTGGATAAATATTAATGGCCCCCACCTCTATATCTTCTTTCAGGTGGCACTTCTGGAAGAGGGCTGGTGCCAGGGTAAGACACAAGGCTCCAGACTATTACAATTCCTAGGCTGTGACACCTGTGGATGGTTGCAGCAGTCCTAGAGCATAAGTCCATCTCAGCAGTAGGCATTCAATGCCAATATGGGCATTGGTCCTACACCAGTGCTGTGCTAGCCTTGGTGGAGTAGGGGCTCAAGGTATTATACAGTTTGAATATGTTGGTCAACACAGGCATGACATAAGAGCCTGGGCAGGTCAATCCATGGTAACTCTATGCAAAACTGAACATAATTCTATAGTGCCTGACCACAGACTGGTCACTGTGGATTTGACATCTGGGCCTACCTGAGCTCTAGGGGGAGGTTTATGGTGATATACTACTCTTTCTATATAGTTCTCTGGCTCATTCTGGACAACACAGAAGTTGTGGATTTGGGATAAAGCTGGGTTTGTATCTCCCTCTAGTGCTGAAACAGTGACAACACACAAGTAGCAGTCTTGTGGCAACCCCTGTCTTTGATTGCCATCCCCTGTTGAAATTGTGGAAGTGATTATAGGCTCAGAGTAATTTAAGCAGCATTCTTAAATTTCTGGAAAGGCAGGGTCAAAGTCAGACTAGAAAGACTGCAAAATATACCTAATCCTTCAGTGCCCAAATGCTGTCATATGCCAACAAGTATCATAAACTATCAAGAAATCATGACCTCACCGAATAGTCACCTAATAGCCATAAATTAACCAGGGAGTAATCAGCATGGAAGAACAATCATACAGAAACTTTAACACTACTATTTTAAGGAAACTTAATGAGAGATTGAAGAAATACTTCAAAGGTCTAATAGAAGAATTTAACATGGTAAACAATTTTAAAACATCAAACAGAAATACTGGAACTGAAGAAAACACTCAGCAAAAATAACAACACAATAGAAGTCATCAACAACAGAATACATAAAACAGAAAAAAACAATTAGTAGCCAGGCATGGTAGTACACACCTGTAATCACAGCAGCTCAGGAAGCTGAGGCAGGATTCAGAGTTCAAAGCCAGCCTCAGAAAAAGTGAGAATCTAAGCAATTCAGTGAGACCCTGTCTCTAAATAAAATACAAAATAGGGCTGGGGATGTGATTCAGTGGCCTAGTGCCCCTGATTTCAATCCCCAGTACCAAAAAAAAAAAGGAAGGTTACTATTTGATGATCAAAGATATAAAAAGGTCATTAATTAATGATAAAAGGGAATCAATTCATTAAGGTGAAATGACAGTTCTAAATACACATGAATTCAATATTGATATGGTGAATTTTATAAGTTAAATATCAATAGACCTAAACAGAGAGATAAATTTCAATATTTGGGGACTTTAACATCCCACATTCAGCAAAGAATAGAACATCTAAACAGAAATTAAACAAAGAAACAGCAGAATTAAATCAAACCTTAGACCAAAAATATCCCACAGACAACTCTAGAACATTCTATCCAACAACTTCAGAATAAATATTTTTTCTCTTCAGCTCAGAGAACATTTTTCAGGATAGATAATATGATAGATCACAAAACAAGTCTCAGCATATTTTAATTGCAGTCAGAGTGAGCACAGTGCAATATAACAAAATATCAAGAACAAGAAATCATTTGGAAACTAAAGAAATATCTGAAAACTAAACATCTTACTGCTAAACAACCAGTGGCTCAAGAAAGAAATCAAGAATAAAATTGAAAATGTTCTTGAAACAAATGAACATGGAGGGAAAATATGACAAAACCTATGGGATATAGAACAGGCAGTACTAAGAGGAAAGTTTATAGCAAAAAACATCTACATCAAAAAATCAGGAAAATCTTAAACAAACTATCACTGCATCTAAAAGAACTAGAAAAACAAGAATAAATCAAACCTAAAATTAGTAGGATGATTTAAATAAAGATAAGAGTAGAAACAAATTAAATATAAAGTAAAAGATGATACGAAAGATCAATGACATAAAGAGCTGGTTCTTCAAAAAAGTAAACAAAATAGACAAATAATTAGCTAGACTAATAGAATGAGAGGAAAAAGCAATTAAATAAATCAAAGATGAAAATAGGGACATTACAACTATTTCAACCAGCTTTCATCTAAGGCCATTTTAGTTGGAAGTCTCTTAAGCAACACAAAAGAAGAAGTTGTTAATAACTCCCATTCCTTGTTCTCTCTAAGCAATGCATAGTTCAAGAAAACAAAGAGAAGTACAGATTTACACAGAAAATAAATATCCACTGTTCCACAGTTTCAACCCCTTATTAAAGATAATTCATTTTTCATTAAGTTTTTTTGTTTTTGTATTTGCTTTTTGGTTTGTGAGTGTATGCTTTTTTCCTGTTTCTATTTCTTTTTAGTCATTACTGTTTTGTTGTTGTTGTTTATATTATGTTTGTTTTTGTTTTGTTTTGTTTTGGGTTACTTTCTCATTTCTTCTCATTGTAATCATCAGTTTATATTGTTCTCTTTTTGTTTTGCTCCATTTTTATTTTATTTCATTTCATTTTTTTTCTTTTTTTTCAATAGGTATCAATATTATATTTTATCATTTTCCAAACTAAACACAAAATAGATATTACTGATAATGAAATCATACTATCTTACTAAGAGGCCACATTAGCATTATTTTATTTTTTATTAATGTATTATAGTTATTAATAATATTATAATTATTGTCAGTATAATTATACAAGTATGAAATATAATTTTCTCCAACTCAGTTTCTACTACTTTGCATTCTCTTCCCTCTTCCTTCCAACTATTTCATTTCCTCTATTCTAGTGATCTCATTGTGCATGTGTGTGTATGTGTGTGTGTGTGTGTGTGTGTGTGTATGAAATTCACTGTACTATATTCATATATGTATGAAGGTAAGGAAAGGTTGGTTAGCTTTATTCAACTCTTCCTCCATTTTCTCATCCCTCTCTCCTACCCACTCCAATCCTCTTCTGCTACTTCACTCTTCTCTATTTTATTTTCATGGAATTCCCATCTTGTTTTTTCTTTTCTGTCTTTTTTCCTCTACTTTTGGTCTAGCTTTCATCCATCAGAAAAAAAATTCAACCCCTGATTTTCTTTTCTGGGTCTGGCTCATTTCATTTAGCATGAAGTTATTCAGTTTTATCCAGTTACAAATGGATATAGATATATATATATATATATATATATATATATATATATATATATATATATATATATATATATATAATGGAAATACCATAATTTCATCCTTCTTTATGGCTAAGGAAAACTCCATTGTGTATATATACCATATATTTTCATCCATTCATCTGTTGACAGGGACCTAGATTAGTTCCATAACTTTGTTTTTATGAATTGAACTGCTAAAACATTGATATGGATGTATCCCTATTAAATTCTGATTTTAGATCTTTTGAATATATACTGAGGAGTGACATAGCTGGATCATATAGTGGGTCCAGTCCTAGTTTTTTTTCTTTTTTTGAGAAATTTCCATACTGTTTTCCAGAGTGACTGTACTAATTTGCAGATCCACCAACAATGCATGGAACCTTTTTCCCATATCCTTGCCAACGGAAATAAAATGAAGAATCAATAAGTAGGGTGGCATCAAATGAAAAATCTTCTACACAGCAAAAGAAACAATTAATTAATAGCATGAAGATAGATTAAAGAATGAGGGAAGATCTTTGCCACCTGCACTTCAAGTAGGACATTAATATTCAGAATATAAAATTCAAAAAACTTAATAAAAAACCCAAATAACCATATTAATAAATGGACACAAAAACCTAAACAGACACTTCATAAAGAAGAAATACAAATGGCCAGTAAATATAAGAAAAAAAACTTTCAACATTTCTAGAAATCAAGGAAATGCAAATCAAAACTACATTTAAATTTTATCTCATTCTAGTCAGAATGGCAATTATAAAAAATACAAATATTTTCTTTTTTATGTCCTTAAATATCTATATTTATTCAGATTTCTCTCTTTACATTTTTTGAATATTCTAACTTTTTTGTCTTACTTTTCCAATTTACTTCTCTCAAATAATTTGTATTTTTATCTTTTAGTTTTTATAATTTTTGCTCCCACCATTCCTGTTGCTTTGTTAGTGTTGTGGATATCATTTTTGGCACCTGGTATTTATTTTACTGGTATATGCTGTTCACTGCTATTTTTTGTTGCTTCTGTTGTCAGTTTCCTCTTTTATACTTTTGTAGGTACACTATATTTGCACATAATGGAGGATTTGTTACATATTCATATCTGCACACAATATTGCAGTATAATTTGGCCAGTGTCATTCCCCAGTATTTTCACATTATCTCCTGTTAGCCAACTATTGTCAATTTCTGACCTCATCATTCCTGTTGTAGGTTTTAGCATTGTAGATGTTATTCTTTTTTTTAAAAAATATTCTTTTTTAGTTGTCTTTGGACACAATACCTCTATATTTATTTTTATGTGGTGCTGAGGATCAAACCCAGGGCCTCACATGTGCCAGGCGAGCACTCTACTGATGAGCCATGACCCCAGCCCCCTGTTGATGTTATTCTTGACACTAGGTTTTTACTTTAATGTTGTACCTGGTTTACTGCTGTTTGTTGGTGGTGTTGTTTTTACTTCCCCCTTTATTCAAGGTATTAGAATTATAACATGACATTTTGAGTTATGGGGGTAAATTCTCTGCCACAGATCTACACTCCCATCCCCAGTAAGAGATAACATACCTTGCTACACACACAATATAACCTTGCAAAAACATTGGCAAATCCTTTAACACCAAGAATAGTGAAGATTAAAACACCAAAATAATTACCAGGACCCAGGTAGACATGA
Source organism: Spermophilus citellus (assembly GCF_964194105.1). Lineage (NCBI taxonomy): Eukaryota > Metazoa > Chordata > Mammalia > Rodentia > Sciuridae > Spermophilus > Spermophilus citellus. The sequence continues at coordinate 79,681,552 of NC_138190.1, forward strand.
ATGGGGAACATGAAGACCAACTCCTGGACATCTGCTCCTACAGTAACAGCAGAGAGAAATAACATAGACTGGGGATACCACACCTATAAAGATTGTCAACCTAGGGCTCTCCCATACAAATTCAGAAGATAAATTGTTGACAGATTAGAGGAGTAATCACAAAGAATGTACCCCATATACTCTGTTATTCACAATTTTCTGATCCACTAGAAGGACTCTACTCATGCAAGACCTTAGTTGAATCCTTAGGCTCCAGCAGAGTACATACTGTGCCAACGTTAAGTAATCAGCATGATAGAAGCAGCAGGGAAACTATACTATAAAATCCATGTGGAATTATATTAAACAATACATAGGAATTTGATACATTGTACAGAAAATGTTGTACCCTAAAAAGGCATTCACATAAAAGTGTGAGAAAAATCCAAATCAACAGATGTACAAATCTCAGCATAGAAGTGTAAGAGATATGAAAAACAAGTACTTGCTAAGATTCAGAGTTCACCAGCTACTGACTTCAAAAATATTGAAACATATTAAATGTGAAGTAAAGAATGACTATGTTATACATCCATAAATAACAAGAAAACATAGAAAAAATAACTGAATAAATTAAGGAGGACAGTATAGAATGTGAATAAAATATTCTATAAAGAGAGATTAGAGGTTCATAACCCACTTCAATCTAATGTATGAAATATGATATGTCAAGAGCTTTGTAATGTTGTGAACAACCAATAAAAAAAATAAAACTGACAAGAGATGAAAAAAAAGAGATAAAGATATTTTAAAAGAGTCATATAGAAAAATAACCACATTGAAATGAAAAGTTTATTAAGTCAAATTTAAAAAATGTGGAAATACAAACCAATGAACTAGATCAAGTGGAAGACAGAATTTTGGGGACTTGAAAACAAGATTGAAAAACTAGAAAATTCGGAGAGTAATAAAGGAAAAAAATAAGAAAAATAGGAACAGCATATATAAGATCCCTAAAAAAAAATTAAGAAGACTAATCTACGATTTGTGTGCCTTTAAAGGAGTAGAGATAAATGACAATGACAGAAAACCTATTCAATAAAATAATAGCCAAAAAATAATCTTGTGCATGAGATTAATACTCAAGTATTAGAGAAATTTACAGCCCCAAGTAGACATAACCAGAAAAGAGCCTCTCCAGGATATATTATACATAAAATGCCAAAAATTCAAAATAAAAAAAAGATTATTAAAAAATCAAAAACTGCAAGAGAGACACTACAAGTCACTTATAAAAGTTAGCTGTATCAGAATAAGATCAGATTTCTTAGCAGAAAGGTATAAAATGATACTTTCTAGCATTAAAAGAGAATAAATATCAACATATATTGTTATATCCAACAAAATTATCTTTCATAATAAATGAAAAAATAAAGGCCTTGCAAGATAAAATAAAGGAATTCATAAACATTAAGTCAAGATTGAAGATACTTAAAGTAATACTGTACAGAGAAGAGGAAAGTGAAGACAACCATGAGAGCAAGGGAAAGAACAAATATCAATAGAAGAGGACATATGCAAATGTGGAATCGGAAGGAATAATATATTAGAAATACAACAGTATGGTATAAATGATCTTAAAATTTTGATTAAAATACATACTCATGGATTCCGGTAAAAAAGAAGACTCAACTTTTTCGTGCCTGAAAGAAACATATCTTTTTGGCAAAAAAAAAAAAAAAAAAAAAATCCAGAGACTGAAAGTGAAAGGTTAGAAAATAATGTTCCATGAAAATGGATTCTGAAAGAAAGAAGGAGCCACTCTTGTTTATGACAAAGCAAACTTCCAAACAAAATTAGAACAGACAAAAAAGGTTGTGGTTACATATTGGTAAGGAAACAAACCATCAAGAAAATATAAAAATTGTAAATAGATATGTACTGAATGTTGGTGCACCCAATTTTCTGAAACAAACACAAGGTGATATAAAGGAACAGATAAGCTCCAGTACAATAGTAGTGGGTGATTTCAACATCCCAATTAGCTGGGCATGGTGGTGCATGCTCCCAGTGGCTCAGGAGGCAGGAGGATCTTGAGTTCAAAGCCAGCCTCAGTAACAGTGAGGTGCTAAGCAACTCAGTGAGACCCTGACTCTAAATAAAATACAAAATAGGGCTGGGGATGTGACTCAGTGGCCTAGTGCCCCACAGTTCAATCCTGAGTACCCCCGCAAAAAAATCCTAATTATAGAAATAAGTCATCCAAACAAAAAAATAAAAAAATAATCAGAATTAATTTATACCATAGAACAAATGTACTCAACAATCACATACATTATTTTCAAGATGGCAGAATAGGGAAGACCACTTTTCTGGCTGCTTCATAGCACGAAACCAATAAATCAGACAGCTTCTCAGTATGTGGGTGAACAAATAAAGGGGGGAGGTCCTTACTAGAATTGAATACCAGAAACTCAAAGAAGATCAGAGACTCTGAAGGTTGGATATGATAAAATAAGTAAAAAAATAGAATATACTCTAATACCTGGAGACAACATAATACACTATTGAATGACCACTGTATAGCAGAAGAAATCAGGAATGAAATTAAAAAAAAATACTTAGTGGTAAATGAGAATAGTGACAAAATTTATCAAAATCTCTGGGATACTGTAAAGGCAGTTCTAAGAGGAAAGTTCATTGCATTGAGCTCATTCATTAAAGAATAGAAAGTCTCCAAATGAATAACCTAGAAGTACTTCTCAAAGCCTTGGAAAAAAGAAGAACAAGTCAACAACAAAAGCAGTAGATGACTGGGAATAATTAAAATCAGAGGTGAAATCAATGAAATTAAAAAAAAAATAAGTGAAACAAAAAGTTTGTCCTTTAAAAATAAATAAAATTGACAAACTCAGCCAAGATAATGAAGAGAGAGAGAAAACTCAAATTACTAAAATTCATGCTGAGAAAATTATGAGGAAATATTATGACAGACACTTCTTAAATATAGACAATAATCAGAAACTATTTTGAACACTTATACATCAATAAAATAGAAAATCAAGAAGACATCCACAAATTTCTAGAGAAATATAGCCAATCCAAGTTGAATCAGGAGGACATAGAAAATTTAAGCAGATTGATTTCAAACAATGAAATTAAGACCCCATCAAAAGCCTACCAACAAAGAGAAGCCCAACAGCAGACAAATTCTCAGCTGGGTTCTATGAGACCTTCAAAGAAGAAATAACACCAATCTTCCTCAAATTATTTCATGAAATAGAAAAAGATGCAACCCTGTCAAACTCACCCTATGAAGCCAAAACTAGATGCATAAGGAAAGAAAACTTCAGACCAATATTCCTGATGAACGTAGCAGCAAAGATTCTTAATTAAATACTGGCAAATCTCACTGAAAAGCATATTAAAAAGATAGTGTACCATGATCAAGTGGGTTTCATCCAAGGGATGTAAGGTTGGTTCAACATACATAATTATTAAACATAATTCACCACATCAATAGACTTAAGGATAAGAATCACATGATTATCTCAATAGATGCAGAAAAAAGCATTCAACAAAATCCAGCATCCATTCATGTTCAAGACACTACAAAAACAGATAGTAAGAACATACCTCAACATTGTAAAACACAAGGTGAACATCATTCTAAATGGAGAAAAATTGAAAGCATTCTCTCTAAAAACTGAAAAAAAAAACAGGGATGCTCTATTTCACTGATTCTATTAAACATAATCCTTGGAACCTGTGCCAGAGCAATTAGGCAAAATAAAGAAATTAGAAACATAAAATAGGAAAAGAAGATCTCAAACTATTCTTATTTGATGATGACAGGGTTCTATATTTAAAAGACCCAATAAACTCCACCAGAAAACATGTAGAACTCATAAATGTATTCAGCAAAACAGCAGGATATAAAATTAACACCCATAAATCAATTGTGTTCACATACACCAATGATGAATCAAGTGAAAGAGAAATTAGGAAAACTATCCAATTCACAATAACCTCAAAAAAGTAAAATACTGGGAATCAATCTAAAAAAAGTGATGAAAGACCTCTATAATTAAAACTACAGAACTCTAAAGAAAGAAATTGAAGACCTTAGAATATCGAAAGATCTCCCATGTTCTTGGATAGAATTAATACTATCAAAATGGCCATACTACCAAAATCGCTACTCAGATTCAATACAATTCTTGTTAAAATCCCAATGATGTTCTTCACAGAAATAGAAAAGGCAGTCATGAAATTTATTTGAAAAAAAAAAAAAACAAGAGGTCCAGAATAGCCTGTAGAGAGCAAACTTCCTCCACCACCAAATTCCAATTTAAATGGAATCATACTCTCCAGATGATTCAAGACCAATCTTGTTTGAGAATCATTGATCTAAATGCGACAGCAGAGGAAGCAGAGGTGAGTGAATCTCAGAGGACACTGAGAATGCAAAAAACTCCCTCCCTGTTTGGGGGCATTTTTTTTTTCATTTGTGTAAAAGTTATCAGTAGTACTACATAATCTTTTATTTCGCTTACAGCTTAACTCTGTGCATGAGAGTGGTCCAAGGTATTCTGGTCTTATTCACTTAGCTCTTTATAGAGAACCAGTATTGGGTTATCCATATGTTCCAAAGCATTCAGCACTTTCTAGAATTAGACTTGTCTAAGCATCATTTTTTGTCCACTACAGAGTCATAACAGAGCCAATGGAAATTTACTATTTATAAACAAAGAAATTATATGATCAAAAACCTACCTTGACCAGAAAGTGTTCACTACTGCCCAGCTTTCCAATCTTCTGTACTCTGATAATTTTTCTTTCCTTGTTTTAAAATGTGTGCACTTAATTTTTGTTATATGTCATTTATATTAGTTTATTCTGTGTTTCTTTAAAAATTACCTGAGACTGGGTAATCTATAAGTAAAGAGGTTTATATGGATCATGATCCTATTGGCTGGAAGGTTCAAACAGTAAGGCAACAGCAACTTGGGGAGGGACCATTGCTATATCACAACATGGTGAAGAAACAGAAAGGGAATTAACCCTGCAGAATAAACACAAGGAATTGCTACTCCCAAATGCATGGAATTGTTACTAAGTATCCCGTGGGCAGCTCCTTTCCCACCCTTTGGTAACATAGACAAGATAAGAGGAGGACAGGGCATGATACGAAAGAAAACATAAAATCTATAAAGGGGCAAGATACCACTACTCCCATGAATACCAGATCTTGTGCCCACTGGTGAAATTTTTCTGTTCTATCCTTTAAATAAAACTTCTTTTCTACTCTTGCCTTTGTGTTTCTCAGGTGTTTAATCTTCAACACCTGGGGAGTAAGGAACCAATCCTGATTTTCAAGACCAGTATCATAGGGACCAATTTTCCAGCACATGAACTTCTGAGGGATATTCTCAAATTATATCCAAATATAAGACCCTTGAAATTTTACTACATACGCTTACTTAAAATGTTTTTTTAAAAACCTTAATCTGTGAAATATGGTATATTAAGAACTATGTAATGTTTTGAACAACCAACAATAAAATAAAAAATAAAAAATAAAAGAAAAGAAAAAAAAAACCTTAACCAGCTTCTCAAACAATAAATGAACCTTAAAACACTTTTACTCCAATAGCATTCTTTCTAAATTATTGTTTTTCTGTCATTTGGAAACCCCATAAAAGTAGACATTATTCTTAACTTTACAAATTACTTATTTATATCCATCTAAATATTACCAGATTCCTAATTCTCTTTACCTATTGTGTCACTAACATTTCTTCTGGAATTACTTTATTTTGACATGGGTATATCCTTTGTAAGTTCCTTTAGAAATGGCCTATTAGGGTAAATTATTAAGAGTTCTTTATTTCACATTTGTCCTCAACAATCATTTTTGACTACTTATTTCTAGGTTAAAAGTTATTTTCTCATAGAACTTCAAATATATGAATTGGGATTGTGGTTCAGTGGTACAGCATTCACCTGGCATGTGTGAGGCCTGGATTCAATCACCAAAGAAATACAATTTCAAATACATAAACTTTCATCTACCTTCCATTGTTACTTTAATATGTAGGCTGTCAGTTTATCATTGCATGTGATCTATTTTTCCATTCTAATTTCTCTTCAGAGTTTCTTGCCAGGTGTAAGCCCAGTGACTTTGGAAGCTGAGGCAGGAAGATCAAAAGTTCAAGGCCAGCTTCAGCAATTTAGGGAGACCCTCAACAATATAATGTAATCCTATCTCAAATAAAAAAAAAATAAGGACTGTAGCTCAGTGTAGAGTGCTCCTGGGTTCAATCTCCAGTATCATGAAAACTGTTTCTCTTTGTTTTGAGAATGTTACCAAATGACTAGACAATGTATGCTTTTTTTTCTCTCTTATTGTGTTGAGAATTGAACCAGAGCCTCATGCATGCTGAGCACATGCTGTCTCATTGAGCTATATCCCCAAGCCCTGGACATGCTTTTCTAGTTTGCTAATATTTTATTTAAGTCCATCTAATTCATTTAGCACATACATTAATTTTTGCAAATAATAACTTTTTCAATGTTATTAATTTCATTTGATTTTATATATACATATATATATAACATGTATTTTTATTTAATGATTTTTAGAGTTCATTTTACATTTCATAAAGCATTTGTACATTTTTTTCATAATCTGTATCTGATCATTCTAATAACTGAAGGAATTGGAGTCTAAATTTCTACTTTGTTTTTATCTGTTAACAATCACTCATAATGGTTTTGTCCCTATGTATTTGGTGACCTTCTATTGTGAGCCCACATTCTATTCATCTTTATCTGTGATAGTGTTTAAATTGAAGATGGCTTTCTCTAGAGATCTGTACTTGCCTCTGTGTGGGGGACTAATTTAGTTCCTCTTTGGGGTGATACATTTTTAAGATTTGTTCAGCACACTTTTTGTTATATCTGTATTTACTTAATTTTATGTAGTGCTGAGGATTGAACCCAATGTTGCACATATGCTAGGCAAGTGTTCTACCACTGAGCTATAACCACAGCCTCTGGGGTGATACTTTTTTTAATGTCCCAAGCTTTAATTTCAGTCCTTTTGCTTGATACTGACCCAAAGTTAGTATCCTTGTCTATTTCAGTGATAGTAATAACAGTCCTCATATGTAAATCATATTTCTGCTTGCTTGTTGCTAGCTGCACAGTTTCAGCTTTATTATTTTGGGGTTATGGGCCAGCAAGGAGGACACCTTTAATTTTTCTCATACTTTCTAAGCTCAGCAATACATTCAACGTATGTTTTATTCAGGATATAATTGATCTATTATGAAGAAGCCCTCAAGATTATTTCTAGTTCCCCACACTGATAGAAGTTCTCTTCTCACTCTAGCTTTAATTTACAGGAATCGGATTTCTGCTCTCACTTTTTATCTGAAATTTTTAATACCAAGGTCACCCAAGAATTTCATAATGCTAAATCTAAAAGACTTCTGTCCTTGTTCATATTGACCTTCCAACCATACTAGAGTATCTCATAGTTTCCTTGGTAAGTTCTTTTTTGACTTTTTAAAATTTATTTATTTATTTATTTATTTATTTGTTTGTTTGTTTATTTATTCATTCATTCTAATTGGGTATATATGACAGCAGAATGCATTTTGATTCATTGTACACAATTGCAACACACTTTTTCCTTTCTCTGGTTGTATACAATGTAGCATCACACCATATGTTCAGCCATACATGGTAAGTTCTTTTTATATCATTTATCCCTTAAATGTTAATCTTTCTTAGGATTTAAATCTTAACTCTTTTCCTTTTAAACTCACATAATTTATATTATGCATAAGATCCTTTTTTGTGTGTTTTTAGCTACCATCTATATACATATGGCCACCAACACAGTGTCTTCATCTCAGATAATATCTATCCAACTGCCTATTCTACTTGAATGTTCCATAGTTAGCTCATATTGAATATGTTTAAAACATAAATATCATCTTGATTTCTGTGCTCTCTATCCAAGTTGCACAGGCCAGAAACCACACCATTATTCATAATACTTCCTTCTCCCAAATATTTCATATTCAAAAAAACAGAGTCAGACTTTTCTACATCTCTTGATACATTTACTTTTCTCCACCCTCAATGACACTGTTCTAGTACTGAAAAGTCACTTAGTGAAAAGTTACTTAGTGTTGCTTAAATATTTAAAAATTTAGATCTGAAAATTAACTTAATGGATCTTCTACCAATGAATATCATTTTGAATGATGAAAATGTATATCTTAAGGGGGGGGAAGAAAAGAAGAGGGGGCATCTAGCCCTTGTTTCTGCGGTTCAATCTATTTCTGCTGCTGCCATCTAGTGTTATGTCTGAACTTTTTGCTTGCTTTTTAGCATTAATGTGCATCTTTCTATATCTCTAAATGCCACTACATGAAGGGATATGGATATTCTAATTTCCCTGTCCAATGTTCTTTCTAATTCACCATATTTAGTATCAAATAGGACACAATCATTACAACTGTAGTTCCCATTTGTTTTGGTCCTTGTATTTGACTTAAGTATTTACATACTTTAGCATCCCAAATACTTCCTTATAGCAGTATTTGATTATGCAGTGACTAAAAATTTTCTAAAGCAAATAATCATAGAACATCAGAGTTGGAAAGTATTTTCAGTCCTAGAAGATTCCCAGGAAGTGATTTGGAGGGTAATGGGAATTCTTCACTATCAAGCCCTGCACCTCCCATTCTTTCCTCACCATATAGACACATACCTCTTTATCTATAACACTATTTTATGGCTTTTATTTATTCTCCTTGGGTCCTATATAAGTTATTTCTTCTGTATCAAGTTTGTCCCAAGTAAAGATTCTACTCCTTAAAAATTGAGAATCTAACACCATTCATATTAAAAATGCTGGAAAAGCAAGGATTGAAGGAATTTACCTTAACATCATAAAGGCCATTTTCAACATACCCAAAGCCAACACAATACTAAATGGATAAAAATTAAAAGCATTCCCTTTAAAATCAGTAACAAGACAAGACTATCTCCTCTCACTACTCCTCTTTAATATAGTCCTCAAGGGCTGGGGATGTGGCTCAAGCGGTAGCGTGCTCGCCTGGGGCCCGGGTTTGACCCTCAGCACTACATACCAACAAAGATGTTGTGTCCGCCGAGAACTAAAAAATAAATATTAAAAAAATTCTCTCTCTCTCTCTCTCTCTCTCTCTCTCTCTCTCCTCTCTCTCTCTAATATATATATATATATATATATATATATATATATATATATATATATAGTCCTCAAAACATTAGCCAATCAGGTAAGAAAATGAAATCAATTGGATACAAATAGGAAATGAAGAAATCAAACTATCTCTGTTTGCCAACAATATGATCCTATATATAGAAGACAAAAAAACTCCCCCAGAAGACTTCTAGAGATTATAAATGAGTTTAACAAAGTGGCAGGAGGGCTGGGGATGTGGCTCAAGCCATAGCGCTCGCCTGGCATGTGTGTGGCCCGGGTTCGATCCTCAGCACCACATACCAACAAAGATGTTGTGTCCGCCGAGAACTAAAAAATAAATATTGAAAATTCTCTCTCTCTCTCTCCTCTCTCACTCTCTCTTTAAAAAAAAAAAAAAACAAAGTGGCAGGATACAAGATCAATACCCATGAATCTATAGTGTTCCTATACTTGAAAAGTGATCCATCAGAGGGAAAAATCAGAAAAACCATCCCATTCACAATAACCTCAAAAAAATTAAATACTTTGTAACTAATCTAACTAAGGACATAAAAGATCTCTACAAAGAAAATTATGGAATATTGAAGAAAGAAATTGATGAATACCTTAGAAGATGGGAAGACACCCCATGTTTTTGGATAGACAGAATCAATATGAAATATGAAGAGTCCTTGGAAAACTGAGAATGGAACCACCATTTGACCAGCTATCCCATTCCTCAGTCTATACCCAAAGGACTTAAAAACAGAATACTATAGGGACACAGCCACATCAATGTTTATAGCAGTACAATTCACAATAGCTAAACTGTGGAAGCAACCTAGATGCCCTTCAGTAGATAAATAGATAAAGAAACTGTGGTACATATACACAATGGAATATTACTCAGCATTAAAAGAGAATAAAGTTATGGCATTTGCAGGTAAATGGATGGAGTTAGAGAATATCATGTTAAGCGAAACAAGCCAATCTCAAAAAAACAGGAGCTGAATGTTTTCTGTGATAAATGGGGGCAGGTGGGAAGAGTTGAGGAACTTTGGTTGGGGCAAAGGGGAGGAGGAGGGAGCAAAGGGGAAGGAAAGATGGTGGAATGAGACAGACATGGTTACCCTAGGTACATGTATGATTGCACAAATGGTGTGATGTTACTTCATGCACAACCAAAGAAGTAAAAAATTCTGCTCCATTTGTGTGCAATGAATCAAAGAGCTTTCTACTGTTTTGTATAACTGATTAAAACTAATAAATAAATTTTTAAAAAAGAAGGGCATGGCAGTGGAAAGTAGCTTAGGTCAGGGCAACAAGGAAGAAGAAAGAGAGTTCTGCTCACCAGAAACAAAACAGAAACCCCAAAGTCACATCCCTAATGACCTACCCACTCCAGCCACATTCTATCTGCCTGAAATTATTGTCCAGTCAATCCATATCAGTGATTAGTTTACATCTCTCATAATCTAATATTTCACCTCTGAAATTTCTTGCATTGTCTCACACATGAGCTTTAGAGGGATACCACATATCCAAATCATAAGAATGTTGCAGTAGGAGAACAGGATTGGATTTAAATTTTTTGCAAACAGTTTTTCTGGGCATGCTGATGTACGATTATAATCCCAGTGACTCAGGAGGATTAAGCAGGAGGATTACAAGTTTGAGGCCAGCCTTAGCAATTTAGTAAGTCCTTGATCAAGTTATCAAAATCCTGTCTCAAAATATAAAATTAAAAAGCTGGGGGATGTAGCTTAGTGGTAAAGCTCCCTTGGATCAATCTCAAGTATAAAAAAATAAGTAAAAATATAATGGACTGAGAATGTAGCTCAGTTATAAAATGCGCCCAACTTCAATTCCCAGTACTTCAAAAAATAAATAAATAAAAATAAACAAAGCATTTTGTATTATAGTTTTAGGGGTAAAGCTTTAGGAACTATGGTTCAGGGGAAGATAATATACCATTTATGAATTGCAGTACAAAGATAGAGGCCTCAGCATGTTCCAGATTTGATTTGATGAGATTTGGAGTCAGAAAATTATCAGTACAGTCAGTACAGTCATTTCATGCCCTCATATTCACTCCTTTACCCAAGTCACTTTCTTGTTCTGCATTAGCAGAAAGGAAGGAACAATGAGTGTTAGAAGGTTGTAATGTGACCTTAGGTGGAGGAAACAAATGAGTTCCTAATAGCCGCTGGAATAATGGAAACATGTAGTCCTTGAAGAACTGCCACATAATCTATTTGATGATATTCAGTAACAATCTCACATTGCTATATTATGTGATAAATGAGGAACACCCCCTCCTACCCTTATTTTCAAAGGTGGGGATACAAGAGCAATATTGAAACTAAATGATGACATCCTTGGGTTAATATCTCAAACCCTAAGTCATTTTGTCCTAAATTTGAACATACAGGGGAAAGTGTCTTTTATAAATTATCTGTAGTAGCCAAGTTCTTATTTCTATTTTGCACACACATATTTCTGGATACCACAAATAATTCTTTCACACTATTATTGGTGGTTGACTGAGATCTGGTAAAGGTGTGAATTAAGGGTGATGGTGAAAAATTATCAGAAGAAAATGGCATTCCTCTAAGTTATCATTTTTGTTTTGTTTTGAAATTTTCAATTGTAGGTATAATGGGAAAATATTTAAAAGATGCTGAAATAAATGCTAAACTTAATCAAAAGCTTATTTAACTTTAAAGGAAATCTGATTTTATTAGTTTATTCTTATTCAAAGCGTTATACATTTTAATACCTTTATTGAAATACAACTTAAAGTTCATTTTTTAATATGTACATTTCAATGGTTTTCAGTTTATTTACAGAGTTGTGCTCTTTGAAGTGATGAACATGATTGATAAAATCTTAACCAAATTAACCAAAAGGAGAGAGAAGACCCAAATCCACTCAAAGTGGATCAAAGACCTAGGAATTAGACTAGAAACACTGCAACAGTTAGGAGAAAACACAGGGTAACATTCCACCATGTCAGTATAGGCATTGACTTCCTAAATAAAACTCAAGAAAGAAAACAAAGAATTAATAAACGAACGACGTCAAATTAAAGTTTTTACACAGCAAAGAAAAGCATTAAGGACATGAAGAGACAACCTACAGAATGAAAAAAAAAATGCCAATTACTCTTCCAACAGGGGAAATGTTTGACATTCTGAAATCCATAAGTAACATAACTTTTTAGTTTGGAAAGTTCAAAAAGAAGAAACTAAGAGCAAACACAAGGAAGGAAATAGTATAGAGACAAAGCTGAAATAAACAAAATAAGAACCACAAAAGCAATAGAGAATATTAATGAAACTAAAAATTGACTATGGAAAGATAACAAAATTGACAACATTTAGCTATACTAATGGAAGAAAATGAACAGAAAAACATTCAAATTATTAAAATCAGGAATATAAGACAGAACATAATTACGTACCTCAAAGCAAACAAAAAGATTATTAGGGAATAATAAAAAATGGTGTATTAGTCTGGTAGTGCTCTTATAACAAAATACCACAAATTTGGTAGCTGAAACAATAGAAATTTATTTTCTCATAGTACTAGAGGCTGAAAGTAAGATCAGAGCTCCTAAGAGACTGGCTTTTCCTAAGTCCTCTCTTCTTAATTGGCAGATGTCAGGGAAGGGTGGGAGGGTGGTATCTCTTATAAGGACCCTGTCACCAATCATATGAGACTAGAGTGTCACTCTTGTGACTTCATTGAACCTTAATTTGCTCCTTAAAGGCCCTATCATCAAATGATAGTCCCATGGAAGATGAGAGAGTTGATATCCAGTATGGAAATTAGGGGAAGTCAGAATTCTGTCTATAACAAAGAGATACAAATTAGATAACTTACATGAAATGAACATTTCCTGGAATGACATAAACTACCAAAACCAACTAAAATTCATAAAAAATCTGGATAGACATATAACAAGAGATTGAATCAGTAATTAAAAAAAATCCACAAAGAAAATACCAGTCATAGATGGATTCACTGGTGAAACCTACCAAATATTAAAAAAAATTAACACTAATCCTTCATAAACTATTGTAGAGAGTAGAAAAGAAAGAAAAACCTTCTAGCCCACTTTAAGAAGCTGGTATTAGAAAAAATTACCAAAAATACTAGTAAACCAGATCTAGTGTTCTCTCTCTCTCTCTCTCTCTCTCTCTCTCTCTCTCTCTCTCTCTCTCACACACACACACACACACACACACACACACACACATGCAGGTGAGATTTGTCCTAGAAAAGTGGGTTGGTTTAAATGTGAAAATTAGTGTAATACATAACACTAACATAATAAAATAAAAGCCATATGATCATTTCATTAGAATCAGAATAAAACATTTCACAAAACTCAACACCATGATAAAACTTGAAGCAAAATAAATATTGATGGAAACTTCTTCAATAGATGTTATAATGAATACCAATGAAAATTCCATACCTAAAATCATATTTAAATGTGAATTATACAGTGGTTTCCCCTTATGATCAGGGGATCCCTATAAGACAGAATTTCTGTTCTTCTTCTATTCAGCATTGTCCTGCAGGTCGTACCATGGGCAGTTAGTTAAGAAAAGGGGAAAAATCATCCAGAGTAGAAAAGGAGGAGAAAAACCAAGCCGAGTGCTTTGACTCATGCCTTTAATCCCAGCAAATGATGAGGCTGAAGCACAAGAATCACAAGTTCAAGGATGTATCACCACACCCTGTTCCTTGATGTCTTTGGTTTTGGTATCAGGATGATTCTGGGATCAGAAGAATGAATTTGGGAGTGTTCCCTCCCTTTTTATTTCATGGAATAATTTGAGAAACATTGGCATTAGTTCTTCTTTAAAGGTCTGGTAAAAGTCAGCTGAGAATCCATCCAGTTCCAGGGTTTTCTTTGTAGGAATTCTTCATTTTGATGCTTCAGTCTCATTACTTGCTATTGGTTTGTTTGGGTTTTCTATATCCTCTTGGTTCAATATGGGTAGGTCATGTGTGTCTGGAAATTTATCAATATCTTGTATATTTTATAATTATTGGAATAAAATTTTTCAAACTATTTCCCAATGACCATCCATAATTCAGAAAAGAAACCGTAATAATTCTTTTGATTTCTGTGAGGTAATTATGTCCTGTCTTATATTCCCGATTTTAATAATTTGAGTCTCTTTCTCTTCATTGTTTCCATGAGTGTAGCTGAAGTTTTGTTCATTTTATAGATTTTTTCATGGAGCTAATTTTTAGTTTGATTAATATTGTTGCTTTTGTTATTTTATTTCAGCTCTCCTCTTATTTCCTTCCATGCATTGCTTCTAATTTTCTCTTTTCTAATTTACTAAGCTGAAATTTGCATTATTGTTTTTAGAACTTTTTATATAGAAGTATTTTTAATTATTTACTTCCTTTTCAAATTTTCCCCAGTTCCTCCTGTTGTTGGTTTCTAATTTCATTACACTGAGGCAAGAGAACATACTTTGTATGTCTACTGGAACTTTTTAAAATGCTTTGAATGTAGCATATTACAGAAAATATGTTCTAGAAAATGTGCACTTGACAAAAAGGTGCATTCTGCTATTTTGGGAGTGAAACATTCTATACATGTCTTTCTAGTAGGGAGTATAATGTTCACACCTTTTGTATCCTTGTTTTTCTTCTTAGTAATCTTATCCATTATTTTTTTTAAGAGAGAGAGGAGAGAGAGAGAGAGAGAGAGAGAGAGAGAGAGAGAGAGAGAGAGAGAGAGAGAATTTTTAATATTTATTTTTTTAGTTCTCGGCAGACACAACATCTTTGTTGGTATGTGGTGCTGAGGATCGAACCCGGGCCGCACGCATGCCAGGCGAGCACGCTACCGCTTGAGCCACATCCCCAGCCCTCTTATCCATTATTGAAAGTGAGACATTGAGTCTCAAATATTAAACTATTTTCCCTTCAATTCTATTACTTTTTGATGCATGTATTGGGGGCTCTCTTCTCAGGTGCATATACAATTCATAATTTTTATCTCCCTGAGAGACTGACACTTTTATTATTATAAAATGTAACTCCCTAACTCTTTTGGCTAAAGTCAAATTTGCTTATTTTATTAGGCCCTTTTTAATTTATTTTTGCAGGTTGCATTTTTTGCAGTCCTTATACTTTTCATCTATTTATATTTTTGAGCTAAAATATTATTTCATTTAATAGCATATAGTTAGATTTTGGGTTTTGGATTGTAAAAACTACCTTGTGATGGACTTACTTAATCCACTCACATTTGATGTTATTATTTACATGGTTGATTCTCCTCTGTCATTTTTTTCATTTCACTTTATCTTATGACCATGTTGTTAGAAATTGGAATTTTAGATAATGCTTTGTAGCAACTCTGGGTACTGACGACCCCCATCTGGGGACCCGAAATTTTTGATTGTTTATATGTTTAATGATTAACTGAATTTTTAAAAATTCTCTTTTCCCTCCCAGTTGGTGAGAGACTAATGTTGTTACTCAGGGAGACTCAACCTCTGGTATGCCCACACTCTCCCAGGAAGGTCACGGTTTGAGTAGAGTTCTTTTCCCCACCTTTTGAAATCCATTAATTACAGGTTGATTGTTCAACTGCTTTCAACATCATCTTGTGGCATAAAAATATAAATGAATACCATCAAATTCTGGCTCATTTAAAGAAGTCTTTGAAGTCCACGTTTTTTTTTTTTTTGACCCTTGGAAAGCATCTCCCAACTATCCTATTTCCCACTTCTTCCCTGCAAACTAGCCTGTCGACAGTTTAACTTGTATCTTGAACCCCTATCACTGACCTTTCCCCACAATCTCTTTTGTTCTTAAGAACACTCTCAGGCCTGTTATAAATGAAATCAGAAACTGTTTCATGGTCTGCATCCTCCCACAAGCAAGGCTTAAGGATAGGTGATGAAGACAATGGCAAGCTTCTCTCTGACATCACCCCCCCCCCCATTCTAGGGATTGAGTAGTTAGTGGGGGTAGGGCAGCAGCCTGAAGTCTTCTGGCATTAAACAACTATTTCATGAGCCCAGGCAATGGTGATTAGGGCTTGTCATCTGAGCCTGAAACACCAAAGAGAAACATCTTAATTCAAAGAGGGGGAACTTGAAACGACGACAGCGGTCCCATCTGTCAACCTCAATTATTAGATGTTAGCTTCAGCATCACTAGCTTGAGGAAGAGGAATGAATAAATAAGATGCCCACCTATCAGGAAGAAAGCCCATGGCATGGGGCCTGAGGGAGGAGTTGTTCTGTTCTCTACAATAGTAGTCTATAGTGAAGTCTGGGACAGAAGCGGTACAAAAGAGCTGCCTTGTTCAAATACTAGATTCTCACCTTTCTTAATGAGTTTTCATAAAAGAAGTTTCTTCTATTTAATGTTTGTTCTTTGGACCATTTCCAAAGGCTACAAGTGGTTGTAAAAACTACTTTCCTCCAGTTTCACTGAGAAGTGAGTCATCAGAACTCCTTAAACTGTCATACTATTAATCTTTTCAATTACTTTTTTTAACACTTCCTAAGATGTTCAGTCTTCCCTTATTAAAACTGAAGCCTTCAAAGGCAGATCATGGGATACTTGCCTTCAAATAAGCAATTTTTTACCAGTAGGATAGAGGGCTTATCAAGATTCTAAAAAATTGAGACTTCAAGAAAAATGTTTTGGAGATTAGGAAGATAGATAAGGTGTTGTACAGAACTGTGAGTCCCTTTTAATGTTTAACTCAGTCTTGCACAGTTAAAGACAAGTGAAACTAAGGGAAAATAAGCGACTTGATCAGAGCCACTCAGTAAATTTCTGACACAGCTATGACTAAAACTAGTCCAGTGGGTGGTAGTATATATAACATTTAGGCACACGGGCTTTGGAAATAGATCCATTTGTTATCAGTGGGACCTTTGCATCTCTGCGCCTGTTTCTTCATCTGCAAAATGGAGTTAACATCAATAATGTTCCTAATAGGTTTGAAACCTCAGGAAACATTATTACTAATATAATTCTGACATTGAATTGCTACTATCACCACTAATAATCCCTCTGTGAACTCCCTACCTCCAAGGAACAGAAAATCTCACAGGCTTTCACATTTGTTTCCGCCATTTGGAGGCATTTATACCCAAACACAGAACATTCAAATTTTTTATTCCTTATTAACCCTTCAAACCCCATTACCTTCTCTTTTCTAGTTGAGATGAATTTTAAAAGATCCCAAGTGTCTTTCTTCATGACCTTTCTTAGGCCTCACCAAAATGATGGTACTTAACTGTAGGTCAGGCTACTACCATCTAAAGACCAAGCATACAATACCATGTCACTGAATAGTGTCCAACTATCGAAAAAAAATTTCTGATAATAGATTTCTAGTTTATATTCTCCTAATGTAATCAGGGAGCCAAGCTTTCTCTGTTCTATTTTGAGGACTAAAATAAACCAGAACTAACCAGAAACCAGACAGTAAGCCCTAAGAAAATCTGTACACCTTTCTATCTCCTTTTTGATTTTTTACCAAAATAACTCAATAATCTATCTTCTGGAAAGCAATACTTCGCTTCCTCATATAAGGTTCAGAATAAGTAGAAAGTGTTTAGAAGAAAAAGTGGCATTATGAAATATGAATGAGAGAGTCCCACCCCACCTGCCTAACAAGCAAGCTGGCCTGGCAATAGATCCTGTCGCCCTTTCCTCCAAAGTATTCCCACCAACAGAATGGCACCGTTCCCCATCACTTCTGCTGCCACCGCTCCAGTCCAGCTTCAGTATCTCCCCTGGGATTTCTCTAAGAGCCTCCTGACTGATGTCACTACTTCTATTCCTGCCCCTGCAATCTACTTACTGGACCAGAGTGCTCAGAACTCTGCATGGCTCACATCTCACCTAGGAGAGAAGCCCAAGTCCTCAAAATGACCTTCCCTGCTCCAGTTCCTTTGAGCCTTTATCGCGGTCTACCATGCTCCACATTTTACGTATATTGTCCTGTCTTTCCCATTTCAAAATAAGCTCCAGCAGGGCAGGGATTTTTGTGTTTCCTTTGTGCTGCTGTGTCTCCAGGGTATAGAATACTGTCTGGAACCTATTAGGCGCTCAATATTTTTAATGAAATAAAAAAAAAGAAATATGAATGAGATCAATGTAAATGTCATGAACCAAGTTCAAGTTCAGCACACCTAATGGCTTTTAAAATCCATTGCAAAACCTTGAGAATAAACAGTGAATGTTTTGACTTTAATTACTTGAATTTTTCCCATAATAATATACCAAGGGTTCGAGTTAACTGTAGTGTATCTATAAGCCTATTCAAAGCCTTACCAATCACCACCCTGTCCCAATCTTAAATAAGAAAAAAAAAGCCATTAAAATTATTTGATAGGATTGAATACAAAAATTGAGATAGTAAATGTCTTTTTTGGATCTTGGATCAAAAAATAAATGAGTGCAAAGATGGAGTGAAATTAGATAATGAACAAAATTCAGAAGTAGTTCAAATAACATATATGTTTCCACATATACACAATCCCAAGGAGTAGGGTTCTCTGGTGCACACCTGTAATCCTAGCTACTTGGGAGGCTGATGCAGGGGATTGCAAGCCTAAGGCCAGCCTAGCCAATTTAGTGAGACCCTATCTCAAATAAAACAATTATTCAGCCGTAAAGAAAACTAAAACTATATATTTTCAGGAAAATGGATGGAAATCAAAACATTATGTTAAGCAACATAAGTCAAAATCAAGGGGTTGTATGTTTCCTCTCATATGTGGAAGTTAGAAGAGGAAAAAAGAAAAGACAGGTACAGGGATCTCGTGAAAATCAAAGAGAGATCAGTAGAGTACACAAACCAGAGGAGGAAGAAGAAAAGGAAGAGGGGAAATGGAAATTATATCGGCCAAAATTATATTACAAAATTGTGTGCATGTACAAATATGTAACAATTCCCATCATTATGTACAATTATAATGCACCAAAAATATATGGGAGAGGCTGGGATTGTAGCTCAGTGGTAGAGCTCTTGCCTAGCATGTATGAGACACTGGGTTCATTCTCAGCCCCGCATATAAATAAAATAGTTCTATCAGCAACTCAAAAATATATTTTTTTAAATATGGAAAAAAGGATTGAGAATGTAGCTTAGAGGTACAGTACTTACATTATATGCATATGGCCCAGGGTTCTATCCCCAGCACCAGAGGCAGGGATGGAGGTTGGGAAATGTTCCCACAAGTCTCGAGGGATGATGCATGTCTATTATCTCTATCTCTAGATAGAGACTGGGATAGGAGGATCCAAAATTCTAGGCCAGCCTGATCAACTTGTTAAGACACTGTCTCAAAAAATAGAAGGGTAGGGGCTGGGGATGTGGCTCAAGCGGTAGCGCACTCGCCTGGCATGCGTGCGGCCCGGGTTCGTTTCTCAGCACCACATACCAACAAAGATGTTGTGTCCACCGAGAACTAAAAAAAAAATAAATATTAAAAAATTCTCTCTCTCTCTCTCTCTCTCTCTCTCTCTCCCTTTCTCCTCTCTCACTCTATCTTTAAAAAAAAAATAGAAGGGTATGCTGGGGTTGTAGCTCAGTGGTATAGAGTGTTTGCCTAGCATGTATGAGATACTGCATTCAATCCTTAGCCATAAAAAAATAAAATAAATCTTTAGCCATAAAAAAATAAAGAAAACAAAGGTATTGTGTCCATCTATAACTAATTTAAAAAAATATGTAAAAACAGCTGGGAATGTGGCTTAGTGGTAGAATACCTGTCTTTCATGCAGGAACCCTTGGGTTCAATTATCAGTACAAAACAACAAACAAAAACAAATCTGTAAATTAAACCCAGGGATGAAGTCAGGAACTTTGGCATATTCACTGAGAAGTGTATTTGAAACATATTTTCTCTCAGATGAAAAAAGATGTTCTAGGTTTTGCCCTTGAAATGGAGCATAGTATGAACAGAATTAACTGATCCACTTTGTATCACACACTGTAAAGCATACTTGTGTTGTTTATCAGCAGAATTATTCCTCACTATAAGAGTAAATTCTCTATACTTTTCTTGGATGTTTACTCTTGTGCAAGCGTGTGTTAAAACACACTTTTAAGAGGCTGATTACTTTTTCTACTTCCAACCTACAATCTTTAAAACTATAGTCTCTACCATCTCCCACTAGTAAGTAGCATGAAGACTCATACCACAAAGTCATCTTATATTAAATTATTTAAGCAAGAAACAAAGGGAAGTATGATTTTTAGGATGCACATGCAGGACTTACCAGTCTGTTTCATAGAAATTGGAAAGGAGGAAAATAGAACCAAATACCTATTAATAGGTATAAAAGCTAAGACTAAAAACCTGAAGGAATCGAGACTATTCTATTTAATGACCATATAGAATTAGGAAAATTATTTAATATTACTGAAACTCATTTTTTTTTCATCTGAACATAGGAGTTGACTAATAATGATAGTGTCATTCTGGTAACTGAAACTATGGTTGAGGTATGAACTTTGTGAACTGCCCACCTCTTTAGATGATTACAGTTATTGGCAAATAGAAAGTACTCAGTAAATGTTGAATAAAGAACACACAAATGAATGAGTATGGGGAAAACATTCTAGTCTTCTTTTAACCATTTCTTATCACTAATATAGAACATAGACTATAATCTCCTGAAGTAAAAATCTTCAATGAAGGAGATCACCATACAAATCAAGAAAAAGAATTCAACTCATTTCAGACTTGTGATAATTTCTACTTTTATAATTATAATCAAAGTAATAAAAGATTAGTATTTTTAGTGTGGAAAACTTGTGGTAATTACCAGTCTTAAATTTGTGAAGCAATTGGAAAGCAAAAACATACCTACCATAAGTTTGAACTATTGTTTTGCCTTAGTAACTACTTTTCTTTACCGTGAGAACTACAAACCACATTTAAAATACAAATGGCCAACCTCCAAAATGGAAAGAATTTGGTAATTTAGTGACTATGGGAATGTCAGGGGCATATTTTCTGATCTACAGGGTTAGACTAGAAACGATACACATTTTTATACATGAGATTGGCTTAATTTGTAAATTAAAATTTAACCTAAGGAAAGAATTCAGAACTAACTACTTCATTATTAATATTTTAGATGAACAATACCTAAGGGTAACAAAACATTCCCCTAAAAATCAGCCATTACACAATCTGGGATGGAAGTTTCATTTTAACATGATATTCTAAGCTTTTGTAAAAGGCTAAAAGGAAAAAGAAACACTGTAAGATAGTTTTACTACCTTAAATTATTTCACAGATTAGACAAAATTGCTAATATAAATTAACCTGCTACTATACAACTTTTAATTAGAATTGCAATAAGATAAAAGTCAACCACAAAACAGTCCTAAGAACAAATAAACCTCACCAACTAATATGAATAACCTAAATTAAGCAATTTGACATGTTTTTATTTCTTAATATATTTACTACAAAGCTTATCAAATTGAAAAAAAACGTAAGGACACTGAGAAGACAAGTTAGCAGTTCAAAATTTACAAATGAATAAAGGATAAGAAAGTTTTAAAAGTTTTCAATATCAAATTAAATATTAATCTGTTAATAATCATTGCTTAAATATCTATTAGATATTTGTAATCTGAAGGTGAGAACCAAGTTTATTAAAGTAATTGCCAGAACTGGCAAAGGAAAAGCTATTAGAGTTACAAAGAAGTACAAGAAAAAGAAACATTTTTCTCCAAAACTTCAGGAAAAAAATTAACACCATAAAAACTTCATTTTACTTAATATTATATTTGGTCTATCAGCATTATGCAGCATTAAAAACAACTGAGAAAGAAAATTAAGTATATGGGCTTAAAATATACCTTAAAATCTCATTTTTAAAAAATCAAATAGCAGGCTTAATATATTAGCATCAATTTATTTCGTGCATGTTTGGAATGTATTTTTTAAATAGATGCAAATAATTGAGTGAAAGGGAAAAGAGCACTTTTTTCTTGAACTTCTTAACTAGGAAAAAATGGATCTTCTGAATACTGCTTTTGTCATAAAAATACCTTTAACTTTTCTACTTAAAAAAATCTAGAGGGTAAGAAAACTTGAAAGCCTGTGAACAAAGAGTTTTTAATGTAAATTATACATCTTAAAAGAGGGGCTACCTTTAGCCAACCAAGCAACTAAACAAAATACCAATTTATTCCCACCTTAATCTCTAAATATTGTGAAAAATCTGGCTAATGTGATAGCCAATGGATCTGATACCAGAAGATAAAGGTGATAATTTTATAAATACCTTATTTATTGAATCTAAGCACACAATAGAATAGTATAAAAAATACAGTCCAGTCTTTAGGCAGCTTATCTTGAACCTGGTAGAATTCTTGACTTTGGGAGAAAGAGTGTTCATAATGTATAAATTCAGACTTTGGATAAATGTTCCTGTTAGGGCACTCAGATCCTGAGCATGTCTCACCTGACTTCTGTTCCTACTGCACTTACATGTAATTAAAGCACCATTTGCAATATAGTTAAGCTTTGCAGGAAATTTGACCATAAAAATGCCAGGGATTCATAGCTCAACTGTTAAAATTTATAAACATATAAACCATAAATATGTTAGAAATCTATTCACTTCAAAAAGTTCTATTAAACAAAATTGACTAGAGCTCTGCAGGCTGTTACTTAAGGCACCAGGCAGCCCACATTTAAAGTGTATCACATATATTACCTTAAAGTCACCAAAAGTATATTTGCTATGATTAAGGGAAAACTCTTTTCTTGTATAGAAATCACCCCAGTTTTTTATATAAAAAACATAATAATAAAATATTCTATGACAAAGAAACAAGAAAGGAAAGACTGAAGAGTTACATGTTATAATCTCTAAAGCAGGATAATAGAAAGGTAACTCCATATTTCTTTCTTTTTGTTAATTTATCTCTGGTACATGAGTTAAGGCATAAAGCAGCAAGAGTGCAATTGATTCCAAACAACTTGGAATTTTATTGTAAACATCCCATAAAGAATGGCAACAAATTAATCGATTTTTGTCTTTGAAGGTAATTGCTTAATAATGACTGACAACTGCCAAACAAAACATCTTTTATAAACCAAGCCAGTTTAGTTTACCTTGTTTTCTTAAAACTAAATTTTAGTTTAATGGACATTTTGCCCATATACAATATCACATTGACTATTAACTGAATGATTTTCCATCTTTAAATTTATGGATACTAAGAACAAACAAAGTACAGTTTTGTTAATACTGTGTAAAGGATTACAAAAGACAAGAATGATAAGTTACAGGATAAAGAAATAAATTACTGATTGCCATCACCACAGTATTATTTAAAGAATTAACATTTGTAGTACTGCCTAATATGTATTTGGTGACATGTAAAAACACATTTCCCAACTGGGTTTGTAAATAATTTGTATGTGATTTTAAGCCAATTAACAATGGCAATTTCTATATGTTATCAATAATTTTAGCTTTCTAGAAAATACTTATCATGCTTCTCTATGTCAAAGTATCAAATAATAGATTCAGTTAAAGATGGTAAAATAACAAATGGGCATACACATAAAAAAAACCCCACCTTATTTCTAAACTGCAAGGCTGTTCTACTGCACTTCTCCCATCAATCAAAAAATTTCCAGTCTTGCTGGAATATGCTAATTTAGGTGCAGTCTTTATTGCAGATAAGTAAGTGTGGATAAAAGCAATCAGGAGAGGAAAGACAAAAAAAGAAATAATTAAGGATAAGGCTATATAGGAAATAAATATCAAGAAACCTGAGTGCTATTAATATTCCACAAAAATACAGCACCATGAAAAAAAATTAACTTTATATTGGATTACCAAAACTTGGTAAATTCGATAATCAAAACTTGGTAAAGAAATTGCTAAAATATAAAAAACATGAAAATATTTTCACATCTATTTTCAAAACAGGCCTTAAATCTCAGAATATTCTATTTTTAGTAAAGCGTTAGCCTCATGTACCACAAAAATGTTGGGGATGGGGCTAGAATTTTTAAAAATATGGACTTTAAACAGCAAAAGTCCCAAGTCTTCACCCAGAACTATTCATTTTTTAACTCAAAATGGTATACTTATTTAAGACTGGACATCATAGTATACTAAATATTACTCATTAATTCTCCTTTTTGTGAATGAGAGTATTCCAAATTTGAAGACAAGTACCAGTTGGCAAATGTGCATAAAATGATTCCAAAGATGTAAAAGTGAATAATTAAGTGTTTATCATTTCCACAATCATACAAATTTTGAAAAATGCTCAAAAAGTGTTATCAAAAAGTTAGAAGTGGCATTCACATCTTTCTCTTTCACTCTATTATTGTCTGATGACAATCTACAGAATTAAAACAAAAGTAACAAAAGTTAAGTCACTCAAAATTTCTTCAAAATACTGGAAGGCTGAGTTAGATATCCAAGCACACAGTTGTGCAGAATTTATTTATGAATTTTAATCAGTTTCTTTGCCTCTGGGTTAAACAAAGTGCTGTATGGAATAATTTTAGAACAAGCTTGATCTCTGGGGAGGGAAAGAAAAATAAAACAAAAGAGCAAATAAAATGAAAAGAACAGAGGGATACAAGTTCATGACAAAACCTGTGTTGGTAATCTAGAAAGCATAATGGAATAGATGATCAAGCAATAAATGCTCAGGCTAAGAGACACAGAGGCAAAGAACTGATAGACAATGTCCTCCATCATAAAATATTCTCTCTTTTTTAATGTCTGAGATAAGGTATATCAAGTTGGGGAAAAAACCCTACATACATACAAGCATACACACACACACACACACACACATATACAAAAACAAATTTAGTCATTAGGCTAGAAGTTTAGTTAATGTTTTGGAGAACATCCTATTGCTGGATGAGATAAAACATAGCAAGCCATAGAAGAAACATATGATTCAGTTTTTATAAATATATACACATGCTAAGATCTTAATGCTGGGAATTTAAAAATTGTTATCATTCATGAGAAATATTATAGCTTACTGTCTATTCATAGCTAGCATAGGATTAGGCTTACACATGTGTATGTTTTCATGGACCTAAATGTAACAGTGATTTTTCTTAGCAAATTCTTAGTTAATTTCCTACTTGCTTTGCTATGTCTAAACCCAGACCTTATTTAAAGGGCCCCTAGAAATTAAAAATAATAAAATTATCAATGTGGTACAAATTATGACACATTCACAAGAGGTGATATTACAAAAAAGCAAAGTATAAATGGGGAGAAAAGTCCAGATAAAAAAGTAAAAATAATATCTCCCAAACTTTTATTTTTACACTTATCAAAATAATTTGCATGCAAACAGAAAATTATCTGTTTTTTATAATAAATGATAACTATACTCACCTAACATACCCTGGTGACTAACTCTTTAAATCCTAATAACTGAAATCAACATTACAGCAAAATTGCTGTTCACTAGTATTTTCACAGTATTTCACTACATATAAAATAAGCTTAAAAATGTTTTTAGCCTTATTATTCTAATTACCTAAACCTAGAAAATCTTGACATTTGGGGAATAAATGTGGCATTTTTATTATTCAAAATAAATTATAAATAAAGCTCCAGATAGCTAAGATCACACAAATGACAATTCTTCTACATTTCAAGAGGTCAGCTCTTCATAGAAGAATGTCAACAACAACAAAAAAATTCACACTAAAATGATACACATGATACACATTTGGGTATATCCAGGAATTTAAGCAACTATGTTATTTTGATAAGGGTAGGCCAAAGTATTATTGATTCCAGGAAAACACAGGCACAATTGAGTCTAAATGCCCAAGAGATGAATAACTGAAGTAGTACATTTAGGAAAAAATCAAACGTAGAGTTTCAAATAGGAACATTTTGAATCTATACTATGGTTTAAAATGGCAGCTGAGTTATAACCAGAGTAGTTTTGGTTTAGTGAAAAAAAGGCTACAACAAAAAATATCAGCTTGGTCTATTGTCTAGTAACAGAAGTTAGTGCCATTAACAATTCACAACAATACTTTCTTAAAGCCCGAACATCATTTCTACTGCAAGTGAAAATTGCTTAAAGATGTTAGTCCAAGAATAATTCCCACCCCAACCCTACCAAAAAAGCAAAGTTATGTGTGTACTCCTTCCTCTGTACTTAAGGATTTTCAGATGCATGAAATGATTGAAATCATGAGACAAACATATGAGCTTAAGAAATATCCTAGGATAGATAGCTAGGTATACATTAAGAAGTCTGTTTTATCACACGTTTTGATCTAAATGCAACAAATTTGCTGTTACAAAAACAAAGATCAATATTATCCCTCTCACTTCAAAATTTAAGTATCTAACAAATTAGCAACTCTGCATTCTCAAATTTGAGGAGTAAAATTGATCTTGGGACTCAAGCTCACTTATGGAACCATGTGCACTCTACTGCTGTAAACAAGACCATAAGGGTTTTAATAATTTTTTTTCCATCTATAAAATAATGTTTCAAAATATCAGTGTGCAGTGCAATGAGGTTAATTTCTGAAAAAACTAGACCAGAAGAACCCTTTGGAATGACAAGATCAGAACCTACTGATTCAAAGTATTAGCTAGCCCTAACATTCCAACTCAAACTAGGTGCTTTGTTACATTTTAAGTTTCAAATAAAAATCAGTAATGCACAGCTGTTAAATAGAAAGTGGTAGCAGAGATATATAAGCAGTAGCCCAAGTCTATTTATACAAATGTGTTCTAAGAAAGCCTAAGGTAAAGCATACAATACTTAGGAAAGTTTGTTAATTACAACTATTCATTTGAGAGCCAATATAATAATTGACAACCTCTCAGCTTATAAGTTATGAGTGTTCATTCCTACCAAGCTTGTTCTACTTCTCCTTAGTCATGAGTAACAGCATCTATTTTCCTTAATGTTTCCAGTAGTTGTAGTTTATAGAGGTAGCTGAGCTACTATTCAAAGAAGTTATTCTTTGTGGATGAGGATCTTTGAAATGTTTAAGTTATTCTTTAAGCTACACAAATTCTATTAATGCAATAAAATATAATAGGAAAAAGAAAATGGATGCAAGAAAATTTTGCATTTGGCACCTTGTCTAGATTGATACCTCAAGTATTCTCTTTTAATAAAGTTAATGCACACATCAGGACACACCACAAAGATTTGCTACATATTTACAAGGCACCAACCCTTTCTCACCATTAATGTGAATTAAGCAAATCAATGAAAAGCATATCAAGATTCCCCCCACCCCCAAAAAACTGTAGTATAAATATATACTTCAGTTCACTACAATTAATGAAAGTTTGGCCTGGGAAGAGTAAAATAATCCAGATCGTTCTTACAATATAGAAACTGTAAACATTTAATAGCTGCCTTTAGGATTGGTGTATTGTGCAAAAGTTATTATTACTGGGTATAGGAATCAAAATGGCAAAAACAAACTATATAAAACTCTGTAAGAAGGTGCTATACTTCTGTGATACAAAAGCAAAAGAGGGATAATTCCATTGAGATAAAAATGTCATGCTACTCTTAAGAAGCAGAATGCTCCTTTAATGTAGTAAATCTGTAGTGTGCCTATGTGGTGTGTGTATATGGGGTGTGTGTGTGTGTTTGTGTGTATGTGTGTGTCTGTCTATGTGTGTGTGGGCAGAATTTCTTTTAATTTAAGGCCTAATGAGTAAGGCTTGTTTGAACAAATGAAGTGTGGAGATCAAAAGTCTTGAAACAAATATATACTGGCATAATGGAAAAGCACCAATGTGAAAGGAAGCAGAAGTCCCCACACAACTTGCTTTATAGATTTCCTGGTAAATTCCCTGCAGTAGAAGGCCATTGAATTTTTAAAATTATTCTAAATTTATTAACTGTTAATAATTCCATCCCATGAGATGGCTAACCCTGGCTTTTTCTGTCATTTTACGCACTCTGCCTGATCTGGATGTACCAAGATTCAGAGGATCCTCAGTGGACACAAAATTGTCATTATCAGAATCATCATTGTATAAAACAGTCCTCCTGCCTTGGTTTCTTGTTTTGATTCGAGGCAGTCTACTGAAACGTCCCGAAAACATGGTATCAAACTCATCATCTGCAATACGTGCTCGCTTGGCTCTAGTGGCTCCTCTAGAGGCACCTCTTCCTCCTCTCCCTCTTCCTCTTCCCCTAGTGCCACCACCCCCTCTGCCTCGACCCCCTCGTCCCCTGCCTCCTCTTCCTCTGCCTCCTCTACTCCATCTACCCCATCTTCCCCATCTTCCTCTTCCTCCTGTGCCTCTCATCTTCCAGTTTCTTTTTCCATTGGCATGTTGTTTTCTGAGTTTTCTTTTAGGTCTAGTTTGTATGAATTTGCTATAGTCGTGATCTCCATCTACGTAATCTTGATCTGTTCTGGAAGTTGATTCAGAGTCAGAATCAGAACCACAGGTACTTTCTGAACTTAAACTTGATCCTAACTCTCCACTCTCTGAGGAGGATAGATGTGATTTCTCTTTTGTTTCTTTTTTGTCTTTCTCTTCTCCTCCCATGCTTTCATCTTCTTCTGATGCACTAAGTAGTTTTCTCTTGATTCCTGTTCGGGGCTCTCTGCCATCACCATTTGTAAGAGGTCCATCAAGGGAGTGATCTAAATCAAAATGATTTTTGAAAGTTAAGCTTTGACATTGATAAGATGATTACTTAAGACTCAAAAGTAAAATAAACAGACTATCAAAATATTTACTGACTGAAGATAGTTGTGGCAAAATCATGGAAGGTGGTAAAATAAGAACTTAAATTTGTTTGAAATGGAAGATAGTGAAATTTTGATTTTTGTCTGACTGCTTTTTCAGGGTGGTTATTAGGATATAGAGATAGACTGAAGGGTGGTGATATACCTAGACAGAAATTTTAAAGGCTGACCTTTAGGACTAATTATGTGAGAACATGTATCAGAAGAGTTTCATTAATTTGTTCAACTATGTGCCACAGACACTGCTTGGATCTTGAATTATGGTAATGAATGAGACAAAGTCCTTATTCTTGTAATTTATGTTTTACTGGGGATAGGTTAACAGATAATGACGTAAATGAATAAGTAGTACAATTTCAATTAGTGATATACGCTATAAAAAAAAGGAAAGAGTTTAAAAATAGTGTGAGAGTGTTATTTTAGACAAGGAAGACCTCTCTGAAGTGGTGGGATTTTTTTTTTTCAAATGGTAGGGATCAAACCCAGGGCCTCAAGCATGCTAGGAAAGCACTATAAAGTACCCCCAGGCTCCTGAGACAGGACTTTAAGAAAGAACTGAATGAATTGTGATCTGATGAAAAATATTCAAGTAGAAGAAATATAAAGAAAACCAGGATAATCAGAATGGAACAGAAAAATGGGATGGTCGATGACTGACACAGGAGGGATTTACACTAGAGTAAAATATTTTATTTAAATTGACTGCCATGGTTGTTTTATTGAGAACAGGTTATAGAGGGGACAAGATTGGGATTCCGTTTCAGTAGTCTGGATAATATATAATGAGGGAGGCACCAATAGAAGTGATAAAAAGAGATCAACTTTAGAATATTTCCTTCTAGGAGACACCAAAGTAAACTTTTGATTTTTTAAAGGTTGAACTGCTGGGACTTGCTGAGGGATTAGATATCAAGTGCTAAAATGCAGAAAAAATGCTAACCCCTTGGTTTTATAGCCTGAGCAACTGTGTAAATGGTAGATATATTTTGCTAAGTTGTAATACTATGGTGGAACAAGTTTGAGCAGGGTGCTATAAAAATCAGGCTTCCAGTTATGGATGGTAAAAGAATTCCAAGAAAAGATAATGAAGAAAAAAAACAGATTGGAGATTATGCACATGTAGAAAACATGCTTACCATTCTCAATACCCTCAAAAGTAAAATAAAATTTACAAAGAAGGTAGATATGTCAGCTGGAGCTTATGAGAAAGGATGGATCTGAAGACGAAATTTTGGTAATTTTTCATAGAGATATTTAGGGTCATGGCAACTGGAAGAGCTTACTGAAAGAGCAAGTATAGAGAAAATGGCCAAGGATGGCAATGAGGGATGTTTTACTTAAAGGTAAAGAAGAACCAGCAAAGGTAATTGAGAAGAAAGAGACAATGAGGTTAGAAGAAAACAGAAGAGTAGACTAAAAGGAAGAAAGACTAGGGTTGTATAATGAATACAATGATAAGTTTAATCTAATAATTTAGTTGTTATGGACTAAATAATGCCCCCATCAAATTTCTATGTTGAGGCCCAGACCCCTAATGAGACTGCACATAGAAATTGGGGCCTTTAAGGAAGTAGGTAGTTAATAAAGGTTAAATAAAGTCATAAGGATGTCACCAGTAGGACTGGTGTCATTATAGGTGGAGGAGTAAACTCAGAAACCACCCCCTTTCTCCATACAGGATCATATAAGGACACAATGAGAAGGTGGCCAATTATTAGCCAGCAAAAAAAGCCCTCATCAGACACTAACCCTTATCCATTTTGATTCCTTGGACTGACAGCCTCTAGAATTGTGAGACAATAAATGTCTGTTGTTTAAGTTTCCCAATATATGGAACATACTCATCACAGCAAAAGTGACTAATATATTTGGCTAGAGACCAAGATAATAGCAACAGATAACAGATAAAGAGGTTTCAGTGGTATTAAGAACATTAGTGGGGGGCATGTCATTGTAGCTCAGTAGTGGAGTGCTCATCTAGCATGTGTAAGATACTGGGTTCAATCTTCAGCACCATATAAAAATAAATT
Organism: Spermophilus citellus; assembly: GCF_964194105.1. NCBI lineage: Eukaryota > Metazoa > Chordata > Mammalia > Rodentia > Sciuridae > Spermophilus > Spermophilus citellus. The sequence goes on from NC_138190.1 coordinate 79,712,598, forward strand.
TAAAAAAATAAAGGTATTGTGTCTATCTGCAATTAAATTTTTTAAAAAGGAGCATTAGAATTACTGGCTGAATATGAGGAGTAAATGGAGAGTCAAATGTATTATGAAGACTGGGGATGTATCTTGGTAGTACAATGCTTGTCTAAATGAATGAAGGCCCTGGGTTGAATCACCAGTACCACAAAAACAAAAGAAAACTGTGAGATAGGAAAAAGGTGGTACCATTAACTCAAATAATGAGTACACAAAAAGAAGTGAACTTGAGATGAAAAGATGTTAAGCACTGAAGAATTTTTTTAGGGAGCAACTAGAAATGAAATCAGTTAGAATAAAGAGATTTTTGATCTGGGCATATGTACTTGGAGAGACACTGGCATTAAGGTAACTGTTATAGTCTTTAGATTCTATTCTTTGGAGAGGACAAAAATAAACTAAATCCAGGGGCAAACTGCAAACAGAAAATAGGGCCAAAGAGAAGAAAGTAAATACAGGTGAAGCAGAGATACAAGAATATCAGAAGAGTATAGAAACCTGGAAGTAGAGTTCATAGAGGAGGTAGTCGACTGTATGCAATGATACAAAGATAAACAATATAAGGACTAAGAAAAGGACATGGGTTGACCCTTAAATAATACTGGGGATTTTGAGGAGAACAGATTTGGCAAGTGGTTAGAACAGAAGCTAGGTTACAAAACTAAAGGAATATATAGATGGAAAGAAAATAGAGGAAAGAAATATAGGCTATTCTTTCTAAAAACATATCAGTGATAGAAAGGGCAAAATGGGAGAAGGCAATAGCATAAGTTTGCAAAGAGTAGCAAGATCAGAGAAGAGCCGGGAATGGTGGTGCACAACTGTAATCCCAGCAGCTTAGGAGGATAAAACAGGAGGATCCCAAGTTCAAAGCCAGCCTCAGCAACATGGTGAGACCCTGACTCAAAATAAAAATTAAAAGGGCTGGGGATGTGGTTTGGTGGTTAAGTACCCCTGGGTTCAATCCCCAGTTTAAAAAAAAAAATCAGAGGAGAGAGTAAAGATATGGACAGGGAAAAACAAAGGCACATTAATTTCAAGTAATAGGGTATTTTGATATTTTTTCTCATTATTATAAATTATATCTCTAGACTATGTATAGTTGATTTCAATTAAAATGTGCATAAAATTAAATCCATATTCCAATAAAAGCATTTGTAAAAACATATTAAATATTCTCACAAACTTCAAATAGTTGAAAATACTAGAACTGTCTTTGAATATGTTTAGGGGTCATAACATATAGAACTAAGTATAATAAAAAAATTTTGGTAATGATGAAACCTTCAAGTATTTATAATAATCAATGTCCCTGACAAGGACTAAGATGGATGCACATGGTAATGAATTAGGTCAATGATTTCTTTGTCAACACTGAAAATTTTTTTTTTCAAATAAAAAGTTATATGGAAGATCATTATAGGAAATAATAAAATGGCTTAGTTCATCTGGTTAAATGTGTAAGACTTTTCAGGGAATTTCTGAAGTACCTCTATGTATCCCCAGGGCATAATCTGAAAATCAATAACTTAGTGATATAGCAGGCACCTAGGGAAGAAAATATCTGAGCTATATAACTAGATAACCATAGGAAGGCAGGAGAATTGGATACTGACTGAAAGGAGGATCATTTCTCAATTCAGGCCAACTTTTGTTTTACTGGAATAGTCCATAAAAATGTGAGAACTATTTCAAGATGACTTTACAAACTTTTCCCTTCTTATTAATATGATTTACTAATGAAAAATCCTAAATGTGTCTAAGTGTATGTTTCTTCTATGTTTGGGGAAAGAATTCCTTATTTAGTGATTTTCTTCCTATTTATTTTAAAAGACTAAAACATAGCCAGGCATGGTGGCACATTCCTGTACTACAAGTGGCTCTGGAGACTGAAACACGAGGATTCTGATTTCAAAGCCAGCCTCAACAACTCCACATAGTGAGACCCTGTCTCAAAATAAATGATAATAATAATAAAAGGGCTGGGGATGTGCCTCGGTGTTAAAGTGCCCCTGGGTTCCATCCCTAGTACCAAAACCAAAAATGACTAAAACATGATGGGCACAGTGGCACACACCTATAATATTAGCTACCTGGGAGTCTGTGGCAGGGGGAATCAAGTTTGAAGCCAGCATTAGTGAGACTCTATCTACAAATTTTAGGCCAGTCTAGGCAATGTAACAAGACTCCATCTCAAAATAAAATAAAGGGTTGGAAATATGGTTGGCTAGCAAGCATGAGGCTCTGGTTTCAATCCCTGGTACCATAAAAACAACTATGAGGACATACTAGATTTTACTACTCTAGCACATGAGTTTTCAAATGATTCATCTTCCATCATAGGAGAATGAAGAAATGAATGTTCTGTTCCATATTTTTTCCTACCTTGTTTCACTGGCAAAACTCTATTTCGAAATGATTTGGCTTTTCCTGGATCATGGCTATTTCCATTTCGGCTATATCCACTGAAGCTCGATGAAGAAAATGGCCCATCTAGTTCATCATCAAGCAGATATGATGAAAATCCTTCAGCAGCATCTGAAACTTTCATTTTAAACAACTCGTTAGGTTGACATAATTTCATGTTTTCAGGAAAGTTAAATAGGCTGCTTTTAAAACTATGTATCTGCTATTTTACTTTAAAATAAATATTATAAGTTATTATAAGAAGGAAGTATGTATATTTTCAGGACAAATTATCATTCTGTCAAGCACAAAATATCAGATAAATCTTCTCCAAGGAAATCATCTCCAACAATATTGAATGAATGTTCTGAAATAGTATAGATAGTAAAAATCATATAGTCACAGAATTCCCAAACTAAGAGCCATTAAAATGTATCTGTCTAACTAATCAAATTATGTGGCCTATATCCAGGGCCACACTGCTAAGCAAACAGAACTAGAAATAAAACACATTTTTCTAAATCCAAAATTATTCCTTTTTTCATTAAAAGCTGTGCTACCTCTTCCATATCCTTAATATCCATAATTAATTTAGATACAGAACACTAAAGTAAAAAAACATATTTACCAGGAGAGGAGAAAGGAGAACTAGTCCTGGCATAAGTCACTGAGGTATTCTGGTCATTTTTAGGTTGCAACTTCATTTGTTTCTGTTTCCCTTTTGGACTGTAAATAAAAATATGTGATGAAGAACATTTTTTTTTCTGTTAATAACAAATAATGATAGATAGTATGCTATAAAATGCTTAAGTTGACTAAAGAGGAAATATCCCCAAATTCAAGCTTTGAATTGATTCAAATTTGTAATTTGACAAATTTAAGCTTTGTTTAATAATTTTTCTTAAAGAATTTGGTACAGTAAAATCCACATAAACAATGCTTTGGTTACTAAATCCATCTTACTCAGAAACAAGAGTTCTGGGAAAAATGACCACTTAGGATTTCCTCAAACTATTTATAAACTTTGAGAAATGAGGTATACATACAAAATGTTCTGAAACCAGAAAATGAATGCTGCATCAGTATAATATACCTAGGAGCTCTAGTACTAGATAAGGAACTGCTGCTGCTTCTGAGACGTTTTCTGTACCGTGGCCTTCTCCTCTTCTGACTCTGGATTGCTGACTTATATTCAGAGATGATAGTTTTAATATGATTTTCAAATAAGGCAGATAGTCGAAGTGTCATACTATAGATCTGAAAAGGCAGAAATTTTACCAATTACTTTAATCATGTAAAAAAATGGTACAAATATGTCTGGACCAATATCAGCATAATCATTTCAAACAAATATACACTTTATTTATTTACTTGAGAAACTCTTCCTGAAGAATAAAAAAACAAGACATATTTTCACAACAAAATTAATGAATATTTTGAAAACACATATTTAGTTGTTCTGAAGAATAGAAAAAAAGAATCAAACATTGAGGAAATTTTATCTGGAGTAATATTCTAAAGGACAATTTATAAGAGGTACCATAAACATAAAATTATGCATATCTTTGGCTAATAAATTTACCTCTGAAAATGTGTCTTATGAAAATATTAGGGAATTGAATGCAAAATTATGTTCAAGGATATTTAAAATGTTAGCCATAACCATTATTCAGATAAAGTAAAAAACTGGAAAAACCTATATCTTTAGCAACAGGCAGTGGTTAAATAATATAAAATAACCACAAAAATAGAATACCATTGAAAATCTTCTTTTCACAGAGTTATAACATATAAATAATAAAGATCCTAAAACATAAAACCTACTGTTTAAAATACATAAACATATGTGAGGATATGTGTTAATAAGAAACATTTTTAGTATATGTATTAAATATTAACTGTAAACAAAAAAATGAGCTATACAGCTGATTGCTTTTTCTTTTTTCATTTTTATTGGTCTTTTTAGTTATACATGCCAATAGGATTTGACATAATTCTTTTTACTTCTCTGTATTTCCCAAACTTTCTACAAAAAATTGTATATCACTCTTAATAATCATGATTAAAGGATAAAAAGAAAATGTGAAAAAAACTATGCCTCCAGAATTTAGAATGAATGGGCAAATATACATACTATGTAACTCACTTAAAATTTAATGAGATACCAGTGAACAGACAAAAAATATTATTATTATTTTTGTCCTCAAGATATTTTAAGCTCTGTCAAAATATAAGGTATTATTATATGTGAGTATGAATGAACAGTTAAAATTTCCCAACGTGGTTCACTGTTTCTTATAATAAAGGTAACATAAACATTCAGAGCTAATCAAAAAGTTTTATAGAAATTAATACCATCAACTACCATTATATTTAATGAGTAATTTATTGGATATATTAAAGGGCATTCAAATTTATATCTCTTCTTTCCTTCTCTTTTCTCTGGAAGGTGTAAGTATTATTAAAGACTAAAGAAAAGGTAGATATGAGAAAGAAAAATGTGCTTCATTTTAGTATGGTTATGTTAAATGTAACTTTATGTATGCATAATAAAAAATACACATTTCAGAGAAGATACTGAAAACTAAATCGCAGTAACTATGTCAGAAGTGTAGTAAATACTTAATTAGCAATTTCAAAAATGTTGGAAGAAAACTGCCAGTTATGTATGTCATTAAATGCTTAATTAACCCATCTAATAGTGTTTTTCATACCCTTGATTTTTTATTAGAGGTATAAGCTTTGGAGTTGCTGAATATTTGGCGAACATCCTTATAAAATTCCAGAGGACTACCATAGTTTCCTGCTTCTAAAGTTTCTTTCACAGTGCTGAAGTCCATAGGTGTATCTTGATAATCCTACAAAGAATAATGTATTACATTTAAATATCCAAACTACATAACAATAGTAAATAATACATTGGACGGAGATTTGCATTACATACCAATGTAATCCACCATGAAATGAACACATCATCTTTCAACCTGCCAACTACCTTCCCCCAGCTCCAAACCATAATTTGGTTTATAACAAAAAATGTAGGGTCTATGGAAGAGCCTTAATACTACCAACGCAGTCTTTAATCATACATTATTTTGAAGGCATAGAATATAAAATACATAGTCACTGGCTTTATTTTCAGAGTCCACAATATGGAATTCAATTTCCTGCTTAAAGGCTGATGTAACTTCCAACACTTGGCCAACTGTTTAATTAGAGAAGATGGAATTGTGCATGCATAAATAAATGGTTCCACTATACAAATTAGCTATGTATTTCCAAAGTTTTCCAGCTATGAGGACATTTTTACTTGAAGAGTAATTAGCAACTGAAGATCTCGATTTCTTTTTCTCTGTACTTTTTGTCTCCTTTTTATTGGTTCTTTTTAGTTATACATAACAATAGAATTTATTCTGACATAATTATAAAGACATGGAATATAATTTATTCTTATCCAGTTCTTATATTCGGTCCCCTTATCCTCCCCTGCTCTCATCCTACTACTATAGTGATCTTTCTGCTATTCATAGTTTTTTACTTTTAATTAGTGTCTAGTGGATGTAATTGATGGTGAGATACACTGTGGTATATTCATATATTTACATAGGAATGTTATGCCAGATTTATTCTGTCTTTCTCAGTCCCATCCATCTTCACTTCCTTTCATTCCCCTTTGTCTACTCCATTGATCTTTCTTCAATTCTTTTTTATTTCCTCCCCACACCTTATTTTGGGTTAGCTTCCACATATCATAGAAAATATTTGACATTTGGATTTTGAGAACTGTCTTATTTTACTTAGCATGATAGTCTCCAGATCCATCCATTTTCCTGCAAAGGACATGATTATATTTTTATTTATGGCTGAATAAACTGCATTGTGTATATATACCACATTTTCTGTATCTATTCAATTGTTGAAGGGCACCTAGATTGGCTCCACAGCTTAACTACTGTGAATAGTGCTGCTATAAATATTGATGTGTCTGCATCATTGTAGTATGCTGATTTTAAATCCTTTGGATATAAACTGAGCAGTGTGAGTAGTGCAATAGCTAGGTCAAATAGTGGTTCCATTTATGATTTTTTAAATGTAAAAACTAGCCTTTTAAAAAAATTTTTAGCCTATTCCTAAGCTGACATGTTGGAGGTGTTGGTCCTACATTTTCTTCTCTTCTAATTCCTAGGTCTCTAATCCACTTTGAGTTTTGTATAGGGTAAGAGAAAGAGGTTAAATTTTCCTAGCACCATTTGTTAAAAAGGCTATCTTTTCTGCAATGTATGTTTTTAGCACCTTTGTCAAGTATCAGATAATTGTAATTATGTGGGTTTGTCTCTGTGTCTTCTATTCTATTCCATTATTCTCCATACCTTTTTTTGGTGCCCATACTTTTTTTTTTTTTTTTTTTTTTTAACTGTAGCTCTGCAGTATAACTTGAGGTCCCATGTTGTGATGTCTCCTACTTTACTTTTCTTGCTAAGGTTGTTTTGGCCATTCTGGGTCTCATGTTTTTCTAAATGAATTTCATGAATGTTCTTTCTATTTCCATAAAGAACATCATTGGGATTCTGATGGAAATCACTATTGAATCTATATAGCACTTTTGGTAATATGGCCATTTTTACAATACTAACTATGCCTATCTAAGAACATGGGAGGTCTTTCCAACTTCTAAAGTCTTCTTCAATTTCTTTCTTTCGTGTTCTATAGTTTTCATTTTTAGAGGTCCTTCACCTCTTTTGTTAGGTTGATTCCCAAGTATTTTATTTTTTTGAGGCTATTGTGAATGGGATACTTTTTCTAGTTTCTTTTTCAGAAGGTATATAATATATAAGGTATATAAGAACGTGACTGATTCATGGGTGTTGATTTTGTATACCACTATTCTGAATTTATTTATGAATTCTAGAACTATTCTGGTAGTTTTTTTGTGATCTTCTAAGATCATGTTATTGGAAAATAGAGGTAATTTGAGCTCTTCTTTTCCTATTTATATGTCTTTAACTTTCTTTATTTATCAGATGCCTCTGACTGGTGTTTCAGGGACTAAGTTGAATAGGAGTGGTAAAAGTGGGCATCTTTGTCTTGTTCCTGATTTTAGATAACATGCTTTTGAGATTTCTCCATTAAGAATAATGTTGGCCTGGGCTGGGGTTGTGGCTCAGAGGTAGAGCACTCGCCTACTATGTGTGAGGTATTGGGTTCGATCCTCAGCACCACGTAAAAATAAAGATATTGTGTCCACCTATAACTAAAAATAAATATAATAAAAAAGCAAACTTTTCTTTGAAAAAAAAAAAGAATAATGGTGGCCTTGGGTTTGTCATATATAGCTTTTACAATGTTGAGGTATGCTCCTTCTATCCCTAGTTTCTCTACTGTTTTAAACATGAACAGGTGCTGTACCTTGTCAAATGCTGATAATCATGTAATTCTTATCTTTCAGTCTATTTATCTGGTGAATTATGTTTATTGATTTCTTTATTCTGAACCAATCTTGAATCCCTGGGATGAAACCCATTTGATTACTTTTTTTTAAGAGAGAGAGACAGAGACAGACACAGAGAGAATTTTTTTAATATTTATTTTTATTTTTCAGTTTTTGGTGGACACAACATCTTTATTTTCTTTTATGTGGTGCTGAGGATTGAACCCAGCGCCCTGTGCATGCCAGGCGAGCACGTAACTCAAGCGGTAGCTTGAGCCACATCCCCAGCCCAAGTGTACTAACTTATTAATGTGTTTTTATGCAGTTTTCCAATATTTTATTAAGCATTATTGCATCTACATTCATCAGGTGTATTGGTCTGAAGTTTTCTTTCATTGATGTATCTGTCTGATTTTGGTATCGGGGTGATACTGGGTGCATAAAATGAATTTGACAGAGTTCCTTCCTTTTCTATTTCATGAAATAATTTGAGGAGAATAGTATTAGTTCTTCTTTGAAGATCTCATAAAACTTAGTGCTGAGTATCCATCTGGTCCTTGACTTTGGAAGGCTTTTGATTGTTGCTTCAATGTCATTACTAGAAATCAATCTGTTTAAGTTTTCTATATCCTCCTTGTTCAATTTGGGTAGGTCATATATCTCTAGGAATTTGTTCATATCATCAAGATTTTCTAGCTTATTGGAATATAAATTTTCAAAATAATACTAATGATCCTTCGGATTTCCTAAGTTTCTGGGTGATATTTCCTTTTTCATCTCGGACTTTTGATAATTTGAGTTTTTTCCTCTTCTTGATATTTTGGCTAATCATTTATAAATTTTGGTTATCTTTTCAAAAATCAACCCCTTGATTTGTTGCTCTTTTGTATTTTTTATCCCAATTTCATTGATTTCGGCTCTGATTTAATATTTCCTGTCTTTTAATGATTTTGCTGTTCGTTTGTTCTTCTTTTTCTAGGGCCTTGAGATGTTAGATTATTTATTTGGTATCTTTCTATTCTTTTAGTTTATCAGCTCAATGCTATGATCTTTATACTGTCAAAGAGATTTTTTTTTCATTTTTTAGTTGTAGTTGGACACAATAACTTTATTTTTATTTATTTATTTTTATGAAGTGCTGCAGATTGAACCCAGGGCCTCGCACGTTAGGCGAGTGCTCTACCGCTGAGCCACAAGCCCAGCCCTGTCACAGAGATTTTGATATGTTATTTCATTATTCTCATTTACCTCTAAGTATTTTTTATTTCTCCCCCAATTTCTTCTGTATCCATTCATCATTCAAAAGTGTATTATTTAATCTCCAGGTGTTAGTTTCTATTTTTCATCTTTTGGGTAGTACTAGGATACCAGGAATTAAACCCAAGGTCTTTTGAACACTAGGCATGCTCTGTAGAACTGAGCAACACCTCTGATTCTCCTTTTTGATATCTGTGTCTGTGTTTGTATGTGGTGCTAGGGATTTAACCCAGGACTTTGTGCATTTTTTATTTTTTAATCAATGTGTTATTTTTGCTTCATCTGAAATCCTCTGGCTTAGAAGTTCAGAATTTAGTTTGATTTTTTTAGGAGAAAGGGAAGATTCCATATTAAATTAAAAGATTTCAAGTCTAGCTAATATTAGAGTTATCATATGGAATAGTATTTGGTATTTATACCTATATACATATGCTATAATCCTCAATATTTAAGTTTTGAAGTAAAACTCACAGTCAATATTAGAACCCTCATTCTACTTAGAGGGATTAAAAAGTAAAATCACATTTCCTTTAAAGAAGAAATTAAAAGAGCCAGAAGTAGGGCCAGAGAAAATGTATTCTAAATAAGAGAAGACAACATTTTCCAAAGAATGAGAACCCTTAATTGCTCTAAATGTATTATCTTATTTTTTAAATCAGAAAAAAGTCCAAAAGAATATTCTCACAAAACATGGTTTATGAAACACTAATATTTTTATAAAGGCAATTTTTGGGACTTCTGTAATACTATTAAACCCAGACTCAGCCTGCTTGTTGAATTAACTCCTAGGGGGAATAATCAGGTGCACTACAGACAAAATCATATTGTGTAATTGATGTTTTCTACTCTGCTGAATTAAATTTAGTCTATATAAACAAATAAACATCTACATGGGTACTATAAGGAACAACTTTAAGAAACTGTTAAAAATAAAAATTAAAGATAAAAAATGAACAAATATGAGAAGAAAACAGAATTAGAAGGCAATTTTAACAAGTTACAAAGGGCATAGTATTTTTTTAAAAAAACACATACAAAACAACCACCAGTGTATATATTTTTAAAGGCAAATAAGCCTACCTCAGAAAGAGATGGATCTTGTTGTCTTTCTGGAACAACTGACTCTGAGGATTCTCCTTCTTGCTCTTGATGGCCCTATTAGGGTAAAGATCATGCATTTTCCCCCCAGATCACCACTACAAAAATATCAGGTCTTGTAATACAACTATAACTTAAGGCTAAAAAATCCAAAAATGGAAATAATATTTTATAGGTTGTACTTTAATATGAAGGAATTCTGCATTCACCATTATTTTCTGCTATAAAAAATAAGACTAGTATGTTCTGCCCAAACTCTCTAAAAACAAAAAACAAAATGAGCTTTATCTAACATGATATTGTTCCTTAAATATCCTTTCCAAACTGAATCCCATGAATACAGAGAATATGGATGGTTGTTAAGCTTAGCTGATGCTCTGATGTATTTCTGAAATATTGCCATATTTTTCTATGAAAAAGTTTAAAAAAGACTTGTTATTTAATAAAAGTTAATGAAACTATTTGATACATTCCTAGAGGAGAAATCCTATAACCTACTTTCTCATGTTTTTAATGTTTGTTGAAAAGTAATATTCGTATGTTGGCTACTCTAGTGACCATGTTTATTATAAACTAAATAGGACTGACATGTAATTAAGTATTCACGCTGAATAAAAGTATATCATAAATTACCAACATGCGTTCAAGAAATATCTGAAATAAAAGCAGGAAAGAATAGCAAAGAAATTTATTCAAATTTGGTTTTTAAATGAATAATAATTTATGTACCTAGTACATGAAAGCCATTTAAAAAAGTCATGACTAATCACAATTTAAAGATAGAAGTATGGAAGGAAATAAAGAAAAAAGGGGGAAATTGTACTTATCTAGATGCTAGCATGGACATTTAAGGAAAATTATTATATTGGCAATTATTTAAACAAATGCATGCTTACTGGCAAAGGAGGAGGATCAGCTGGCTGTCGAAATGGCTCTGAGTCTTCACGTTCATAAATGAGGCTCAAAAGTTCTTTGCATTGTTTTTTCCAAGCATCAGGATTACACTTCAAAGACTGTCTTCTGCCTCGGCATTTGACCTATAGATTTTTAATAGAATTATATCTAAAGACTATGCCTTTAACTTTTCACTGACTTTTTCATGTATCCCTAGTGTTAATATATTTGTATAAAAAAGAGCAGCCACTATTTAAAAGTTTATACCATTCTCACTGAAAACAAAACAAAACAACAACAAAAAAAAGATAAAACCACTAGACATTGCATTTGTAGAAATGGCAAGATTCTAGAATTCTGAATTTTTATTTAAAAAAACCTGAATCTCAAATAAAGTACAAAAAAGAGAAGAAATGAATGCTTTTCCTATACAAAGCTAATAGATTTATAGATTTAATATTTCTTGATAGTCAAGTTTACTTGACAAGGACACCATCAATTGTTCAGGACAATTTTTTAAAACTAAATCTTTTATGGCCATGATATTCCGATCTTATAATTTGCTGCCTTCTGTTATGATCTCTTTCAATATTTTAAAGGATATTGTTCTTTCTACAGAATAACTTTCATGTCTAATTATCATGGAGAAGAAATATGCAGAAAAGAGTTAACATGAGAGGCCTGAGGTTAATGTCTTTAGCAGGGCTTCACTTAAATGGTTAGCCCATGGCTGACATTTGGAAACTTCCTTTATTATAAAGGTAGTATAAACAATTTGATTTGTGCTAGATACCTACTTTCTCTGGGGAATCTGAAATCTTGGTATATACTAGTTAGATAGTTTCTACATAACTAGTACCTAATAAAATCCTTGAGGACAGCGTCTAATATAACATACAGATTGCTTCATTTTCATTTCTAGGAGAATGACCTCATAGGAGAGGGATAATAGATGAAAACCTGCACATGGATTCCTCCAGACTCTGCCAGTGTCTTTCCCCCTATGATCCAGCAATGTATGCATACTGAGTTACTGTAAAAAAAATCTTAGCCATGAGTAAAACTATAACCTTAGTACCAAGAGTCCTTCTAGCAACTCTCCAATGTGGAATTGCTCTTTGGAATCTCTGACACAGTAAGTATGAAAATGTTTCTTCTCAGTAGTTCACTTAGTTACCTACCCTTCTTCCAGATGAAGTACCAGGACCATCTGAATCTAAATCAACCATTTCTGTATCCTAAGTTAAAAGAGGAAAGTATGAGAAGATATTAAGATTTACAAACTAGAAACCTACAAGTAAATGGCAAATATAATCATAATCAACTTTCCTCAGTGGAGCAGGCAACAAAACAAAGGCTGAAGGGAGACTTACCCCAAACTTTGCCAATATACTGTGAATAATTTGAAAACGATATTGGGAGAACTTAACAAGGTTTCTCTTCAAATTAGAAAAGGAAACAACAGAAAAGTTGTAGTGACTGGAGAACGTTGTTACCTGTGTTAGTATTTCTTATAAAACTTTATTATAGATGACATGTTCACTTAATAAAATTAGAAAATACTCATAATCAATTATTTGTTATTTCAAGAAATAGATCTTTTTTCTATAGGGAAATTTAACTTTTTACTTAGCCATAGGTTCAGTTAATTGTCTCCCTGAGGGATAGTTTGTAGTCAAGGCCTATACCACTGGTGATGGCAAAGCACATAGGTTAAGAGCTACTAATAAAGTAACTAATGAACTATTTATATTCCTTTCTAATATCAGTAGTTAAAAAACAAAGCTGTTAAATTATATTTTACTTTAGTTATCTATCCTAATCCAAGTAGTGCTAGTTTGACAAGAAATTCTTGAAACATCAAATCCTATGTTAAAATACATTTATGAAAAAGGTCAGAGAAAATAGAGGGAATGATAATGATAAACTTTTCTTGGCTTTCAAGAGGATAATATCTAATTTATGTATCGTGTTTTCCTTTTTATTATTATGAAAATAAGATTTAACCCCAATAATACAATGCTTTATAGTCAGATACTTTCATAAAAGGAAAAAAAGTGCCGGGATGTAGCTCAGAGATAGGGTCTTGCTTAGTATGCATAAGGCCCTGTGTTCAATTCCCAATACTACACACACACATACACACACCAAAATAAACATGTAAAATATCACATGCCATTGCAATAAGATCTAGCATAATTGAGTCATTTCTCCCTGGGATGAACTGTTTTCCAGTAAAAATTTTGAATTACCAGTTTTCAATATTATTCCAATTTCTTATCTTGTTTTGGTTTCTATCATAAACTCTGGTCAAATATGGTTTTATGTAAGTTAGGAACAATGATTGGTAAGGAAACACATATGTGAAATTCTGTTGAGAATATAAATTCCATTTTATTCAGCAAAGACTACTTTATATTTAGAAATTTATAGAAATAAATAAAGCTACAACTTCATGAAACTTAAATATTTAGATGTTTAATCTATCATTATAAAATAATTTAATATTTTACATACAATGCATAGAAAATAAAACCCCTAATCAAATTTTCATCAACTAGATATTCTTTTAAAATATTGAGTGCTTTGTCATTTTTTTTAAGGATCAGAAAATAAAGTATTAATTTCTCCTCACTGAAACCCACTGAGTTATACAGGATGACTGGCCTCCTGACCTTGACTAAACCCTCTAGCATGATTATATTTTTGTATAGTCCATCTGAATATAGGTCAAAGCATTTAATATGTCTTTAGCAGGGCTTCACTTAAATGGTTGGCCCATGGCTGACATTTGGAAATTTCCTGTATTATGGAGGTGGTATAAACAATGTGATTTGTGCTAGATACCTGCTTTCTCCTGGGAATCTGAAATCTTGGTATGTGCTAGTTTCTACATAACTAGCAACTAATAAAATCCTTGAGGACTAAGCATCTAATAACATATAGATTGCTTCATTTTCATTTCTAGGAGAATGACCTCATAGGAGAGAGATAATAGATGGAAACCTGCATATAGATTCCTGCAGACTCTGCCAGTGTCTTTCCCCCAAGATCCAGCAATGTAAAGAGTGATTTGACAAAAAACAAGTGATTTGACAAAAAACAGTCAGCTTCCAAAAATCTTTTACTGCTTACTGCTTACAGCCAATTGTAATATTTATGTATGACACTTACTATACTCCAAATAACAGAAAATGAATTCATTACTATTTATCATACTATGATTCTTACCTCCTCTCCATCAGTACTGTTTAGTTCTTCTGCTTTAATTTTATTATAAGTATCCAGTATATCAGTACAGCTCTGATCCCTAAGAAACAAGTCAAAATACATTTCTACTTATTTATTTATTTATTTATTTCTGGTATCAGGGATTGAGTTAGAGGGGCTTAACCACTGAACCACATCCCCTTCCCTTTTTATTTTGAGAAAGTGTCTCTCTGAGTTGCTTATGTCTTTCTTAAGTTGCCGAGGCTGGCAGCAATCCTTCTGCCTCAGCCTCTTAAGTACCTAGAATTACAGATCTACATCACTGTGCCCAGCCATTTCAATAATTTTTAAAAAGCTGTAAGTTAGTCTCTTAGAAGGAAACAAATGCTTCTTACCCAATAAATCGAAGTAAAACATCAGTTACAATTTTGGCTGCTTTAACTATAGGACTGTCTGGCTCATTGAAAGTCCTAGCATTATGCTCAATGTAGCGCACCTCCCACATTAATGCTGATATTCTCCTACAAAAGAAAAAATATCCTATGTTACCTTTGTCTGATACATTTAAACTACATTCTAAGAATAAGCAACAGAAAAAGTAGGCACTTAATCATTTTATGTCAAAGGAGATCCAATATATTAATGTCTCAAATATGTAACTGATGAAGGCTAAAAAAAGGGATGAACAATTTCAGGATTAAAAGCACAGGAGGGAATTTTGAAATACTAGACAGCCTATTAAAACTAGAAGAGAACTGATCCAGGACACTGTGGGTAAAGAGTGATTTGATAATTATGTAAAAACGTGAGTGTGTAACCGATGTGATTCTGCAATTTGTATTTGGGGTAAAAATGGGAGTTCATAACCCAATTGAGTCAAATGTATGAAAGATGATATATCATGAGCTTTGTAATGTTTTGAACAACCAATAAAAAACAAACAAACAAAAGTGTGTTGTGATAAAGACAAAATAATGTTTCATTTTCAGAAGAAGGGGACAAAGAAAAAAATAAACCAGGTTATACAGAATGACAGATTATTCATAATATTTAGTATTGAATAATATTAAAATGTTGTAAAAATACATTCAATTCTTAATTATAAGAGGCAGACTAACCAGTTCATGGGATACTAAGATTAGGGTGAAGTGGACTTCAAATAGAGAAGAACAAAGAACTATCTTCCAAAACCTCCCATAATCATTCCCCTCCCAACCAAAACCAAGGAAAAAGTAACTTGGTTCTTTTACTACATGGTTATTAAACCTAATTAACTACTACCTAATGCCCCAAAGAAGATTTAGACATGCTCTATATCTATGTACAATCTCCCTCTCCCTCTCCCTGTCCTCTCCCCCTCTCTCTTCTTTTTCAGTACTTGGGATTGAACCCAGAGTCTCATACATTCTAGGTAAGCACTCTACAACTCAACTGCATCTGTAGTCCTCTTTATTTACTTATTTTTAATTTTCAGACAGGGTCTCTCTGAGTTGTCCAGGCCAACCTAAAACTTGAAATACTCCTGTTTCAGTCTCCAGAATGGCTAGGATTACAGGTGTGCAGCACTGTGCCTGGCTTTCTGTAGCATCTTAATTATGATGAATCCATAAAACATCTAATTTGCCTTTAATAAACTAAGTTAACTTCACTTTTCATTTTACAACCTAATTATGCATGCTACCCATGTTTTCCTCTTTGTCTTCCTTCCCTATACCCTTTTCACCTTGGAAAAGTGGAAACCGATTAAATAAAAGAAAATTGGTGTTCCACAGTTTTAGAAGAAATTTTAGAGTGAGTCATTGGATGATTATTTAATACCACAAAAACACGATCTCAAAAAAGCAAGTCATAGACATAAAACTGGATTTTTAAATAAAACTAAACAAACCTATAAAAGCGATTTTCAAGTCTCCGCCTGATGGTATTGAGGTCAGTTGGATAAGCAACTACAGTACAATACAAGGGGTAGGCACTGAGATCCACTGGAACAGCAAAAGGGCTGGCAAAATCTACAAAATTACCAAAATCAAAAATAGTTATAAAAGACACTAATATTAAATGTTAACAGTAATAAATAAATAAGGGCAAAATTCTAAATTCAAAAACAATGATGATTCAATTGTATCTTTTTCTTTTTATTTGACATAATATCAATGAATCATGCACAAAACACTAGTTAAACTCAGGTAAAAGAAAACAAAATTAAAGGAGCACCATGTTGAACTTTAGACTGCTAAGTCTTTTCTGGATAAAACAACAAAACTTTTTAAATAATATATTTCTGAAAACATAACTATTCATGTGGGTAAAATACATTATTCACACACTATCTTTATCAAGGAACCCCATCCAAGATCAGGTTCAGGAAATTAGCAGCTAGAGAGTCAAAATGACTCAAGAAAGAAAAAGACACTTACATGCCTGCCTTCAATATTATTCCCCAGAATACTGAAAATATTTATCAGTCATTATTTTGACCAAGCATACAAAAAGTTAATATTTGGCTGGGGATATAGCCGAGTGGAAAAGTGCTTGTCTGGCATGTGTGAGGCCCTGGGTTCAATCCCCAACACCATAAAAAATATTAATATCAAAACTAGTGTCAGTAAGAAAATGCATTTCCTATTATACAACTTAAAATTCTGCTCAGCTTAGCTTCCTTCAGTTGTCTTATTTATTTGTTTGTTTATTTATTTATTTTTGCATTTACCATACCCAGGGAAAGAAGGTGGTTTATGCCCTGAATAACTCTTTCACATTCCTCATCTCTGGAATGAGCCCCCCACTCTCCTTCCTGGGGTTTGTATAGCAAAGCAGTCAATTCCTCTTGGGAAACAGGAACACCAGCACCAACTTCATCTGGAAAGGCAGCTAGGTATTAAGATGAAAAATTAGAAATGATTAGTGTCTAATATCATATTATAGTAATTTTATTTTAAAAGAATTATAATTTGACTTTAAAAGCGTATTTACTTCCTTCTGGAATTGGCTCCATATCCCAGGGACTCATCTTTTCTCTCTCATTATTGTCCCAGCTATTGAAAAACAATGAGATAAAAATTAAGTTTACAAGTGCGTCCATTCATATATTAGTATAATTTGCATAACTTCTAGGAGGGTGAAATTTAGAAAAGGGAAACATAGTAATCATTAAAGTTCAGCTCTGTTTAAGTAAAGATAATAATAATCCACTGCTAGAGAAAACATGCACCAAAATGAAACTTAGTGGTTAGTAAGCCTATTCCTAGTATTTTATTTATCTTTTGTTCCAAATGAGCATATATTCACTATTAAGCCAGGGAAAAGAAAGCAAATATCTTTCAGGTGAAAACAGTTGGTGTAATGGATCACTTCTTTCACTCCACTTCTTTCAATCTCTCTTTTTCTCTTCAGTACAAGGGTCTGAACCTGGGGCCTCATACATGCTAGGTAAGTATTCTAGCACTGAACTACTTCCCCAGCCATTTCTATTTTATTTTGATAAAAGGTCCCACTAGGTTGTTCAGGCTGGCCTCAACCTTGAAAATTTTCCTGCCTCAGCCTCCAATGTAGCTTAGATTATAGTTGGGCACTACGATGTCTTATTGGATCACTTCTTAATTTATCCCAATATCTTAAGTATTTTAGCACTTTCAAAATTTTAATCTTCTCTTTTTATCTATAATATAGTGGCTTTAAAGGCAATCCTCACAAAATGAACATTTTTTCCATAATTTTTGAGAAGCTTCATTCATTAGGAACCTTACAACTCTGGTATTTCCAGAACAATTAAACTAATATTGCAAACAAACAGTATCTCAAAATATAATGCTGTCAGCTCTACCTAGAATTCATGTCATTAAATAACAGACTAAGTAGTAATATTCACTACTATACTACAGATATAACAATTACTTTAAACATTGATTTAATTTCACTATTCTCTATGGGAAAATAATTTCAATTCTTCTTTAAAGAAGAAAGATTTATGCCAGGTATAGTGGTATATGTTTATAATCCTGGCAATTTGGAAGTTTGAGGCAGGAGGATTTCAGATTGGAATCCAGCCTCAGAAACTTAGTAAGACCCTGCATGAAAAATTAAAGGCCATGGGGGAAAGTCAAAAGGGATACAGATGTAGGTCAGTGGTAGAGTGTTCATGGGTTCAATCCCCATTACCACAAAAATATAAAAAGAAGAAATACTTAAGAGAAAAGGTAAACAACAAGGGAGGTAGAAATGCTTTTAGTATTTGCCTGGTTTTAGTATGCACAGTGGCACAAATAGTTTACCATCAAATTCTTTCCAGTAGGTACTATGCTTACTTCCTTATAGTTATTATAAGAGTAGTAATTCAGATAAAAATTTATTATTAATGGTAGTGTTATTATACGACAGTATTATATCAGGCAAAAAAAAATATAACTATACTTACTGAACACTGTAACACTGGAAAGAACTATCAGGATACTCTGGTTGAAAAGGTTGCTGACTCTCTACAGTCCCAAACCACCAGGCATCATCTATTATACTGCGAAATCTATCACCTATAAGGATTAAAATTTAAAAAAGAGTGCTCTTGAAAAATATCAGCTTTGTACCCAGTGTAAATTGCTATTTTTTCTTGAACACGTAATTAGCACTATATCTGGTATTACCAGATTTTTCAAGATGAGTTTTCCAAATAAGTGAATTTTACATTTTACCCTCTTCAAGTATTTTAATTTCCAAGTGGTAGAATTTTTCTCAAGTACATCATACATGTTTATGTCTTCATAGAAAATACTACAAACGTAATTTAACTTTAATGAATATCATTATGCATAACCCTTAGTGTATGGAATGTATGTTAATGTAGTTTCTTTACCTTTTTTTCAGTGCTAAGGCTACAGCTGTTTCTTCTTTTTTTGTTTTTAGTGTTTTGCCTTTAAAAATCTCTTCATCCAGGCTAACTATATCGTATCCAAATGTTTGCATCTAGAAGTGTTTCCAATTTGAGTTTTTCGTATTATATAATATTTGCAAAGATGTTACTGGTTGAACATCACTAATCCAGAAACCTAAAATATGAAATGCTCTATTCATCTTAGAAAGTTTTCAATTTTGGTTCTATATAAGGGTGGAGATAGAAGTTCACTGAATTAGACAAAGGAGAATGAAGGGAAGGGAGGGAAGATGGGAATAGAACAGACAGTAGAATGAATGGGAGATAACTTTCCTATGTTCCTATGAGTAAATGACCAGTATAACTCCACATCATGTTCCACTACAAAAATGGGATCCTAACTAGAATAAGTTATAATCCATGTATTAAAAGGTCAAAATACATTCTACTGTATTGTATGTATATCTAAAAAGAATAAAAGAAATAAGAGAATGCTGAAAAACAGGCTACTGTAAACAAGATAAAAATTACTAATGGATGGAGTGATATATTTGGATATAAAACAAATGTCAAATTATAACCAAAGATTTGTTGTGAATAAAAAAAAATGGACAAAGGAAAGTTTTTGATTTTGGAGCATTTTGAATTTTCAGATACGGGTGCTCAACCTATACTAGTATTCTGCCTTTTTAAATAGCTAAGGATTAAAAAACCAAACCTCTATGGAAAAAATATTCCTTATACACTGAAGAATGTAAAAACACTAATAAGCACATATTCACATGGTTTTTAGTTTGTATCAGGAACCACTGTGTAAGTGCTTTCTATATATTACATCTCTTCCTTGATTACATCAACATTATAGGTGTGCACTGATATAATTTCCCTTTTAAAGATAAAGGGAGTAAGCCATAGAGGGATTGAAAACTTGCCCAAGATCAATGAGATAGTAAGTGACAGAGCCAGAACAAAAATATAGGCAAAATATAGAAATGTGTGAAAAATGCCAATAGTATTAAAGGCCTTATGTTCTGTATTAATAATGACAGAGCTATAAACTAATTTCTTTAAAAAATTCCCTCATACTAGTATTATATTGCTTCTTTTCATCAGAGAAAAGAAAAGAAAAAGAGGGCAGAAGAGTTAGGGCTAAAGGAAAGAAACAATGGTAAGAGGGAGGGAGAAAGAGGAGGAAGGGAGGAAAAAAAGGAAACCTCAATAAGCAATGGTGTTTTTAAAAGCCCATGTATAAAAATACTCCCTAGGGGAATTGACAGTTCAGAATTTTCTTTAATTCAGATTTATATTATTAATAGAGTAGGTATTTGCCCAAGGTTTAGAGACTAAAGTAGTCCCCACCAATTCACAAGGGATATTCTCTAAGACCCCCAATGGATGCCCGAAATTGCAGAGATCACCAAACCCAACATAGTGGTACACTGACGTTGGTGAGGCATTGGCTCAACACTTCTCTAACAGATATTCATAAATGCAGATTCTTAAGAACAGTATAGTATTTGAATATAATCTACAGAATCCTTCCATATATTTTAGATTTCTAGATTACTTACCATTCCTAATAAAATGTAAATTTTATATAAACTGCTATTATACTCTATTGTTTGGTGAATAATGATAAAAATGTACATGTTCAGTACAGATGCATTTTTAAAAAAATATTGTTGATCCATGGTTGATTGAATTCACACACGCAGAAACAATGAATTCAGATAGCCAGCTGTATTTGATTTTTTTCCCCATACATACATACCGGATAGAGTTTATTTTATAAATTAAGCTCAGTAAGAAAGTAGCAATAAGAGAATAATAATAATAATATATAGTAACAAAAATTATGTGAATGCGTTTTTCTCTTGCAAAATCTTATTATACTCACCCATCTTATGATGATGTGAGATGATAAAATGTCTGTTTACATGGTAAGATGAAATTAGGTGAATGATATATGTATTGTGACCCAGTCTTTGTTTACTATGTAAGGATTACCTGATCACAACAAGCAAATGATACGGAGAGTTCAGAACACATAGCTAAATAACTACCAGATATATAGTATAACATAGATATACTGGACAAAGGGATGATTCACATCCTTAGAGGGATGGAATATGATGGTGCATGATTTTTTATCACATAATCCAAAACAGTATGCAATTTAAACTTATGAAATTTTTTAATTTTTGGATTTTCTATTTTACCACCACAGGCAAATGAAAGTACAGAAAGTGAAACAACATATAAGGGGGGCAGGGACTACTATACATACTACACAATATGCATAAAATCACTTAATCTGGAAAAGAAATTTTAACTGAATTTTCCTAGTTTGGCTGACAGCTTTCTTCAACTAAACATTAAACTACATTCTTTCTATTAACTTAGAGTTAAAACTTTACTTATTCTACTTTAAGCTTAATAGTTATTAGCAGCAGTTCTATACTCACCAATCTGCCAGTTCCTTTCTTTGGCTTCATTATAAAACTGATGTAGCACAAGAAAATCAATGACATCTGGCATGTCATGATACCTGTATAGAAAATAAAGCAATGGGAATAGATAACATATATATATATATATATATATATATATATATATATATATATATATATATGTTATTACTTACTAAATGTCCAAGGATATATGTTTAATTGGAACTCATCAAGAACAATTTTGCAAACATCATAATCCTTGGACATATGTTTACTTAAATTAAATCCCATCTGGCTTAATCTTTTTAGGATTGCTTTGCATAATCTTGTATTGCTTTAATAATGTAAAGGCACTAATAAAGGTTTTTAAATTTTAATACAAAACTCTTCATATTGCAAATTTTAAAAAGAACAGTGTGAATTGAAGTTTTCTCATCTCCTTAGATTTGAAATTTGACTTCAAGAAATGAGCCATTGACTATTTCTACTATTATTAAGAGAAAGAAAAGCAACTACCCTGTTTCAACAATAGGCACTTATAAAAGTTAGTCTTTGATTCCTCACAACAATCCTGAAGAAAAATATTAATATATTAGCATTTTCATTTTACACAAGATTGATTAACCTGTTCATGAATCCACCTATCTAACCATTTATATATATGTGTGTGTGTGTGTGTGTGTGTGTGTGTGTGTGTGTGTGAGAGAGAGAGAGAGAGAGAGAGAGAGAGAGAGAGATAAAATTCAGAAATCAATCAAGAAGGGTTGGGGATGTGGCTCAAGCGGTAACACGCTCGCCTGGCATGCACGGGGCACTGGGTTCGATCCTCAGCACCACATAAAAGTAAAATAAAGATGTTGTGTCCACCGAAAACTAAAAAAATATTTTAAAAATTCTAAAAAAAAGAAATCAATCAAAAATTAAACACTAGTGTTTATAACTCTAAGCCCTGTGGTAGTAGTGCTACAGTACTTCCTCTCTTATTAAGTCCTGTACTCTGCACAATATACAATGGGTATTGGGGTAGGGAGGGGGAACATGGAAGGAATAGATGAATTCTAGATAGAGAAGAGGGGAGGGAGGAAAAGGGAGGAGGCAGAGGATTAGCAAGGATGGTGGAATGTGATGGACATAATTATCCAGAGTACATGTGTGAAGACACAAATTGAGTATCAACCTACTTTATATACAAACAGAGATATGAAAACTTGTGGTATATATGTGTAATAAAAATTATAATGCAAAAAAACACTAAAGTACATGTATAAAGACATGAGGTGGTGTGAACATACTTTATATGCAAAGATATGAAAAATTGTGCTCTATATGTGTAATAAGAATTGTAATGCATTCTGCTGTCATGTATTTAAAAGAATAAAATCAATTTAAAAAATACACACATATAAACACAGAGAGCTAGAGATAGCTACTTACTTAATGGAAAAAGACTCTCCAGTCATTTTTCCTGAAATGGGGTCAAGAAATGCAAGCTTCAAGCAGCATAGTGTAGGTGGTCCAACCTCATATTTGATTCCTACAATCTTAACAAACTCTTGCTCCTATTCATGAAAATTTAAATGAATTATTATTTTCAATACAAATAATTACCTAACATTCACACAATATTTCATTACTACTTGAATAATTTAAGAATTATCTGAATACTCACCATATGTTAGGTAATACAAAGACTAATGTTAAAAGTAGTTAAGATATGGCTCTTGACACTTAATACTTAATAGCAGGTTAAAGATAGTTTAGGAAAGGACATTACACTAAGTAAAAGCAGCAGAATCCTCTAGGAAAACATTTTAAAATTCATGTTCCTAAACCCTACTCTTATAGAATCTGATCCTATAGGTCTGAGTTACAGACCAGTAATATATTCTAAAAAGACACTCCATGGGATGATCCAGCTCTGTATACATAAAATTACAACCCTAGCAGTATGTAAACATACAGGTTCATAGATGACATGTTTATATTTGAGAAGATGACTTTTTTGAATGCCTACAATATTACACTACAACAACACTATATATTATCAGTTACACTAAAGAGATGGCAAACTGGTTCTCAGGAGTATAGACACTTGCTTAAAACTTCAGGCTCTTATGCCACACATGCTACCTCCTTTAACTTTCTAGGAACTTGGAGTTAGAATTAGAAATAAGAAATTTTAGGGGCTGGGGATGTGGCTCAAGCGGTAGCGCGCTCGCCTGGCATGCGTGCGACCCGGGTTCGATCCTCAGCACCACATACCAACAAAGATGTTGTGTCCGCCGAGAACTAAAAAATAAATATTAAAAAAAAAATTCTCTCTCTAAAAAAAAAAAAAAAGAAAAAAAGAAATTTTATGTTTTAGTCATTGCCTTAATTCTAAATTCAATTTTTACCTGATTCAAAATAGATGGTAGCTATCCCTATCTCCCAAGAGTTGACTAAATAAACCTCACTTGATATTTTATCAACTTAGAACATTAATACAACTTTTTTACAAATCTCTTAACTAAGTTTTTACTTCAGTAAATATACAGATTCTCTCTAGGTTCCTTCCTGCTAAGCAACATGACATAACAATCCTTTAGTAACATGGAAGACCATAGTAAAATTGCCCTTTATTCTCTTGTTCTCCAAATCACAAAAGCAAAATAGAACAAAATACATAAGCCTAAATAGAAATAATGGCCCAAGTACACCTATGTCTATATGTATGTATATATGTGTATATAAATAAATGACTGAACAGATATTTAGTGACAGAAAATCCTTCAATATAAATAGATATATCTCATTTATTCAATGTCACATAGCTATGTGGGTATTACATCAAAAGATATTCCATAAAGCACCCCATATTTCTAAGCTTCTTGTGATTTATGATATTTAATATATCCCAAAGCTTCCAGAATGTTGACAGTGTCCATAGTCAACATACTCTCTCACTTTGTTGAGTATGCAGAATGTACAAAATTGTTGATGGAGAAAATATCCACAGTAGGGTACTCTTACTTTGTTCTATGTACGGAATGGAACAGAGTACAGGATCTAAATCTTGAAGGAAATTAGGTCAAATAATGAAGAAAATGTCATAAAAATTTTGGGAAACATACAACATATGACCCATCAGAGCCAATTCTATAAGAGTGTCATGTATCAATTTATATTGGATACATGAACAGTGAAATATGAATTATACTGAGAAAAACCTTATGGGTAAAGTAACAAACTATCAACTGCATAGTTTATGAATTTGAAAAACTTACCCTGAGATCCATTTTATTCCATGGCTGTTTCTGTAAATTAACACTATATATTTTTGACTTCCTTACAGCACGCACATAAGCTTCATGCCCTTGCCTAAAATAAATAAGCTAAAAGAGAAAACATAAGGCATTAAATCATCCTATTTAACAACTCCATAAATTCCAGTATATATTCTACAAATACCTTACTGTTTGCAGAAAACACATCATTAGAGTTTTGAAAAATCTATTCCCCATCAAAGAGAACTCAAAATGGCATCATTTGAGCATTAACTCAAAGTAGCAAAATAGCATTAAATTCTACTAAGTGGTAATTAAGACAAAAATCAAGCCAATTATTTTCATGAATTCACAAGCAAATCAAGTTATCTCTGTGTTCAATGAGCTTCTACTATTTTCAAGACACTATGCCAGGCCCTACAAAGAATACAAAGATACGAAGATTCAGTCACTAATCTCAAGAAATATATGATTGAATACAGCATCTAAGACAATGTGTGTAGGTATGTATGTATGTATACATATTTATATCTATATTTATCTATCTATATACATATAATTCACAATGTAAATATTTTATCCAAAATAAAATTAATAATATACATATTCTAAGACTCATTAAAAATTTAGTGCTCTTGAGGATCTGAGAGAAAAAATTTTAACAAGGAACAACCAACCCATCTTGCTGTGCAAGGTGGTACACACCTGTAATTCTAGTTCCTGGGAGACTAGGGTAGGAAGACTGCCTCAGTCTAGGAGTTCAAAATAACACAGCAATATTTCCATGTATCAAAAAAAAAAAAAAATACCTCGTCTCCCATCTGTGGAACAAATGGGGAACGTCGTGGTATAGTATCCAAGATCCACTGTGGGGCAAACCATTCTTCATTGGGTTCACCTGCCATAGAAACCAGTCCTCCTTTCTAAAATATAAATATATTTATAGCACATATATATAAAACATAATTTATAAATGCTTAAACAAATTAATAACAATATGAAACATAGCAGGGAGAGAATGTTAAAACATCAGGTTCAAAGAAACCCTGGAACACACACATTTTAGACTTTTCTTTAGCAATTATAATACCTTTTGTACCAATACAAAAAATCTTCATTTCACCTAACAGATAATAAAACTATATAACATCTAAAAACTAGAAATTTTACTCTTCATATTTGTAGAGTACAACCTGAATTAAAACAACAGTAAGAAATAACTTTCACAAATAGAAGGTGATAATCAAAAAATTACATCTACTAATGAAACAGGACATATAATGTGTATATAATTTTTTTTTTAATTCAAAGAACTATGTGAATTAATTCTTTATGTCATCTAAATGAAATTATAGTGGAAAAAAAGAAACCATTATTGGGATAAATTAAAACCAAAGGAATGGAAGAAGTGCCCTATACAATTAATTACACTTTTCCATTATCTGAGTCAAAAATATATAGAAATTTATGACTGGTAACATTGAAAGAATAATACATTTACACTATAGTTGCTTATTATTCAAGAACTTTGTTATATTTTAACATATAATGATCAATATTATAATGATGAAGACTCAGCCTCTATCTTTGATAAACAAAAATGTCAAAATGAAAGGGAGTGACTCAAAATGGGGTTGGGAGGGAGAGCAAGGGAGGAAGATTACCTCTAGATAGGGAATAGGGGTGGAAGGGAAAGGGAAGGAGAAGAGGAATAGCATGGATGGTGAAAGAAGACTCTCATCATTATACAAAATACATGTATGAAGATGTGAATTTGGTGTCAACATACCTTATACATAATCAGAGATATGATAAATTATTGTATAATGGTGTATTAAGAATTGTAATGCAAAATTAACAAATAAAAATAATAATAAATAAATAAATAAAATGTCAAAATTATTTACATTTGAAATCCATATAAATTACTTTTATTTACTTGTTTTCTCAGCTATAATGTTATTTTAAGATAAGTTAAATGTGACTGTTAAATATTCAAGTATCTAAGGAAAAAACAAACCACTACAATAAAAGCAAAACTAAAACAACCCATATAGTTACAAACCTTCTTTCTAGTCTGTTTAGGTTTCTTTGGCCTTTCTTCTAGTGATTTCAAATTCTCCTCCTCAGAGCTGCTGCATATTTTCCGTGTGGCCTGTCTGGTTTGTCTTTTTGGAGGTTGCAAATTTATTCCAGCATCAGCGGTCCAATCAGAATATTCGCTTGATGAATCACTGTAAATAAACCAAAAGTATGAATACCTTAGTACAGAAAAGTAATAATTTTACCTAATATTTGAATAGTGACCACTATATTATCAAATAGAATTATAAATGACATGGCTGCACAGAAAAAAAAGTGTCAATATAAAATTCTGATCATTATCAATGTGATTTTAATGAAATGCTTCTTGGGTAAAGCATAACACTTAGTTTTCTATAACAGGATTTCGAATCCCTATCTAAACCACAATATCTTATTTAAAAGAAAGACCTACATTATTTCTAGGAATAATCAAATAGGGTTCTCTAAGGTATATAAAGAACTCAAAAAGCTAAGCACCAAAAAAAAAAAAAAAAAAAAACAAACAAATAACCCAATCAATAAATGGACCAAGGACCTGAACAGACACTTCTCAGAAGAGGATATACAATCAATCAACAAATATATGAAAAAATGTTCATCATTACTAGAAACTAGAGAAATGCAAATCAAAAACTACTCTAAGATATCATCTCAATCCAGTCAGAATGGCAGCTATTATGAAGACAAACAAAAAATAAGTGTTGGCGAGGATGTGGGGGGAAAAGGTACACTCATACATTGCTGGTGGGACTGCAAATTGGTGCAGCCAACATGGAAAGCAGTATGGAGATTCTTTGGAAATCTGGGAATGGAACCACCATTTGACCCAGCTATCCCTCTCTTGGTTTTATACCCGAAAGACTTAAAAACAGCATACTACAGGGACATAACCACATCAATGGTTATAGTAGCAGAATTCACAATAGCTAAACTGTGGAGCCAACCTAGATACCCTTCAGTGGATGAATGGATTAAAAAAATGTGGCATATACACACAATGGAATTTTACTCAGCATTATAAGAGAATAAAATCATGGCATTTGCAGGTAAATGGATGGCATTGGAGAAGATAATGCTAAGTGAAATTATACTTAGCATAACTCCCTACACCACTATGAGTCAGCCTCCTTATATCATAGTGGTGTAGGGAGCCGGAGCTTGGGAGGAATAGATGAATTCTAGATAGGGCAGAGGGGTGGGAGGGAAAGGGAGGGGGCAGGGGATTAGCAAGGTTGGTGGAATGTGATGGACATCATTATCCAAAGTACATGTATGAAGACACAAAATAGTATGAATATACTTTAGATACAACCAGAGATATGAAAAATTGTGCTGTATATATGTAATAAGAATTGTAATGCATTTTGCTGTCATTTATTTTTTAATATGAAATAAATATATATATATATATATATATACATATATATATATATATATATATATTCACCAAGATGTAGAATCTAGAATTAAAAAGGGACTTCATTTTACAAATAAAGAAATTAAAAAGCCCAAAAGGACATAAAATAAAGGAAGAGACAAGATAAAAACCACAAGTCTATTGACTTCTAATTCGGTATTCTTTCTTTATATAATATTTTGGGGCTGGGGGGATAGCTCAGTGGTAGAGTGCATGCCTACCACGTGTAAGGCACTAGGTTTGATCCTCAGCACCACATAAAAATAATTAAATAAAATAAAGGTATTGTGTCCATCTACAACCAAAAATATTTGTGAAACATTATTTTAACTCTTGTTTTAACAAATTCCTATAAGAACATATTTTCATATTAAAAACTGCTGAATAATTTTGACTAAGTCAAAAATCATTAAAAAATAACCTGGAAGAACTTTCACTTTGCCATTCAATAACAGGATCCTCTACAGAAGCATCACTTGTGCCAACAGTTTCATCTTCCTACAACAAAGAGTCAATAATTAAGATATATGGTTATTATTAGATAGCATAATATTCATTGGCAAACTACTACCTATTCTATAACACTTTTTTATTTACCCCAAAAGTATTCTAGCTAAAACAGAATTAGTTTTCTCTATATATCTACATCTCACAAGTAAGCTTCCCAGGTATTTATATATTTCTGAATTATACCATCTTATTGACATAAAATAACTTATATTACTTCATAGACTGAAAAACACCTTAAGCCCAAATACAGTATAATCCTCTTATATGTTAAAATATTGTTTTAAATATACTGTAATTTGTCATTCTTTTAAGATTAAGAAATTCATGGGGGAAAGATTTTTTGAAAATATCTAGTTTAAGAATTGTGAATGGCAGGAGAATGGAAGTATCATACTCTACCGATGCACAATTAAATTCCTATTGTGCATGACTAGTGTGGTTAAGGGAATAAAAGGATTGGAGAACAGAAGAACAGGTAGTAACAGAAAATGTGTACATTATGTTGATTTCACAGTCCATAAGTTCTGAAACTCTTATTACTACTGTTTATATCCCATATCTTTCCAATTATAGGAAGATTTTTCTCTTACTGTCTTTCCTCATTGTCCCAAAGTCAAACTTTTGCTTGCATTTGTTATACTCTAACCAAGATAGTATCCTAGGTACGAATCAGAGAAGACATATAAAATAATTTAATATGATGCCTAGATTTGTCCATTAAGCTTCTTATTAATGAGTAAACTTCTTATAACAAAATTCCTAAAATTTTTCTATTAAAGTGACCCTCAAAAGTAAATCCAAATTGACGGCACATACTAGCAAACAAACCACCATATTGAATAAATAACAGAAGATATCAAACCTCTGAGGAGCTATCTGAATCTTCCTGTACACCTGAATTTTGACATGATGCTTGTGAATTATGCTCTATGTTGGACCGTGTTTGATAAGTATGCTGACGCTTGCGTTGTGTCCTTCGTAAAGACCGCCCACAGCTAGGTGGGTAATCATTCTGTAGAAGAAAAGGAAAACACATTTTTAAAAATGAAAAGCTCTGCCTGGCTGTGGTGAGGATTCTGAAGTGGGGTTGGGGGCCAGGGGTGTCCCTGCTATTGGGAACATTTGCCTCTAGTAGATCCAGCCTTAATGTTTTCTGACATCCTAGTGAGAGCAGACCCTGCACAAAGTGGATATCAGAGTTAATACTATAAGGAGACAAAATAATGAGAATAGTTTTACCAAAGATAATGAAATATCGCATAATGTCTGAGTATTACCACTGAATAGAGTGCATCTTTAGAAAACTGAATGCAACAAAAACCCAGGACATTTCTGGAAATTGTATGCTCTCTAGCAATTTTGTGTGAATTTTTATACAAGCACTGTTTTATGAGTTATATAAAATGTTTTAAAAATAGAAAAAAAATGAAAAGCTCCATCAATACAAACAAACTGAAAATAAATAAGTCAATTAATTAGGCAGGGAAGGAATCAGGGATGAGGAAAATTTGCTTAAGAGAGAAACCAATATAAAACTATAATAATAATTAGATACACACAAATATATGACTCATTTTCCACTGATATTGATCACCTTCTTATTTTGAAAATGTTGTGATCAAATCAAAGCTGATAAAAGACTGTGTTGTAAAAATTTGCTCATTCACCATTTGCATATGCTACATTATTTACAATTACGGGATAAAAAAGTTATCTATATTATATTTATGTTAATATGTACATCTTTCATTCCATTAAAAATCTAGGCAAATTTGAAATATCTAATTAGATGTAATGATCTATATTTTTGTTCATTCTAGTTTAGTGTACTTAAAACTGTTAAGAAATATCTTTAAAATCAGTTTAGCCCAATTCTCACCCATCACAGAAAAATGATAGGAGAGTTACTTAATATATATATATATATATATATATATATATATATATATATATATAAACCTTATATTCACTAAACCAATAGAAGGGTGAATATAATGTATATATAAAAAGTAATACATAATTCCATTTTTAGACCACATCAAGGCACACCCAGACATATACCTCAAAATGCATGCCACATTTAAACTCTTATATCACATTGCTTAGTCCCATTTGTAATTATGGATAATTCACTGGTGGTAATAATAATTGTTGGTAGTGTATCCCTTTGGTAAATAGGTCAAAATAAAGATTAAATTTTTACATGGCACAGCTATAACCCCTAATATGTCATTAAGAATAAATAAGTTTAAAAGTCTTACAAATCAGCCTCAAGAGTTAGTTTCTTATTTGTAAAACATCTGTCATTTACATTATATACAAAATGCATAAGGACTGAACACCCCATCTGTTACTCGCAGATAAGACTGATATTTGACAATTTGCCTCAGCAGTAAAAAATGAATAAAAATAATGAATCTGAGTTATTCAAAATCTCTAAAAATTAATCATGCTATAGAAGATCAAATAAGCCAACAAAACCAAAATAGAAAAATTTAAATAAGGCATCAAAATCACCTAAGAATATTTGGAAATATGTATATGAAAAATATCTAAATTTGTGTTTATCAATACTGAAAAAATACTTAATAGTCTACTAACTAGACTTCTTTAACAAAATTATAATCATCCCAGACTCTTAATTACCATACTCTTATTTTATGGTTAGAATTGGAAGAGAGTGAAAAAAGAAACTATTCATTCTTATGCCTCTTGTCTGGTAAACTGAGAGTACTAGTAATGAGCTTACCGTGTACCTAATTGGGTACAGGCATCCTACTCATGGCTTACCAGATTCTACTGTGAAAACATTTACAGTCCTTCCAAATGAGAAGTCCAGCAATAGGTCTACGGCAAGGGTGAGCAAACTATTGTTTTCTAAATAAAGGGTCAGAATACAAGTAGTTTGGTTTTGCAGGGCATATAAATTCTGTTGCCACTTCTCAGCTTTGTCTTTATTGCAAGAAAACAACCGTTGGTAAGATATGAATAAGTGTGGGTGTGTTCCAATAAAATTTAATTAACAATAATAGGAGGCAAAAAGGATTTGGCCTATGGGCCAACCCATTACTTAGGGTATATAAACATTTATTTACATTGTGATTAGGGATAAGGCAGCATTTTAAAAAATCCAATTTAACTAAGGAAAAATGTATTTTAAAATAAATATCCTATACATACAATAACTACATGTCCTAGACTTGGGGTGGACGGTGTAACTAATTTTATTAAGAATAAACATACATCTCAACTGAGGATCATAAGATAGATTCCCTATAAGACAGTCTTTGAATACATAAATGTTGCAAATAATATATCTCAAAGTACTGCACAAATAAACTTACCCTCTGGATAGTATAAGATGGCTTTTTCTTCTTTTCAACTGTATAAAGACCAATTTCTATGTCACCTTTTGCGGTTCGACATTCTTCTTGAACCCTAATTACAAATCAAAGGTCAAAATATCAGAAAATCATAAATAAGGAAACCAATAGTTAAAAAGCCAGCCAGACAAAAAAGAATAGAAAAAAATTTACAAAATAAGTAAAAATTCAGAGAGTAAACATACATTTAAGTATAAAATTTGCCATTTTAATGCTTATAGGTGTTATTACTTCAGTGACAATTAATTACATTCATAATGTTCTGTAACCATTACCAGTATCATTTCAAAAAATTGTCATCACTACAAACATAAAGTCTGCAACTATCAAAGCAATAACTTCCCATTTCAATTCTTCCAGCCTTGGATAACCTCTAATCCATTTTTATGTCTATAAGTAATTTTAGTATAAATATTTTAAGTAAGTGGAATCATACAGTAATTGTCCTCTTGTTTGTCTAGCTTCTTTCACTTAGCATTTTCAGTGTTTTCAATGTCTTTTAACAGCAGGTATCTTTTGTTATGGCTGAATAATTTTCCATTAAATAGATATACCACTTTTTTTTTGTACCAGGAACTGAACCCAGAGGTGCTTAACCACTGACCCACATCCCCAGACACTTTATATTTGTTATTTAGAGATGGAGCCTTTTAAGTTGTGGAGGCTCTCTTTGACCTCATGATCCTCCTGCCTAAGTCTCCCCAGCCACTGGGATTACAGTCATGTACCACCATGCATGGTGATATACCACATTTGATTACCCATTTATCTGCTGACAGACACTTGCATTGTTTCCACAATTTGATTGCTGTAAATAATACTGCAATGAGCATTCATGTACAAATACCTACTTGATTCCCTGTTTTCAGCTCTACTTCTAAAGTTTTGAGTAAAAATTATTTCAAATTGCTCTACTGCCAGGGTTTTTAGCACTCTATTCCTAAGTTCCTAAGTTAGCTATATCTACTTTTTCTTATTAATGCTTCCAGCTTATACTAGAAGGCAGCTTATCTATATATAGATAAGTTGAAATCAAATGACTTTTGCTACTTAGTCAATCTACTAAAAGGCTAGGTAAAGAGGATACATGATTAAAATAAATTTTACATGGTCTTTGTCAATGTCCTTTTCTCTTTCCAAAATCCACTTCCAATTGCTGGGAATTATCTGAAGTTGATATTATAGCAAATTATTAGGATTTATAAATAAGAATAGGAATTTTTAAATTCATTAGGAACAATAAAAGATTCAGAATAGCCAAAGTTATTCTAAGCCAAAAAAGCAATGCTGGAGTCATCACCTGATTTCAAATTATACTAGAGCTATAGTAGCAAAAATTGCATGGTACTGGCATAAAAACAGACACATAGACTAGCGAAACAGAATAGAAGACAGAGAGATAAACTCATACTGACAACAAAAATGTGTTGGGAGAAAATATAGCCTTTTAAACAAATGATGCTGGGAAAACTGGTTTATTCATATGAAGAAGAATATGACTAGATCCTTATGCCTTATCCTGCAAAAAGTCAACTCAAAATTAAAGACCTAGGAATTAGACCAGGGACTATGAAACTGCTTGGAGAAAATGAAGAATCAACACTCCAAAAAAAAAAAAAAAAATAGGTGCAGGCTGTTGAGAGCCACAGCCAAAGGGGCCCTAGCAAACTTCCAGCTGCCAGCAAACTTCCAGCTGCCGTCTGATGATTGGCTCACAGCAGCCCCAGCAACATCTAGCTGATTGGCTCCTCTGCGGTGATGTTCATTGGGCTATTTCCCTGCCCTTCAGACTGCCAGCTGATGATTGGCTCACAGCGGCCCCAGCAACATCTAGCTGATTGGCTCCTCTGCGGTGATGTTCATTGGGCTGTTTTCCTGCCCTTCAGACTGCCAGCTGATGATTGGCTCACAGCGGCCCCAGCAACATCTAGCTGATTGGCTCCTCCACGGAGCTGCTCATTGGGGGACTTCTTTGGCTCTGCCCACGCGACCCAGCCAATCAGCCTCAAGAACAGGAGGATTGTGGGAGGTGGTGAGGGTTGTGTGGGGGTGAGAGGCTTGTGGGAAGCCGGTGGTGGCAGTTGGGCTCTGAGGGTTTTTTCCTGAGGAGCTGTTTTGTTTGGCGTTTGTAGTTCTAAAAATAAAGTTAGTTTCTTTTGACAAGTGGCTCCTGAATTGTGCCCAGCCAGACTGCGGCATTTGGTGGCTCGCACGGGGAGCAACTGAGGGTAAGTATACTGCTCGCCCCTGAGGGCAGGGCGAGAGGATGGGTAGCCATTCTAAGTTTCCTCTTTTGTTTTGCTTCATTTTTGTTTTAACTTGCCTGTCCCTGGAGATGAGTGAGACGGAAGAAAAACCGCTCACATCTGAGGAAAAACTATTTGTGTCTGAGGAACAGATAGGGAGAAAGGACGGATGGACATTTCAGGAGGATAGAAAGGTTGATATAATGATTTTGTATGGTTCCATTTTTATTTCATTCTGTCTCGGTTTTGTTTGGCGTCATCTTGTTGGGTTGTATTATAGCAGAAATACGGGATCAGCAATTAGTAAAAAACAAACCGAAAGACTGTTAAGTAAATTGTTAGAGGAAGTAGGCATCTCAGTAAAATCAAGAGCAGTCAGGGCATACGTTGATACAATACAACAATGTAGCCCATGGCTTTTTAAGGAGGAGTTGTTAGATACATCACAATGGAACCATCATGGTGAAGATTTAAAAAGAATAGAAAAGAACAACCCAGGGACTCTGCCAGTTGGCACATTGCCATTGTGGACACTCGTATCTGGTTTGCTTAGTCCAAAGCCTTCAATTCAGACAAAGGTAGAGGAAGGAGAAGACATACTGATTCAAGTAAAAGAGAAGGTCTCTCAAGTTAGTCAGAAAGAGGAAAAGATTCAAGTAAAAGAGAAGGTCTTTCAAGCTAGTGAGACAGAGGAAGGAAGTTTAGAGCAGAAAAAGCCATCAGGGGAAAAGTTACAACAGGAGACTGCTAATAACACCTTTCTATCAGAGAGCGTAAGTGTCCAACCATCAGCACCACCTCTACAGGAGACTGCTACTAACAGCATTCTATCACCAGAGGGCATAAGTGTCCAATCAACAGCACCACCTCCATATGCTAGGAGGCTCCCAACCCCCGCAGTTGATAGTTGGGATCCTGAGACAGGATCTCAAGTATGCCCTGTATTTGAGGTAGGAGGGCAGCGAATTTACCAGGGTTTAAATTTCAAAACAGTGAAGGAGCTAAAAGAGGCTATAACAACCTATGGTCCTCAAGCACCCTTCACTGTAAGCTTGGTCGAATCCATTACCAACTTAAACATGACGCCAGCAGATTGGGCTAATATTTGTAAAGCTGTGCTAAATGGAGGACAATACCTGTTATGGAAGGTTGCCAATGAGGAATTTTGCAAGGAGACGGCTAGGCGAAATGTAGCAGCTGGTTATCCTCAGAGAAATCTAGATATGTTGTTAGGAAAGGGACCTTATGAGGATCAGCAGCAACAAATTGCATATGATCCTGGCGTATACTCACAAATTGCTGTAGATGCAGTTAAGGCATGGAAGACTTTACAAGGACATGGAGGTTTACAAGGTCAATTATCTAAGATAATACAAGGAGCTAATGAACCTTACGCTGAATTTGTAGATAGGCTTATTCAAACAGCTACCAGAGTTTTTGGGAATACAGAACAAGCAATGCCATTAATAAAACAACTGGCTTATGACCAAGCGAATCGTTGGTGCAGAGATATCATTAGACCATGGAAACAGGAAGCAGGCAATGATTTTGTTAATAGGATTCCTAAAACTCAGGAATTAATGTCAAAAAATATTAAATAGGATGGCATCAAATTAAAAAGCAACAAAGGAAGCCATTAAGACTGTGAAAAGAGAACCTACAGAATGGGAGAGAAATATTTGCTAGCTACTCTTTTGACAGAGAATTAGAACTCAAAAAGTTGAACACTAAAAAATGCATAATACTTAATAGATGGGCAAATGAACTAAACAGACACTTCTCAAAAGAAAAAAAATACAAATGGCCAACAAATATATGAAAAAACATTCAAATCTTTAAAAAATATTTCTTTTAGTTGCAGATGAACACAATACCTTTATTTATATGTGGTGCTGAGGATCAAACCCAGTGTCTCATGCGTGCCAGGCAAGTGCTCTACCACTGAGTCCAGCATTCACATTGTTAGCAATTACAAAAATACAAATCATAACTACACTGAGATTTCATCTTACCCTAGTTGGAATGACAGCTATTTAAAATACAAACAGTAAGGATTGGGATTTTAGCTCAGTGGTAGAACACTTACCTAGCATGTGAGAGGCACTGGGTTTGACCCTCAGCACCACATAAAAATAAGTAAATAAAATAAAGGTGTTATGTCCATCTACAACTAAAATCATTTTTAAAAGAATACAAATAATAATAAAATAGGGATAAGATGTAGAGAAAAAGGAACATTTCTATACCATTGGTGGAATTGTAAATTAGTACACCTACTATGTTACATAGTATAGAGGTTCCTCAAATGACTAGGCATGGAATCACCACATGACCAAGTTAGTCCAGTCTTCAGGACTTACTCTAAAGAGTTAAAGTCTTCATACTATATTAATACATACATAATACTATGGAACTAGTCTAGTTTTCTGTGAATGGATGAATAGATAAAGAAAACTCTACAGAATAGAGCTTCATTGACCCATAAAGAAAAATGAAGTTATGTAATTTGCAGGAAAATGAATTGGAACTTGAGAACATTATGTTAAGCAAAATAAGCCAACCTCAGAGTCAAAGGTCATATGCTTTCTGTCATATGTGAAAGCTAGGGAAGGAAAAGGCAAAAAAGCGGGATTCTCATGAAAATTAAAGTGAGACCAGTAAAGAAGAGGAAAGGGACCAACCAAAGGAGAAAAGGGAAAGGGGAAATACTAGAGATTGATATTGGCCAAATTTTATTGTTGTATTGTGTACATGTTTGAATACATAACAACGGATACCACCAACATGTACAATTATAATGCACCAATAAAAATATTATTTAAAACAAAAAAGAATAAAGATTCTAGGTTTGACATTCATCCTAGTGAAATATTTTTCATCAAATAAAGTCTATTTAAGTGACATTTCTAAACATACTCTAATTACTAGGGTCTAGCAGATAACTACATTTTACCCCAAAACTGCTCCAATATTAAGCTGATGGCTCTCTCCTGGAGCCACTATTGAACACAGGATCTATATACAATTCATATGTTTAATCACATATAACTTCTTATAATTTATTACTTAATAACATTTGCATTCCTATCCTAACCTAGATTATAAAGTCAAAGAAAATAAATCATACACCAGGGGAGGGAAGAGGAGAGGAAAGGGAAGTAATATGGAACAAAATTAACCTAATTATGTTTTTTTATTGAGTACATGTATGAATATATAACAACAAATCCCACTATTATGCATAATTTAAATGCAGTAATAAAAACAAACTTGGAAAAAGAAATCATTCTTTGCATTTTTATATGCCCCAAAGCATTTAGCATATGCTGAACAAATTGACAATAACTGACTATTTGATATGGAGTAAAATAATTGGAGTTATTTTGAAAAATATCTCAGCTAGATTAAAAATTGTCAAAGTTACTAGGAAAACTTAATATAATTTACTTCCTAAAAAATTGTGCTCTGGGGCTCAGGCTGTTGCTCAGTGATAAAGTACTTGCCTCGCATGTGTGAGGCACTAGGTTCAATCCTCAGCACCACATAAAAATACATAAAGATACTGTGTGTTCATCTACAACTAAATAAATATTATTTTTTTTTAAATGTTTATTTTTTAGTTTTCGGCGGACACAACATCTTTGTTTGTATGTGGTGCTGAGGATCGAACCCGGGCCGCACGCATGCCAGGCAAGCGCGCTACCGCTTGAGCCACATCCCCAGCCCTAAATAAATATTATTAAAAACTTGAGCTCTAAATTTTCTTTCTTTTAAAGGTGAATGTTTCTTTTATTTGTTTTTAGTTGTAGATGGACACAATACCTTTGTTTTATTTATTTATTTGTTTGTTTGTTTTTTAAAGTGGTGCTGAGGATCAAACCTAGTGCCTCACACTTGCTAGGCAAGCACTCTACCACTGAGCTACAACCCCATTACTATAGAGCTCTATATTTTATTAGAAATGTTACCTTAGTGACTCACCTACTAACCCCATTATTTAGTTCATTGACCACCACTCTTCTGCTCCATGCCATGAGATCTCGTTCTGTGGCTATCTGGCTCCGAGGAGCATTGTTATGCATCTGTCGAACACCTTCAATTTGACCACTACGTCGAAGTCCTATATTTGGGGAAGAGGATATGTCCATATTTGGACTTCGTAGAGCTGAAACACAAATGAAGAAAAATATAATTTTCTGAGCAATAGCACCAACTTTTAGATGAAGGTTCTTACACAAAATAGGAGATTCAAAGATAGGACTATCTGAAGTATTCCTACCTCTTTGTTCTACATTCTGTACCATCTTTTCTTGTTAATGTCATCAATAAAGGAGCTCAATAAATTTTTAAATCTTCTATAGTTCTTACCATTTACTCAATTCTCACTAAATACAAAAATGGATTCAAATATGATTTGGGAGATTTGCAAATGTTTATTAGTACTGTTTTAGGAAGCATCTTGTTATTCTAAATCCTTCATTTAGTCCATTAAAATATTTCAGAGTAAAGTTTCAATAAAGCTTTCAGAAATAGTATAATAAAGAATATAAACCAAGCCAGGTGTGGTGGTGCATGACTGTAATCCCAGTGACTCAGAGGTGGAGACAGGAGGATCCCATTCAAAGCCAGTATCAGCAACATATGGAGGCCCTAAGCAACTTGGTGAGACCCTGTCTCTAAATAGAATACAAAAAAAGGGCTGGGGATGTGGCTCAGTGATTAAGTGCTCCTGTGTTTAATTCCTGGTACCAAAAAATTAAAATAAAAGTATAACCCAAAGTTTTTAACATTAAATTTTCATTTCCCAAGACTGATGAGCAGCTAGACACAATGAAATGTGACTGTAATTCCAGCTACTTTGGGGGATGAGGCAGGAAGATCACAAGTTTGAGGCCTGTCTGGACAACTTAGTGAGATCCTATCTAAAAATAAATAAATAAAAAGGGCTGAGGATGTAGTTCAGTGGTAAAATGCCCCAGGGTTCAATAACCAGTACCAGAAAAAAAGTAACAGAACTTTTAATTTTCTTTAGGGTACTCTAGATAGGTTCTTGCTATTTTTCTAATACTTGCAACTAAAACACAAATAAAAACTGAAATATTCAACTGCTATCATTAAAACAAAAAGTCAAAACAAATAAACACTGTAAATAATAGCCAATAGGGTCCCTTTGACAAATGGAACTCTATTGAATTTTCAAATCTATCCACAGAAACCTAGTATAGAATTTAGAGCTGAAGGTTGATTTAATAAATGGATGTCTAAATCAGGGAAAGCCCTAAGAAAGTTTTATGTCTTAAAAACAAAGGACTTGGAGATATCAGATTATTATTTACAAGTTCAAGGTTCCATAAAGCTTCTTACCTTGTCATTAGGTGCTCCAAATGGCCCAAAATGAAGAACCAATTTTAATTTAATTTCATGGAGATTGAAGAAATAATTAAGTAAAATATCCTATGAATCACCTTGAATTTAAATATCTTTATTCAATTAATTATGGGCAAACCCAAATGCCATTCTATCCAAATAAATTACCTCAATTATGAAAATATAAAGATATGTGCCAAATTCTCATAAAGCAATTGATAAAGCTAAGATTTATATATAACTGAAATGCACAGTCACTTTTCATTTCAAGTGAAAAAATATAAGTTAGAATATCCATTTTTAAAATACAGTGATTACTTATAACAAAACTTTTACTGATATTAAGATAAATGTATTGTGAAAGTCAATTCAGAGGGCTTCTTGTTTTCCAGCATACTTTTGTAAATTCAAGGGGGGAGACATGGTATGCTGTTCTTCTCTCAGCAAAGAAGGATCAATTTAGGGGGGTAGTGTTTTGTAAACTTAAGGTGGTTTTAAGCTTAAAAACTTATGTTTTTTGTGGTTCCCCTACAAAAGAATTGGACATTGCAAGATTTCACTTCTATAAAAAAGTAAAGATTGCAAATAAATTCAATTAGAAGAAAACAGCATATAAAAATATGACATCTGTGTTTTTAGGAGATACAAAGTCATTTTTGTTACAAATAATAATGAGATTAAAACCCCATGGAGTATCTGACATCACAACTGTAAATTAATAAATGTTTTCATTTATAAATAAAATCTTTTCTCACATATAATTCTTTGTTTAAGTAGAATAAAGTATATTCATTATACTTTTCAGAAATATACAAACACTTACCACCATTAACAGAGTATGATCTATTAAGTGGAAAATGTGGAACATCTCCTTCATTAATTAGTCTCAGATCTTGTTCTCTCTGTAGTTCCCTGATTATACCATCAAGAATGCTCTCATCCTGATCATTGGTTTGCTGTCCAATTACCTGTTCCACCACTTCGCCATCACCTTAATGAGACCAAAGATAAAAAGCCACAAAATTGATTACATTTTAGTATACCCTAAAACCAGTAAAAACAAACTTAACTTCTAAATTTTCAGAGCAATAACTGAAAATTGGCTTAAAATGAAAATAGAGTATGCATCAAACAAATTATTTTATAAATCTTTTAATTTTTATGTGTCAGCTTCTCTTTGATTTAGTCAATGTTCCTAACTTAGACATAATTATGAGGAGCATCTCAAAGAATATAAAAGTTAAAACAATTGATTTTAAAATAAATTTCATCCAAAGAATATTCTAAGGTAAAAATCAGAAATTAAAGATTTAAGTAAGGTTTAAATAGGTTCAGTGACCTGAAATATTTACATCTTTTTTGGTGAAAACTGCTTTCTGAAAGACATAATTATAGTTTTCCAAATGAATATATCATTTGCTAACATCCCATTGTTCTTATGAACAAACAATTTTTATTATGAAATATTGAAACTCGTTGTTTACCTTAAATGAAAATTTTAAATGTTTTTCTGTCTTAGATATCCCTATTTTTTATATTTTCTTATAGTCATATCAAGAGGTATCTGATAGAGTAATCAAGAGATCAGGTCTTATAAGGAATAAAGAGTGATAAATTATTTTTTATTCAGATGTTTTCAGTTTTATACAACATTTAATATTCAGTTTTTCTCCTCAGTTAATAATTATGACATCGTCAGAGTAACTATTGGCATAGTTGTCATACCAGTTCACTGCTTTACAAACCTTTATGAGACAGGCATAAAAGGATGTATGGAACTTTATAAAGATCAATTCAAGCCTTAATCCCCTAGTCAAGAAATTGAATTCCAGTTGCAATTTAATAAACTCACTACTACTCCATACCTAAAGAAAACCTACAAGTACCAAACTGAGATATAAAGACATTCTATGTGGGAAGGGCAATATACAGAATGGAAATATGCCAATCTGAAGAGGCAAAGATTATTTGGCACAGAATAGCTTATTCTAATATTTTATTCTATTATCTTCCCACAGTCCATCAAATTTATTGCTGATTCCCCAATATCTTCCAAGATTAGTCTTATTTAAACAATCACAACCCATTCCCCAATGTCCAGTAACTTTTTGCATTTTAAGTATGAGGATGGGTAAATATCTACTTTGTAATATTTAAAGTTTTTTATAGTGGTAGATAGACAGAATGTCTTTATTTTATTTGCTTATTTTCATGTAGTTCTAATGATCAAACCCAGGGCCTCACACATGCTAGGTAAGCACTCTGCCACTAAGCTAGAGCCCCAGCCCTAGTATGTGGATTTTGAAGTTTCCTCTTCTTAGGTCCAATTAACTAGAGCCTTTTAAACTAAAACACCAATACAATGAACAGAGAAATTTCACCAATATATACATTAAAATTAGTCCATTTAATCATTACTAGAAGGCAATATTACATAGAAGATGATCATATGTAGGGTTTCTATGGAACTAGATCAACACATTCTGTGCTTGAGTATACACTTTTGTTTCTATGTAAAAGTACTCTGGTAGGGTAAAAGGTATTATACAAATGAAAATGAACAGAAGTAGAAGGCAAAACATACCATAACTTATATCAGTATTTAGTGAGGGACAAATGCCATAGAGAGAACAGAATCAAGTATGACATTTGCAAAATATTTCCAATTTAATTATCATGATAACATACCATTGGCCACA
This sequence comes from Spermophilus citellus, assembly GCF_964194105.1. NCBI lineage: Eukaryota > Metazoa > Chordata > Mammalia > Rodentia > Sciuridae > Spermophilus > Spermophilus citellus. Next base: position 79,755,211 of record NC_138190.1, read on the forward strand.
TATCCCAGTTGTGGTATAAGTTGTTCATCTTTACAATTTTCCCGTCCCGGCACTAGCCGTTGAAATTTTGTGGGATGAGGATTTCCATCAACATCCACCAAGAATGGGGGAGGCATTAAGTGAGGAGCTTGTTGTGTTTGTTCATCTAACACATAGTTATTGGCATCACGGATAAGAGGTCGATAATCCGTGTGGAAGAACATCTGATCTGGAATCTTATGACAGAAGTTTTAGTATTTAATATACATAGGGAACATATAGATTTGGCACTTATTTTCATTTCTAGAGCATACACATTTCTGAGTCAGACAACTTTTGTATTCTCTTGTAGTCCTGTGTTGCCAAATGTTCCATCTGAAGCACATTACCTATATGGTAATTCTCTTCTCTACAAATTCTAGATATGCATTACTTTTTTGCCCTATATCATATTTCTCTAATTATGATAAGAAAACTAAAGCAACAACCATGTAAAGAGTTATTTTAAGTCATAAAAATCATATAAAACTCTATTTTTATTCAAATGAATATAGACCAGAAGTATAACACATATGGTAAGACAAGTAAATATATATCACATTATTGACACTGAAAGCTGATACAAATATTGAGCTGACATCAGTGTTTCTGAGTTCTCTTTCAGCTCTAAGATTCCATAAGCTATTCCAAATTCACAGCTAATAAAATATAAAGAACTATTAAGCTAGCTTCCTAAGTATTTTCACAAGATCAATAATAGGTAAAATAACAATCAGGAAAGTAAACTTTCAGTCACCAACTATTTATTTCCATTCATGATAAGCAGATGATATAGCAGTCTGTTTCAGTTATTCTTATTACACCTGAACAGTAACACAAAATATATTCTAAACCAAAGTTTTTCCTAATGAATGTCTACATCTACATCACCCTGCACTTCAATAGTGACACACACACACTGTGAAGCCTGATGTTCAGCAATGACAAAAACATTTACCAAGAGATACAATATTCTTACTTTGTATCTATTAACCCTTATTAATTTAGGAGTCAAACAAAACTTCTGAATGATATAATCCCAAATTATAGTCTACCCAAAAAAGTACTGACCTTTTCATAGTATTTACTGCAACCAAAACCAAAAAGCAACAAATGCCCATGAGAATCTGTACACGCAAAATGGTTTCCATCTGGTGAAAATTTACAATCAAACACTGCACCATGTCCTTGGCCTTCAATCTGGAATTCAGAGGAGTCGTTTTAAGTAATCTTATGACTTGTTCTAAAATAATAAGTAGGAGATAACATCTCTTTGCTAATACATTGGATGCTGTGAAGCATTAATATCCCAATGTACTCTCTGGCTTCTGTAGCCAGAAACCTAAAGAAATAATGCTCCAAAAGAAAGTAGGGACAGTAAAATTGCAATGAATGGAATCAATCATCGCTAGTAATGGCACACCCTGTGAAATACTATTGGGTGACCAAGGAGATTTTAAAAATATTTAAATGTAACCAAATTGTCACAGGTTTGCTATTACAGAAAAGTTCAGATACTATCTTCATATCTTAAGAGAAATGCAATTAAGCCTTATATTAACCATCCTAAAATTAAATCACACAAATTAATTTTAATAACACAAGACAGGGTAAGTACTCTAGATCTTTATAATGTCTTTCAAGTGGGCTCAAAGGCCAACAAATAGTTTAAAAATGTTGTCAGAACTGTTCATAAGAAAAGTACACTAACTATGGAAAGTATGAACAAAGGGGGAAAAAATCAATAAATATCCTAAGGAACTGAACAGACACTTCATAGAAGAAATACAATTGATCAACAAATATATTAAAAAAATGTTCAACATCTCTAGCAATTAGAGAAATGCAAATAAAAATTACTCTAATATTTCATCTTGTTCCAGTCAGAATGGCAATTATTAAGAATACAAGCAACAATAAATGTTGGTGAGAATGTAGGGCAAAATGTACACTCATACATTGCTGGTGGGATGCAAATTGGTGCAACCACTCTGGAAAGCAGTAGGGAGATTCCTCAGAAACTTGGAATAGAACAACCATTTGACCCAGTTAAATTACTTCTTGGTTTATACCCAAGGGACTTAAAATCAGCATACTACAGTAATGCAGCCGCCTCGATGTTCACAGCAGTTCAACTCACAATAGCTAAACTGCAGAAGCAACCTAAATGCCCTTCAATAGGTAAGCTATGGAACCAACCCAGGTGCCCTTCAACAGATGAATGGATAAAAAAATGTGGTATATATACACAATGGAATATTACTGAGCTTTAAAGAAGAATGAAATTACGGCATTTACTGATAAATGGATGGAGATGAACAATATCATGCTAAGTGAAATAAGTCAATCCCAAAAAACCAAAGGCTGAAGGTTTTCTCTGATATGTGGAGGCTAATTAAAATAAGAGGGGGGGTGGCTAGGGAAGAATAGAGATACTTTGGATTAGACAGAGGGGAGTGACAGGAGGGGAGAGGGTATGGGGCTATAAAGGATAATAAAATAAATTGAACATTACTACCCTATGTGTATATATGATACACAACTGATGTGATTCTACATCATATACAAGAAGAATGAGAAGTTATACTCCATTTATGTATGCTGTGTCCAAATGTATTCTACTGTCATATACAACTAAGTAGAATCAAAAAAAAAAAAAGGAAAGAAATGTTGTCAGAACTGTTATTAAGCAAAGGACACTAGGGGCAAGGGTTGTGGCTCAGTGGTAAAGTATTTGCCTAGCACGTGTGAGGCCTTGGGTTTGATCCTAAGCACCGCATAAAAATAAATAAAATATATTGTGTCCATATACAACTTAAAAAGTTAAAAAAGAAAAGGACACTAAATATGGAAAATATGGTAGTGTTTTCTGATTTATATAAAATATATCTTAAGAGCATCCCTATTTGCAAATCTATTTTTCAACTACTAAGCCATATGAGAGTTACCAGAGACAAATTCAAATTATTACTGTCACTTTTATAATTCATAAATTAGGATTATAGATTAAATAACATTTTTGTGATCTTGGTTAAGAATTAACTGAAAATTTAACAAATTTGAGATTAAGAAGTTTAGAGGTGGGAACCAGAATTTGGAAAATGCTAATACCAAGATAAATGAATCAATTCGGCTTAATTCTCCACTGGCCTTATTATAAGGCTTCTGAATTATTTTCTGAATTATTTTAGCAATTTTAACAGAGATAACAGGAGGTTCCTTTGAACTAAGTATACTCATCAAGTTATCCCATAAAAACAGTTATTTTTAATATAAACTAAACACATATTTCTCTTACCATGTTAAAGTAATTCCGAATTTTGGTCCCCCGGTCAAGGTCCCAAATAAATATGTTTCCATCATGACCCGCTGAAAGAATGATCCTTGGATCAAATGGATGTGCTTCTAAAACAAATACTTCATCATCATGACCCTGTGATAAAAATCAATATTAAAATTTAAAAGCAACACCAAGTATCAGATTTATTTGATCAAAACATCTTGGGAATACTATCAATCAGGTTCAGATGAATTCATGCATTACAATTTAATACATACCATTTACTATGTGGCTACTACATGAATAATACAGTTCAATCTGACTTCCTTAAATGTATAACTGCTGATTTTATAAAGAATGCAACACACACAGAAGACACAGGAAAGTATTTCAAGCTCATTAAACAGGTCTTTGAAGGGAAATTTGGATATCTGCAAATGTACTATTTAAAAGTGATAAAAAAGTGGCAAACAAAATCTTTCATTAACATCTAATTCTGCCACAATGATAACAGACAAACCTTCATTGTTCTTCATCCGGTATTTTCTATGACTGATATTCAAACTGCATTTTGGGAGGCCCCATGATACATTCAAAGGACAAAGCTTAGTGACTTTGTTCTGTATCTACTTTTAACCTGGGATTCCATTTAAGACATTATCTGAAAAATAGATTTTCTGCTAAGAAAACTGAATTTGAAAACCAATGCTAAGTATTACATGCTTCTCTGTAAGCTAATCAAAGTATAGCAGTATATAGAGACCTTAGATCCAGAGAAAAGTAATGGATTCTAGACATGTTTATACAAACAGCCTATAAGCTAAAAATGTTTATGGTTTTAAAAGGTTATATAAAACCCCAAAGCAATAAATAAAACAGCAAACAATATGCAACAGAGATGGAATGTACAAAGTCTAAAATATTTATAATCTGGCCTCATAAAGGAAAAGTTTGCCAACGGTTGAATTAGATCATTGTCATTTCATTAGACTTAACTCCTGGTAAGAGCACATAAAATGAACAATAGACCCCACCCCCAGACTTAAAGCATAGAGAACATCCCAAAGCTGCATTTCACATGGTGATATGCCAACACATAATACATCAGAAGCTTCTAGAAATGATCATATACTGTGAGCCTCATAAGTACATTTTATCCCCAAATTATCAAATTAAAAATAATTCTACTATGTTATAATTATAGAAAAATTACACCTTATTAAAAATCACTGCAGCCTGGATCAAATGCAGTGTTAATATGCATAGGTAAAATTCCCTTACCACAAACACCGTTAGAACTCAAAATTTGCCAAAACTCTTCCAATCACTATTGAAAAATCCTTTCTACAATAAAATCCTTTGTTCAATAGTCTATTTGATACAGTAAATATTTTCTAAATTTCCTTTTCAGTAAATCATAAAATTACTTTGATAAATTCACATGATGATGACATAACTATGGCAGGGTATGTACACTGGGGAAAAGTCATAAGTAGGATTTTCTTTGGTAGGCACATCCCACCAAAGGATTCAGTCAAAGGATTGTGGTGAATAAAATCTAATCAAAATCAATAATGTCGAGGCTGGGGTTGTGGCTCAGCGATAGTGCACCCGCCTAGCACATGTGAGGCCCTGGGGTTCGATCCTCAGCACCACATAAAAATAAAATAAATAAAATAAAGGTATTTTGTCAACTATAACTAAAAAATACAAAAAAAAGAATCAATAATGTCTTGCCTGTAACCACAGCAACCAGGGCAAGGTGAGGCAGGAAGATCACAAGTTCAAGGCCAGCCTCAGCAATTTAGTAAGGCCCTAAGCAATTCAGCAAGATTATTTAGCAAAATAAAAATGAATAAAAAGTGCTGGACATTACAGTTTAGTGGTAATGCACACCTGTTTTCAAACCCCAGTTTAAAAAAATAATACTGTCTTCAGATTTATCATTTGACATATCTACATTTATTAAAACATTTCTATTTCCACCACCAACACAGAAATCTAGATTGTCATGACTCATCCTGGTTGCTACCCTAGATTTCCAGTCTATCTGCTGTCATTCTTACCCCATTCCAATCTATTCTCTCTACTGTAGCCAGAATTACAATGCATTTCTTAAAAAGCAAAACTCACATTCTATTTTGTTGTTGTTGTTTTAAACCCTTGAATTGTTTCCTACTAGTCTTAGAATAGATCTACAAGATCTTGAATGGTCTGACCTCTATCCAATTCTCCAGTCTTATCTGGTGAGACATTCTGCTCCCTGTGCTCTATCCAAATTGGTTTCCTTTCCACCTTAGGATCTTCACACAAGCTGTTTGAATTCCTGGAAGGACTTCCCAATTTCCTTATATATAACCAAATATGTTACTATGACCACAAATAAAGAAACTTTAAGAGGAAAATATTGATTTTTGATAAACAATAATGAAGATAAACAAGGAATGATAAGAAAAAGACTAGGAGACTATCTTAGATTATATGATGAGGGAAAGCCAAACAAGGAAATGTCACTTAAGCTGTGACCTAGGAAATCCCTACTTATGTTTCAATCCTTAACTTAGACTTCATTTCCTTAGCAACAACTTTCTCAGAATCTCTCAGATCATATGTGTCATGCTATTAGAAACTTATAATGGTATATCTTTCATTTTTCATTCTTAGCAGTTATTTAATTAAAAGTTTTTCTCTCTTAATAGGCTGTAAACTGTCGCAGGACAGGACTTTGAATTTTACCATTTATTCCTTCCTAATGCCTAGTTCTAATCTCTAATACCTAATCCAGTGCCTGGCAGAGTTGTTAAAAGGATTAAAAATAGTCAATTCTACAATTTATGCAGTAAAATTCAGTGAAAAGAGATGAAGCATGAGTCAGCCCATGGGAAGAGGTTCTTTAAACAGAATCCAAATTAAGGTATTTAAGGAAGAATTTCACACTGATCTATGAAACCAATGGCTATAACATGGCCTTAAAATTGTGATTTTAGAGATCAGTCTTGTACTGTCTGATACTGTAGCTGCTATCACATGTGATTATTAAGCAAATGAAATGTGGATAGAATAAATGGAGATGATTTGTAAGTATAACATACATGCTAGATTTCAAAGATTTAGCATGAAATAAGAATATAAAATATTTCATTAATAATTTATATATTAATTATAAATTAATGATAATATTTTAAATGCATTAGGTTAAATAAAATACATTATTACTTTCCTTTTATTTTTTATGATGGTTGCTAGAAAAATTAATGATATATGTGGCTTATGTTAAGTTTCTGTTAGACTATATTGACATAGACACACATTTCCTAATAAAGAGTCAAGGAAACAGTACAGGTATTTTTAGACACATTAACAGAAACTTATATCAGGGAATAGGGAAAACCAAAATAGGTAAGCACTGCCTTAGGAGACAAAAGTCGGAATCTAAAACTTCACTAATATACTGTTAGGACTTTGCTTTAGAAAGGGGACTTCGGAGGTATGAGACAGATAAACAAGAAATCCTCCCTATATCAAAACTTGAGAAACATCAGAGGCTTTATGCTAAGATTATCTTACATAAGAGTCGAATAAGGATGATATCATGACATACTACAAAGAAAATTGAATTGAGTTTCTAGTCTAAATCCCATCACTTACTGCTGTCCAAACCATATAGCATTTAGTTTTCTCCCCTTTAAATGATATGAATTTATAAATGAGACAGGAAATGTGGCTTATAAATTAAATATAATATGAAGTCAATCCATACCATGACAAACTGACAAACATCAGCACCACCCATCAGATTTCTGCTATTAAATGTATCAATGTTTCACACCAAACACTGCAGACTCTTACTATAAAAAATAGCTTTTATAAAGAAAAACAAAAAGGACCTTTTTATCCTACTTCTATTCCCCTTACTTCTTGCATAAGCTAATCACTGAATGTAGAATAGGATATCCATAAAATATTTACAATAAAATATCCTAACACTTATAGAAAGAACCTACCTCAGCATCATAAAGACAAAATATGGAAATCCCAAAGCCAACCTCATAATAAATGGAAAAAAAAACCTGAAAGCATGAACTTTAAAATCTGGAATAAGACAAGGATGTCACTCTTTAACATAGTGCTAGAAATTCTAAACACAGGAATTAGGAAGAGAAAGAAATACAGGGGGAAAAATAGGTAAGCACAAAGTCAAATTATCATTGTTTGAAGACATTACAATTTTTTTTTTTCATACCAGGAGTTGAAACAAGGGGTGCTTAACCACTGAAACACATCCCCAGGTAATTTAGTATTTTATTTAGTGATAGGGTCTCACTGAGTTGCTTAGGGCCTTGCTAAGTTGCTAAGACTGGCTTTGAACTCCTGATCCTCATGACTCAGCCTCCCGAGGCTCTGGGATTATAGGTGTGTGCCACCACACTTGGCTTTGAGTGACATGATCTTATACATATTAGATTCCAAAAATTCCACCCAAAGACTGTTAGTGCTAATTAACAAATTTGGCAAAGTAGCAGGTTACCAAATCAACACACAAAAATCAACAGCTTTCCTTTATACCAACAATGAATCTGTTGAGAAAGAAATCAGGAAAACAATTCCATTCACAATAGGTTCAAAAACAAAGTACCTAGAATAAATCTAACCAAGGTAGATAAATACCTCGACAATGAAAACTATAGAACACTGAAGAAGAAATTGAAGATCTCAGAAGATGGAAACACCTCCCATGTTCAGGGACAGGCAGAATTAATATTGTTAAAATGGCCATAACACCAAAAGCAATATAAATATTCAATGAAATCCCCATCAAAATACCAATGACATTCTTCACAGAATTAGAAAAAAACAGTCCTAAAATTCATTTGGAAAAATAAAAGACCCAGAATAGCCAAAGCGTATTAAAGCCAAAATAATCAATGTTGAAGGTATCACAATATCTGACTTCAAATTATACTACAGAGTTATAGTGACAAAAAGTGGGTGGTACAGGCATAAAAACTGATTATAGACCAATGGAACAGAATATAAGATACAGAGACAAACCCACACATCTACAGATATCTGATCCCTGACAGAGGTTACAATAAAATACATTAGAGAAAAGACAGCCTTTTTACAAATGGCTCTGGGAAAGCTGGTGTTATCCACATATAGAAGAAACTGATCACTTATCACTCATTATGAACAAAAATCAAGTCAAAATATATCAAAGACCTAAGAATTAGACAAGAATATATGCAACTCTTAGGAAAAAACACAAGGTCAACATTCCAGCTTTTAGTTACAAGCAACAACAATCTCAGCAGGACCCTTTATAGCTCAAGAAATAAAGCCATGGAGTTAATAAATGGGACAGCATTAAATTTAAGTTTCTACACAGCAAAGGAAACAATTAGGAATGTGAAGAGAGAACCCACAGAATGGGAGAAAATCTTTGCCAGCTACTCATCTATCAGAGGATTAATATCTAGAATATATAAAGAACACACAAAACTTTACACCAAAAAATCAAATAACCCAATTAATAAATGGGCAACTGAATCAAACAAACACTTCTCAACTAAACAAATACAAACAGCCAACAAATATATGAAAAAATGTTCAACATCATTAGCAATTATAGAAATGCATATCGAAACTATACTGAGATTTCTTCTCACCCTGGTCAGAATGGTAGTCATCAGGATCATAAATAATAATAAATGTTGGAGAGAATGAGGAGAATAAAGGAACACTTTTACACTGTTTTGGGGATTTTAAATTAGTACAACCACTATGGAAATCAGTATGGAGGGTCCTCTAAAAACCTAGGCATGGAAACACCATATGACCCACCTATCCCACTTCTCAGTATTCACACCATGATTAATAAAGGTCTCTTACTACAGTAATACATGCATAGCCATGTTTATCGCAGCATAATTCACAATAGCCAAACTACAGAACTAACCTAGGTATCCATCAATGGATTAATGAATACAGAAAATGTGAGATGTGTTTTATTGAGCCATAAAGAAAAATGAAATTATGGCATTTGCAGGAAAAAGGATGGAACAAGAGGCCATCATGTTAAGCAAAATAAGTATAACTCAGAAAGTTAAGGGTTCTCTCATATGTGGAAGCTAGAGAAGAAAAAGGAAAATAAAGTGGGGAGAAGATCTCATGAAAATCGAAGGGAGATCAGTAGAGGAAAGGGACTAAGACATGATAGACAAGGAGTGGGGAGGCAGTGCTAGGGAATGATATTGGTCAAATTATATTGTTATATGCATGTGTGAATATGTAACAACAAATCTCATTAATCTATATATCTCTAATACATCAATAAAAATATGGAAAAAATCTAACCCATGCTAAAACATATTTACATATATCCTTCAAAGCATACCATAACATAATAAATATTAGATCTGGAAAGGATCTTGAAAAGACCTCAAACCTGTTTTTAGTGGTGTATCATGTGTCAGCACTATTTTGCTGATCTATTAAAAGGACTCTGGAATAAATACTTTTCCAAGGGCTAATAGTCATAGAAAGAAAACTATAACTTAAATTTCTTATCTCCTAGAATAATATACTTTTGACCATTAAAACTTTGAGATGAGGTATTCAATATGTTTTGCCCATGCTGGCCCTGAACTTAAGGGATCCTCTAGCCTCAGCCTATGGAATACTAGGACTATACCTATGCACCACTGTGCCAGGCTTAAAGAATAAATTTTCCATTCATTTCTGTATTGATTAATTTATTTCTTTCTTTATTGTGGTACCAAGGATCAAGCCTAAGGCTTTGCAAATACTAGACAAACTCTCTAACCCTGAGATGCACGCCCAGCCCCTGACCATTTTAATGAATCTAAAATAAAATACTCACAGATAAAGTATGAAGAAGCTGCCCTGTAGTAGAATTCCACACTTTCAAAAGGAAATTGTTCACTGCAGTAATAACTGTGGTATCATAACGATCCCAGGCCACCATAGTCACCTTTAGTTTAGTGACTTTGTCTTCTCCTGATGGTAAATTATTCCTAAACAAAACAATTTGCAGTATTCATACCTTATAAACTGTTAACAAAGGTGCATACAAAATAAGAAATTATACTAATTTCTCCAGGCACATGTAAGTGGTTAAATTTTTAAAAACCTCGACTATCATTTAAATATTATGAAATAAAAAATTACATAAATATACTTGCAAATAGGGCAATACAAATGAGCTTATTTCAGGGAGAAAAAAATATCTTAAAAGGACCTCAATGTGGACTTAATTTTGAGAATTCAAAAAAGTGAAATGGAAAATAAATCTATTACTATATTGAAAAATAAAACACAAGGTTACATTGACTACTGGACAATATGAAAATGTATAATGGCCACTGTATTTCTTTCATTATTATTTTAAAAAATCGAATAGGTCTTGCTGGGCATAGTGACACATGCGTATAAAATGACTTGGGAGGCTGAGGCAGGAGGATTGCAAGTTCCAGGTGGGCCTCAGCAACTTAGTGGAACATTGTCCCGAGATTGACTGATTAAATAAATAAATAAATAGAACTGGGGATGTACTTCAGTGGTAAAGCACCCTCTATTCAATCTCCAGTAACCCATCCCCTAAAAACAGTGAACTAATAGGCCTTTAAAAAAAAAAAAAACTATGTAATTCATTAACTTGTTTTTTGGTACCAAGTATTTAACCCAAGAGTGCTTAACCACTAAGCAAAACCTCAGCCCTTTTTTAAGAAAATAATTATTTTGAGAGCTGGGTTGTGACTCAACAGTAGAGCGCTCGCTTAGTATGTGAGAGGACCTGGTTCAATCCTCAGCATCACATAAAATTATATTAAAACATGCTCTGAGTTGCTTAGGGCCCCTTTTTAAGTTGTAGAGGCTGGCCTCAAACTTAAGATTCTCCTGTCTTAGCCTCCTGAGACTTTGGGATTACAGGAGTGTACCACAGCATCCAACTTGTAACTTTTGATTTAACTGAATGGGGCAATAACAATTGCTGGCTATAACTACAGTCAATTCCACATTGTTATTAAGAAGATAATTAATATCATGCTCAAATATTAAAGGAATTTTATTGTCCCAAAAAGATAATTATGTTTCTTCTGTTCAACAGTTAAGATTATGAAACAGGATGTTGATAAAATGTACATATAAACACTAAGCTGGAATGCTATAAACTATTATAAAGGCATATTCAGAAAGTTAAGAGAAAAAGTTAAACATGATGTTAATTACTTAACATGGACAACCCTCATACTAAAGGTAGTAAAGACACATATTTAAAAAGTGACCTATAGAAAACTATAAGGCAGAGAGTGATTCTCTGAACATCAGTAGAGCACAGAGATCTTAGGGTCACAGTAGACCAGAATTTTGGATAAGTCAGCACTGTTCTAATCTATTAATTAACAGCAAAACACAATTTGCTTAGAGACAAAATAAAGATGCAAATATCACATGTACCAATTAAATTGAAAGTATCTATTTACATAAGCTATTTTATGTTCATTATTAAATATGTCAATAGGCCTTAAGAGAACCACTGAAGCATCTAGTATCAGTTCTTACCCACTCATTTTAGTAGCCATATCTAGCACTATACTCTTCCATTCTTGTTGTTGATATTGCCATATTCTTGCTGTTCCATCTCTACTTCCACTAACAAATCTTAAACTGGAAAGAAAAAGTTAAAATAGTCTTGTTACTTTTCTCCAAAATTAGAATAATTTTTTTATTAGAAAAGTAATATATCCACCTTCATACACTACTAGGGGGAATATAAAATGGTGGCACAGTCACTTTGGAAAACAGTTTGGCAGTTTCTTTTTTTTTAAGAGAGAGAGAGAGAGAATTTTTAATATTTATTTTTTAGTTTTCGGTGGACACAACATCTTTATTTTTATGTGGTGCTGAGGATCGAACCCAGCACCCCGCACATGCCAGGCGAGCGTGCTACCACTTGAACCACATCCCCAGCCCTGGCAGTTTCTATAAATACTAAACAAAGTTACCATGTGACCCAGCAATCCTACTCAGTTATATTTTGAAAAAGAAATAAAAACATAATTCCACAGAAAAAACATGCACATGCATACTCATGGACGCATTATTCATAATAAGTCAAAAGTAGAAGCACCTCAAATGTCCATCAGAGGCTCAAATTGGTAAACAGTATATGGCATATATTCATACAATGGAATATTACTCAGTAATGCAAAAGAATGAAAATAATAATATACATTGCAACAAGGATTAATTCTGAATAGGCAAATAAAGAGAAATGAAAAGTAGATTAATGCATGCAAAGAAATGTTGAAAAGGGGATGGAGTATTGGGGTTGACAGCTAAACAGTATGGGTTTTCTTTAAAGGACAATGAAAATGTTCAAAAAATTAACTGTACTAATTGTTACACGACACTATAAATATACTAATAGCATTAAATTCTGTATTATGTGAATTATACCTCAAATAAAAATGCTATTTTAAAATAATATATTTATTCACCCACAATTTTGTTACTGTTAACACTTTAGTATCTATTCTTTTAGACTTTATTAAATACATGAATGTATACTTATATATTTTCCCTTACATGAAAAAAAAATTCACTACATGTTTTTCCCTAGGTTAACTGAATTTTGTAGATTTATTTCTATGTTGACAAGTATAAAACTATCATCACTTTTAATAAGTGCTTAACTATATAAATATTATCAAAATTTATCTAATAAATCTTCTAATGATTAATATTATATCATTTCCCATCTTCAACATGACAATTAATGCTGTAAAGAACATCTCTACATGTCTTTGTATAACCCTATAAATATCTGTGCTAAGTTGAAAAGGAACATTTTTAAAGCTTTTGATACATACTACCACACTATTTCACTAATAGTTTTTTTTTAATTATTTATTGAAACAATTCATACTCTCATGAAAACCTGAGGAAAGTAACTTTTTGAGGGGGTAGGATTACTAGAGATTAAACCCAGAGGTACTTAAGCATTGGGTCATATCCCCAGCCCCTTTCATATTTTATTTTGAAACAAGGTCTTACTAAATTGCTTAGGGCCTCCCTAAGTTGCTGAGGCTGACCTCAAAATTGTGATCCTCCTGCCTCAACATCCCAAGTTGATGGGACTACAGGTGTGTACCACCACACCTGGCACGGAAAGCACTCTTAGTAAAAACCTATAGCCATGATGGATATTATGATTTTGCATTATCTGTTTATTCTGGAGGAAATAATTGTTATTTTAATTTTCATTTCTTTGACTATTAGTAAAACTGGAAATATTTTAAATGAATTACTTTTTGTTTACCTTTATAAATAATAATATACCTTTATAATAATTATTTATTATTTACCTTTAACTAGTAAGAATTTTGAGCATGAACAAAAGTAAAATCACATACATTCCTACCTCATAAAGAAATCAAATACTAATATTTTTATTTTCATATATTGTATACATACATTACATATTCTGCATGCCCCATTTACTGGTTATTTTTCGCTTACTCAAAATAAAGCTCTTTAAAGACATAGTTACAAATAAGCACAAGAAGTTATTTTCAGAAAATGTTTTCACTATAAATGAAATTTATCATGAAGTCTAAAGCATTTAGGGTTATTTTATCCTCTATAAGCTTGTCTATTCAGGCCCAGTTTCCTCATTTGCACAAAGCTCAGCAGACTTTGATATTAGAGTTGTGCTATCATTGAAAAAGCAATTCAGAAGTCTCTCTTCATACTCATATATATAAGCATATATTATTCTATGGATACTGTTATACTTAGTTTAAATTGGACATCTTTTAATATGTGCCACAGAAATAATTAAGACAAAATAATGTGTTTTCATTGAAAACAAAAGCAAGAAAATAAAATTTCAGGTTATTTTAGCATGGAAGAATACTAGGTGTATATATCTTAAAGGCTATAACTCAGTAAGTTAACCTTAAAATTTACTTGAAGCTTTTATCATTCATAATGTAGACATCACTTTGAGGATCATAATTATTTACTCTTGGATTTAACAAACTTGTACAAATTCACCATGGTAATCACCTACTGTTCAAAATATTTAAAAATAAACTGTGGTCACCCATATAAAGTCCTAACAGACATAGATAGATATACGTTTATGCTAAGAGGTTAAAATTTTAAATCCATTCCAGGTTAAATTTTAGACCAGGAAAGACTTATCACTTTGAGGGGACCAGACAATATAGAGGGTTCACAGATATCTGTATAGAATTTCTGAGTTTACAGACATAGGAATATATACATCATGAAAAACAAAGGCAATAAATGATATAGATGTTCAGAGGAAGTCAAGATAAATTAAAAGGCTGGAACACTCAGGAAAGGCTTTCAGGTAGGACATGAACCTTAAAAGGGAGATAAGATTTAGATCAATCAAAAGAAGGGATAGAAAAGAGAAAATAGGAAAATAGGGGGATAGGGAAGGAACAAATGTAGGATAGAAAAAAGGAAAGGTCAGAGGAATGCAGGGAATGACATTTGGGGTTAGGAATGATGGAAAAGTGTAAGCAAAGGAATGGATAAAATAATATACATAGGACATGTCAGGAATAGTGCATAAAGTCAATTAGGCTTAATATAGGGATTCATATGGGGAATAGTAGATCAGGAATCAAAGATAAATCTAAAAAAGTTTTAGGGAGCTCTGAATGTTGGGCGACATTTGATTTCTATTCCATGGGCAAGGGAGAAGGAAACACTAAGGATTTCTAAAGAACTATATTGTACGGGAAGAGATGGGCAGGTGAAATAACACAATTCTTGACTAAGATAGGAAGATTGTTGCCAAAAGAAGTGGAAAGAGCAAAATAAGAAAAGAAATCACTCAGAAAAGAAGAACTTATAGACTATGGTGACTATTTGATTGAGAATCAGGAAGGGATGTGTTGAACACCATTAAGGACATACAAAGTTTTTTTTAAATCTATGTTATGGGATGGAAATAATACATCTACAGTAGAGGTAGATGGTTCCCAGGGATTAGTAGAAAAACATGTCAAACATTTCTTTACACAAATACGTACTACATAATTACCTGTCTCCATTGTTACAGAACTGAACTGCAACAACTTTGTCCTAAGATAAAAAAAGAACAGATTTTTGGTTAAAATAAACTTTTAAAATAGACAATGTATAC
This sequence comes from Spermophilus citellus, assembly GCF_964194105.1. Taxonomy (NCBI): domain Eukaryota; kingdom Metazoa; phylum Chordata; class Mammalia; order Rodentia; family Sciuridae; genus Spermophilus; species Spermophilus citellus. Next base: position 79,770,717 of record NC_138190.1, read on the forward strand.
CTCACTTCATATTCAAATGTGAAAAAGGCATAATGGAGTAGTTTATGATGCTATAATTTCCTTTAAAAATAAGCTACTTTTCTAAAAAGAAAAAAATTTAATTAATGAAGCATAAAACAATGTATTAAGGTGGCAGCAATTTGAAACTTCTTTATGAACCATATATCAAGAGATATAGCTGGGACTGTAGCTCCGTGGTAAAGTGGTTGCCTTGAATGTGTGAGGCACTGGGTTCAATCCTCAGAACCACAAAAAAATAAATAAAGATACTGTATGTTCATCTACAACTAAATAAATATTTTTTTAAAAAAGAGATATATAGTGCTGAGTGTTCCTTTCCTATGGTCTGTAAAAGAAAGAATATTAATCTGACTGAATAATAGCTAAATGAAATTTCCCACTTAATTCTTTTCAATTTCAGAATAAAAATTAATCACTTTCTCATTCCCATGTGGCTTATTTAATTATTTTACAATGCAAAGTATAAGCAAATACTTGGTATTTCCTTCACTTTAGTCCTTGATAAGAAAGCTACAGTGCATCCTCAAATATTGCATATTTTCACAATCTATAACTGCATTTAAATTTAATTTTAAATTAAAAGAAAATGTCAACTATCTTTTTATTTAAGTATTTTAATTTTTTTAAAAAAAATTATAGTCTTCATATATAATGAAGTACTCCTGATTTATATTGTTTTGTGATTTCACTGTTGTATTTATCTGATAGATTCTGAATTCTTACTGACAGGTACAATACTTTGTTTGAAATATTCTGAAAGAATATTTTATGGCTAACATCCATCACTGATTTCAACAGTGTGTATTTAACTTTTCATATTTTTCTTCTTATCTGGACTCCTGCAAATCAAACTACTAAATCAAAATTTCCTCATTATTATACCCCTCAAGTCTTGCCCATTCATTTATTCTCTCCTCTCCTAGCTTTCAATATACTTCAGCACACTTGTATATATACCCTACTTTGGTAATAACTGTAAAGATATCTTCTTATCATGTTCTAGCAGAGATTTCTTCTATTGATGTCTCAGACAGAGACCATCAGTGTTCCCTACGTTTTTCTTTCAAAATTTAAATAATATTTCAGGAATTTTGTATCTAGGAATAAGTGAAAACAAGGTAAGAGTTCAGCTGGATTCAGTATATCTTCATAAGGGAGATACTCAATTATGTTTGAATGATAGGACAAAAAGCAAGAAATTATTTCTAAAAGCTCCCGAGAGGAGGTTTCTTTTTTTTTTAATCGTAATTTCATTTTATTTATTTATTTATTTATTTATTTATTTATTACATTTGAATCAGATGGGATATAATTTCTCATTTTTCTGAGTGTACAGGTTGCAGAATTACATTGCTCATGCAGTCACATATATACCCACAGCAATAATAATATCTATTTTATTCTGCTGTCCTTGGTTTCTAGCAGGAATCTCTCGTACCACAAATTTCAGGAACAATTGATTTTGCACGTTGCAAGATATTTTTAAATCACCTTTTAGAGAACTTATGTGTTTATTGATATATACTAATACTATTCCACATGAGATGTCAACAGTAACAAGAGTAGTAACATTAACACTTGGAAAGCTGAAAGCTTTTAATTGCTTAGTAAACAGTTTCTAAAGTGAGGCACATGAAATGTATTGTGAGCTGAAACAGAAATATCCCCATACTTCACAGTAAACAATTGTTTGAAGTAGTAAGGGGAAAAATAGAGAACGAAGAAAGGTATATGTGGATATAACTAAATAATAATAGTTCAACACTTTCTAAAAAAGCCACTAGAGAGTTGGTGGAGACTAAGAGGACAAGTGCCAGCCACCAACAGCTTTTACCTACAAAATATACCTGATTTTTCTATATTTAAGACAATTGTTGCTAAGGAGGATTGGATTCCACCCACAAGTCTTTCATGACATTCTAAAAATGATCATACTACTAAGTTCATTAAAAAAAAATTGGGAGGTAACCAGGGATTGAATCTAGGGGCACTTAACCACTGGGACACATCCCCAGTTTTTGTTGTTGTTGTTGTTTTGTGACAGGGTATCACTAAGTTGCGTGGGCCTCATTAAATTGATATGGCTGGCTTTGAACTCTTGATCCTCCTTCTTCACCCTCCCAAGCCCCGGGGATTACAGGCATGCACCACCATGCACAGAGAAAAGATGACTTTCACTAAGACACAATTAATATGTCATTATTAAAACTACAGATTTTAAGTAATAAGCAGCTTGCATGTCTAATAAAAACAGGTTAAAAAACAGGATTTTCACAAACTATTAGTGCACTGTGTGTGTATATAAAATATGCATATTGTAGTTCTTTTCTTATGATATACAGTTAAATCGAGCCCATATTGAGTACTACAACTATAATAAATTCAGAATTTCACACTTATCTTCATTATAAAAGAGACTGATCTGAAAAGAGAAAATAAAGTTTTCCAGAGGTTTTAAAATATAAAACAAAACATATTTAAGTTTCATATTTTGTTCTTACCGTATGTGATTCTAACTCAGCAATTTTCTCAGGGATCTCAGAACCCAAATAGTATATTCTAATCACATGGTCAGTGCTACCTGTTGTAATGAACATTCCACCTGGAAGATTAAAAAAAAAAAAACATTCCAAGGAGCTTTTAAAATTCTCTGATTGCTTCCTTACTTGTAAGCTACATCATTATTTATAGAAGGGCTTCAAGAAACACAAGGTTATCTTCTAATAATTAAGAGCACACTAATATTTTAGAGAAAAAGAAATAAAATCAAAGAAAAACAAGAGAAATTTTTGAAATGCCCATATCATTCACCCAACAAAATTCAACTATAAATACAGGATTATGGATTACAAATATTAAAGTTCTTTCTACTTTATGCAAAAGCATAACATTCAAAATTATTTAAGATAATCTAGTTATAATTCTCTTTAGAAAAATTATACTAGTTGAGTATAAAACTGAACTGCCTTCAATACGATGAAAAAGTTCTAGATATTAATGGCAGTAATGGATGCAGAACAAGGTAAATACACCTAAGGCAACTGTACACTTACAAATGGTTGCAATAAATTTGAGGTCATGTATATTTTACCACAACAAAAAAATAAGGGAAAAAAGGTTAGCAAGTATAGAATTCCTTGCAATATAAGAAGCACTGTATCACAATGATTATGGTTTCTGTAAAAGTCAGGGCAAAATTTTTGTATTAAATGTGGAAAGACACCACACATTTTGTTAATGGATATTTGGAGCAAGGATTGCATTTTATCCAATTATTGCTACCTTGTATAAAATGTATTGTATAAAATGTATTATCACATGTTAATCAGAGTCAAAAAAGATTCAACTAGTGTATGGTTTATATTGTTGGAATGCTTCCTTTAATATCAAGTACATAAATTTTTCTTCATAAAGTTAAAAACACATTTTACAAGTAGATCATTTAATATTTTCAGATTTCAAGACTTAAAATTTTTTTACATACCAGAACTGAAAGATGAACACGATATCTGAACTCCAGGTCTTGATCTCTCAGTAAATTTCACTGGGCGATCTCTGAAGGAAACGGGAGGATTTTTTAAAAATGTTTATCTTGTTCATTTAATAGGCAAGAATCTTTGTAGAGTTGTTTTCTGTTTTATTTTGTTTTTTGTTTGAGATTATGGTCTTACTGTGTTGCCCAGCTGGCCTCAGATTCCTGGACTTAAAGGATCCTCCTACCACACCTCTGCTTATAGATGTATGCCACTGTGCCTGGCTTAATGGACAAGAAGCTTAACACATTGCTGGATATTGATTTATTTAGTGACAATATTATAGAGGAAAACTAAAGGGAAATGGCCAGTAAGTACGATCATTAAGGTTAAAATTAAATAAATCTTTCCAGGCGTGGTGGCTCACATCTGTAATTCCAGTGGCTCAGGAGGCTGAGGAAGGAGGATCGTAAGTTCAAAGCCAGCCTCAGCAAAAGTGAAGCTCTAAGCAACTCAGTCAGACCCTGTGTATAAATAAAACACAATATTGGGCTGGGGATGTGGCTCAATGTTAGAGTGCCTCTGAGTTCAATCTCAAGTACCTAAATAAATAAATAAATAAATCTTAGAAATATAATTTATGATCAGCATTATTTATACTTGTTAACATATTATCATGTTATTAGTACATGTTCTTATCAAGAAATGAGGCTCCTTACCAAAATTGTACATGTGAATTAAATAGTCGCTTCAACATTGACTTCATTAAATTTTACTCTAAAATCTCTAACCATCAATTATTATAGGTATGGATATTAATAAAAACACACACATGACATCTTTAAATATTTGGACTATTAAGAATACAGTAGTAAATAAAATAAACATGTTTAAATTTTCACAACATTTGTAAAATTCTTTTAAACTTACCTAAACTTCATTGTTTTTACATGCCATTGCCAAAAACAGATTGTTCCATCAGCACCAGTAGAAGTGAGGTATCTGGTTGTGCCTTTAGTTGATGGACAAAACTTTAAAAGAAAAATCTGATTCAAATATAAAGTTTCTATGTTCAAAATAATTTCAATCAAAGCATGTTTTCAGATTATAATCACTTTTTAATAATGTAATTAACTAAATTCTTTTAAGAATTTCAGTTTCAACACATTAAATTTCCTAGAATAATAAATAACTTTTAAAAATGTAAAATACCAAAAAATAAAATAAAAGGGTAGTTGACATTAGGATAAAATACTTTGGTCCTAAAAAAATAACTACCTTGGGCTCATTTAACATAATACTCCAATAATAATATTTTAATAGCTTTTAGTGGAGAATACTCATGAGGTCATTACTAGTTGAACCATTAAAATGTGCTACATATTTTTTATGTAAAAAAACTGTGGAATTTTAGAGTTATGGATAGAACATCAGAAATATACCTAAAAACTATGATTAGAAAATTTAATATTTAGGTATTTGAGTTTTAATATCTTAAAGACCAACTTCAATGAAGTATATTTTGATCTTTTAAAATTTAAACCATTTTCAATTGTATTCATGTATAAACTAAATACATCAAATCTTTGTTCAATCATTGTGGAAAAATAGACTAAGGAAAAATATAGGTAAGTTACCATTTTTAAAGAACTATTATTATGCTAGAAAAACCATGTCCTTTATCATATAGCTTCTCAGGCTTTGACCATCAGTATTTTACATGCTCAAACAAGAAAATCTTAGAGAAGGGTGGGCCACCAGGCTCTTGGTGTCTAAGACACAAGAATAAATCTGAAAATCAGACCAGAATATCTAGGATTCCTGTGAGTTTTTAAAATCCCAAATAGAGATAATAAATAATTTCCATTTGAGATTGAGATTACATTTACAGATCAAGATACATAGGATTGAAATACATTTTGAACTCAAATCAAAAGAAAATCATCATTATAGATATTAAATCACTTAGTTTTCTTATTTATAAGCACAGAACCTCTAAAGACTTCAGAGTTAAATACAAACAAAATTATTCATAACATATTTGTCAAAATACTTTTTTCATGTATAACTGAAAAAACAAATAAAAATTTAAAAAATAAATTGAATTAAAACAAAAAATTATCAGTAAAAATTATCCATTAATAACCGAAGTACAGTAA